>NW_009259199.1:632754-736301 GCF_000687185.1 Egretta garzetta
TCTACTGCCGCTGCTTGGCTTGGCCTTGGCCAGCAGTGGACACAGGGAAAACTTCTAGCAGCTTCTCACAGAAGCCACCCCTGTAGCCCCCCCACTACCAAGACCTTGCCACAGAAACCCAATACAACAAGTTACCTCAGAACAAGGTGAAAATCACCCGGGGGAATGAAGATTTTCCAAGATGAGCCAAATATCACAAGTGTCAGTATTCTTGCTCTTGAGGACTCATCAGAAACTAGAGCAAAAAGCTTTGAAATGTACACAGCTAAAATACACAGGCAGAAATACTTTTATTCTAGCCAAATACACTAGCAAACTAAATCTCATGCAGAAAACATATGTATGTAGGTACATATGCCTGTATGCAGCCTTTTTCCTGCCTTGTGCAGTTTGTCTTTATTCAGAAGACCAAATACCTATCTTCCAAGAATATTTGAGAATCTTATGGAATGGACCTAAACCCATACAGACTTTGAGTAAATTTGGGGCACCTATAAAAATTGTCCTTTACCTTTAGGCAACATTTTGAAACATATTCTTTTGACTCCTTTAATTTTCCTTGTAACTGTGAGACAACAGGGGAGGGACCATACTTGGAAATTCCCCCTGACTAGGGAAATTTCCAGTAACAATATGGTAGGGAGCATCAATGAAGTTAGGCTGCCAGTTCTCCAAAGCCACATTCCTCTAGCCCTGCCATGAGAACAGCTCAGTAGGTTTCACCTGCCAGCCAGAAGTCCTATGATGATACAGGCAAAATTTCAAACATAGCCAAACCAAGCATGTGAGAACACCAGAGAGTTCACAGGCATGCTAAAGCAAATGAATGGCTCAATCTGAAATCCATAGAAGAGTAACACAAAAAATTCTTAGAGGGTTAGGTATATTTTTTTCCAAAGGTCAAGAAGGATTTTATTTAGTGGAAAAAGTTAGAGTTGTTTTTGTGCTGTCTGCCCTAACATCCATAGGTGTTAACAGTTAACAGTTCTTCCAACTGGATGGTTTAGTGGCTTACAGTTTCTATCCAAACTCTAAAAATTATGCAGAAAATCTGCTATTCTTTGCCTCCCTGGAAATCCATCAACCTTAATTATAATTGTGCTGGAAAAACATAGCACTCTTTATTGAACTTTTTAAAGCCTGACTTGTTCTGCTGCCATTATAAGAAAACTAAATAGCTGTGCAATTTAATTTAATTTCTCCAATACTGCCTCATGTTTTCTAAACAAGAACCATAGCTCTTCTAAGCTTGAAACATCTGAAATATTGATTACAGTACACTTTCTTTTGAGAGTAAAATGGATTATTTTAACAGGTTATTTTTGTCATTCAACAAAAGCCATAATGAACCATGGGTGACTAGAATGTGTTGTCTATACATTTTGTCTGTCCTGTTAAAATTGAAGTAAAATAGAATATTTTAGGATAAGTAAACATGGGGTTATATATTTCCACTGGCAAAAGGAAGCTTCTTTGCCCACAGAGAAGCTGTGCACATAGCTGTGAACTCCCTTAATATTTTCACTGGTAGGAAGGGTTTGATGAAGAGAAGGTGATTCTTTGAGCCGTCGTGCACTGTGAAGTTTCCTGTTTCAAGGTGGGTTTATTAGATGCTTAAGGATTTTTTTTCTTTTTGGCTGATCAAAGCCTTTTTTTGCATATAGTCAACATTTTTTTTTCTTCCATGTAGATTAAAGGGGAGGTTTCAGCCCTTCCCACATTGGAATCTTTAATAATCTCTCTTTTTGCTTTTTCTTGGCATGAGGAAAGGAGAGAAAAAAGAGAGAAGTATCCAAACACAGACAGTGCGAGTAAAAGTTACTGTCTTCATTTCATTCTCTTAGAGCAGTACATGAAAATACAGTAAAGAAAGAAAGAAACAACACGATGTTCCTATTTTTTTGCAATCTGTAGCTCTAGTACCCCTTTTGGAACCTGGGTAGGGGCTATATTTCAACTCACAGTGTCAAGAGTGATTGACCTGAAGTAGATCAGGCAGGAACAAGACATCTTTAAGACATTTGTGCACCTTCACCCTTTAGGTCTATCACTTCTGCCCAGGTCATCTTCTATCCAGTTTTACTGATATGCCATCAAATATATCAGTCAGATAAGAAAAAATGTTGAGCATGAAAGAGCAGTTCATGTAGTAAATTATAGCAAACTTGTTCAGAAGGCTGCATTCCCAGAGATCAATCAAAGCTAGGTAGCCACGAGAGTCAAGGCATCTCAAACCAGTTGAACAAAACTAGAAAAAAGGGAGATACTGGATTCAAAAGCTTCTGACAGAGGATGAGTACAGAATCAGAGAATGAAGCAGCCAGCCATACATATTCCTGAGAAGACCCTTCATCTTGTATAAATCAGTAAAGGGAGAGAATAAGGGAATAATTACTACACTAGCTGAGGGGTTTTTCCTCAAAAAATATTTGTTTGTAAACAGGCAACTTTAGCATTCATTAAATCAAAAAGAGAAGCTAATGTGGCCTTACTCTTCTCCCATGGCTCCCACGAGTGTCTTAACAAACCTTAAGAACGGCATGAAGTTGAAAAGGCATAATTGGCTCTGTTTAACCTGGCCACTCACACCATCAGTCCTGCCTATGTCAATATCTTTTCTTGTTTACTTAGATTTATTTGTATTTTCCAAGTTTAAAAATGCCTGGTTTTTACAGTAAGAACTAGTTTTACACCTCAAGAATTCTCACTTTGGCTTTTGTCAGTATGAAGGACTATTTTCACTAATAAAAGTGGCACATTTTTATCCATGGTAAAAACTACAATGGTCTTCAGCATGCAACAAAAACTTTAGGACTTTGTTAAATTTTTAAAAAACAAATATTAACAAACAAACCCTGTACTCTTTCAATTAACATTCTGGGAAGCCTAAATAAGTATAAATCGACATTTTTTGCCAATACTCGACTTCCCATATTAATTGCATTCCAGTGGAAAAATCTACCTACATGTATAGATATCTATCATATTTGCCTTCCAGATGCACAAATAATGATGACAGATAAAATCCTCAGCTATATACCAAGATGTCTAAAGAATTATAGAAACAGCCACAACAAAAGATCAAACAACAGTTTCTCATACAATTTGAAAGGAAAGCAAGCAATTTTGAAACTTCAGTGATTTAGTAAGCAAACTAAAGCACAATCAGAAAGAGGCCATCATCTAACTTCTATGCAACATTAATGGCAAAGGATTGTCTAGTTAGTCTCTCTGAAATGAAACCTACTAAAAAGCTCTAGAGATAAGGAGACCCTTTCTAACAGTGTCAGTCCTCATGATCTCTATTTTCTCAAGGCTTCTCCGTTTTCAGGTCTGAATTGATCCTGGATGCGGTTGGGCAACAGATGAGCTGTTACTGAAATGCTCTAACTTATCCCATAATTAAATGTCTAAATTGCATCAATCGCATCTTTCCCATCTACTTCAGAGATAAGTGCATGCAGAAACTTGCATTGATACAATTTATCCCATCAAATTTTACACACCAGAAAAGACTCACAGCTTAGAGAATGCTGACAGCGCCTATTCTCTTCTCTTCCTCTTAAAAAAAGATAGATGTATATATTTATATATGCACAGACAGAGAGAGAGAGAAGGGGAGAGAAAGACTTCTCATTATCATTGCAGCAAATTATAAATGATGCATGAAATGAAAAATTCCTCTTGAGTGCACTAAGAAGTGTATAGACAGTGCCACCATAGAATCAGCGTTTGCCATGTTACTCACTTACCGAGAGCCACTGACTCAAAAGTCAACAGAAAAACCCTCTGCAGTTACACATTTCAACCTGCACAGTATTTGTGCATTTTCCATTTGTTTTTGAAACCAGTTCAAAATAAGCATATTGCAGATTTTCAATCACATCAAGCTCTCCAAACTTCCAATTATTAGAATCTGACGTAGCTTTGAAAACCAAATATATCAAAGTGCAAAGGAATCTTAAGTTCTAAAATAATGAAATAAAATAATCATTAAAATGCACTCCAGGAAACTGGAGTTTCATGTTTTTGTGTTAGAAATAGGCAGAGATGGTCAGCGATTCCAGATTGTTATAAAGGAATCTCAAAGATCAGTGCATTGCTAAATTGGGGTTTACCTCTGCAATTAAAAAAATCAAGACTCAGTTTACTCTGAGTTAATATTTGAAATCAAATTAGCTATATTTATTAGTTTGATTTTTGCCATCATAGCTATTCTGAGCAAAACCTTAATTTTAACGAGTTTAATTGAATAAAGATTTAACTTTGTGACCCTCAAAGCTGGTCAGGTATTTAAGCATTTTCATGTCTATGGAAGAGCTGTTTCTCACTTTACTGCTAGAATGATAGCTAGAGTATTCTCCCTGTGAGTAAGAAACTTCAAGAATCTGCTTATAATGTCAGTTGAAAACAACATCTCAGGATTTGGGAAAAGGTAAAACATAGACAGAATAGAAAAAAAGATAGACCTAAGATACTAATGAAAAAGGAGAGGTTTTAGAATATAAGGCCAGACAGGAGCATTGATGGTCTAATCTCATAATCCGTAAATCATCTCGATTTTATGTTTGTGCAAGCTGAATATGTGCGAAGGGGTACACACAACACATGGAGACAAGGCACTGCTATGTATCCTGCTGTATGCAAAAAAGTGAAAATGCTCAAATTTTCTAAAAGACAAGTATCCATTCAGGATCTTAATCCAATTTGAAGCACACAAAACTCATAAATGTAAAATATTTTGCTTTGAGAACTGGGGAAAGCAATTCAAACATCCTCCAGATATCATCACTGTATATGCCTCAGAGCTAATATGCTGTAATTTCACCAGTTTGTCTCCTCTCCTGCAGGCAAACGCATATCTGCAACTTTAATTCAGGCACAGGTGCAGGTCCAGATACTTATGCTTCTAATTAAACAGTATTGAGTTGCAGGTGTAAATCAGTCAGAAGCTGATTCACATTTAATTGGGCTTCATTACTGGGTGCAATTTTGCCCTTGGTAAAATGTCAGTCTAAAATTTGTTCTCTCTATGCAAAAGTAAATCTCAAGCATACCTCATTCCATTATATGCTATGGCAGAATAATCCTAACTAAGTATAAGGACAAGGGATAAATTTCTTTTGAAAGGTGTAACATACACAAGAAGTAGGTAAAATGAAAATCTGACCACAATGAGCTCCTTTCAGCATTTCATTCAGATTTGCTTTTAAGTGAATGATTAAAGAACTGTGATGCAAAATGATGTTTAAGAATTTGCATGTTGGGGCAGAGGGTAAGATGTGTATCAGAATACCTTTTCAGAATGCATCTCAGGATAGCACTTGCCTTCATCTCATTATGTACATAATATTTTCTCAGATCTGTCTTTTTTTTCTTGCTAACCAATAGAGACATCTGAAACTCCACAAGCTTCAGAGCCAAGCTGAGTCTTGAACCAGTAGGTTTACAGTCACAATACACTATTTGCAAAACCTCTGGCATGTATTTAACCACTCTATCCAGGTGAAAAACAATTTCCAAAAGGAATATAACCTGGAAGCCCCATTTTAGGTTCCCCTCAAACTCTCACATATTACTTACAGATTTTTTATGTTAAGTCAGCTTCATATTTTTCATTCCTCATATCTGTGTCTTGGACAGTCTCCATTAGCTGGCATTCAAACCTAATACCCTTAAAATTATGCAGATATATTTTATCCACATACTTAAAGATGGTGTTTCAAACACTGCTCATGGACCCCTCTTCCCTTTTTAAATTGCACAGGAGAATTTTTTTATTAACATAGGAGAATTAGGCAAATTTACTAACAACTGAAAACTTGAAATGGTGGTATCTGTCACAGGGCAGGGAACTCTGTAGTTTCTGAGTAAATAGCCACAACGCTTAAAATTGATGCACAACAGAAACACTAATGCAGTAGATTCACAGTTTCAACCAAGGAATTTTACTTCCATCCCAGTTAACCAGCAGCAACTGTCTGGAAACATGTGGGTACATGTACGTAACTGAGCAAGAAGAGACCCAGTAAGTGAAACAGTTTATTTGCCATAGCCATAAATATCAGTATATTTCAAGTTCTGACCTCACATGCCTGGGTAATAAAACAGTGATTTAATCTATATGAAGTTTTCTTCTTATATTATCTGCATTTTCTCAGAGGTGGACTGATTAGTGACAGCTGATGAGGTTAGTCCTTTAGCTCAAGTGGCAGAACATGTGCATTCAGGCCCATAAATTCAAGGCTTCGGGAATAGCTTAGCTATGTGCAATTAAGCATACACTCGAGTGTCCTGCTAGGCTAGAGCCTCTATGTTCAAGCCAGGTAGTCTACAATATCTCAAGCATTCATATGCAGGCAGAATAAACTTCCATGAACACCAGGAAATTATTTTTTCCTGTCTTGCTCAGCAAAAGGAGCTGGGAGCTAATGATTTTAGAGGCAATTGTCGCACAAAAGGACTATTATCTACTAGCAAAACTATGATCTAAGAAAGGAGGTACTGAAGGGAAAGAAGATGAACTAGACCACACTCACTGATACCTCACTCTGCCTCTTCTATTTCTGTACTTCTTTCGCCCTCCTCAGTACTTTTTTTCTTCCCAGGCTGCAGGCAGGAACCATGAAGCTATGCTGTAGCAATTACACATACATTTTAGTATAAAATATTGCAGTAAGCGCAGCAGCGACATATTTAGGATAGAGAGCCAAGACTGAATGCAATTAAGATTGTATGTCTTAATATCAATACCTGGAGTTTCACATGCTTGGCTTTTAAAATTGAAACTCTTATGTCTAGGCAGATGCATATTAGTACAGTCTGGGTGAATAATGCAAAGCATTTATTTCCATGTAAATGCTTATTCAGTGAAATTTAACATCATTCCATGTTGAGTCAGAGGAACAGGCACATAATATTTCCACTGAATTAAAAGATTCTGTCCCACTTGTTACATAGACTGTTCTAGTCTGATCCCCAAGTCATATGGCAGGCAATGCAATGATACAGTAGAAAAACCGCAGGCTATTCCTGGTCTCAAATAAGGTTAAGTCATAAGCCATGGTCCTCCAGCAGGCTTGACTGTAAGTCATTTCACTTTAGCACTAGGAAGAAGAGAATGTTTGGAAGCCATTCAATTTTCCTTTGCTACAATAAACTCACAGCAGGATTTGACACAAGTCCATTTTGAACATATGTCTTCATGTTTCTCATTTCCTTCATATTCATCTTTTTAAGACATTTTGTTTTCTTTTATACCTTCCTTGAAACTCCTCTGATTTCACTTCTGATTTCACTGTGATTCTTTTCTATTTATTAAAAATTTCTTTGCTTTGATAAGAAGAACCCACATGTCTGGGGAAAAATAAAAAGCTGAACATAATGTTGAAACGCTGAAAAAAATCCATTTTCAGGATCCCTCAAAAAGAGGCAGAGGCCTATTCTAGACTTATGGTGGAGTTACATTCTTAATTGTTGCTTTTCAGATTTAAAATATTTACAAGCAGAATATAAATTCAGTTTGACAATCTCCTGCTAAAAATGTGGCTCTCACAAGAGAAATTAATCTCATAGGTACTATTTATACTACTTTGTAAATATTATTTCTGAAAAAAGTAGAAGCCAAATCTGTTTTATCTGATTACTTAACAAAAAAAACAAACCTGGGAGTTCACTTGTTCTTAATAGATAGAAAATTCATGTACTTTTATTAAGGACTTACTTTCAAATAAGATACAGCATTCTGCCTTTATTGCCCAGTTTGCATTGATTAAACTATAGCATAGCAAAACCAAGTCAGGTAGCAAAAGCAAGATTCCTGTTAAAGGCAGCATCATTACAAATCATGCTGGTAAAGTAAACAAGTGAAATTCTTTTAAATAATTTATACACACAGCTCACTGACATCAAAAGCCTTCTCTCAAACAGCAGCACAGCAAGGTGTAACTGCTTGATTAATCTAGAAAAATGTTATCTGTACATGAAAAATACAGTTAGCAGGAGGAGAGGGCAACAGAGGAAACAAAATAATGGCTAGTATTATAGGAAGTGCAGTAGTCCTTCAGTTTAGTCAAGCCAACTTGAAGATTTGCAACAGGAGAGTAGGCAGGTTATCAGGAAAGCAAAAGACGTTTACAAAGAAAGGACAACAGACATACAAAAAGGACGTGCAATGGAAATAAATGACTAGTACACTCTGAATGGGTTTGTTATCAGCAAGGATTTGCATCAGTCTTCCTGGTGCTGATACTGAAGATTGAGATTCAGGAGCTGTAGGTCTGAATAGAACAAAAGCCTTGCACTGCAAGGCTGATGGAGGGAATCCTATGAACAGGGTGGGTTTCTGACTAGCTTACCTAGTCAGGCAGCGTTTGCAATTCTTGCACTGCACAGCAGGATTTTAACCCATATAGTTACGCTTTCTCAGCTACCTAAAACAGTAAGACCTCTGAGATAAGTTTTTCGTGTTGGATCTCTGTGAAATTAAACTCATCTCTCTGTTAAGCTTCCTTAAACAATTTCACAAATGACATAATTAATTGGGCCATTAATCTTTATATTACGTGTATTAACCTTTTCTTCAGACACTTCTATACTAGTCATATGACTTCCGTGGAGGTCTTATTAATTCTAAAAAATTTGGAGAGCAGAAGATAAAATACTGTCATTCACCGAAACACAAAGTGTAAGAAAGAAAATGTAAGAACCGTGATACCAGCAACAGTCAGAAGCACTAAAAGTGCTATTGAAGCCAACTGGTTCACTGGGAAGCTGTTAGATTTCTATGGTTTTGCTCCAAAATAAAGTAAAAATCTCAACAATTCTTACTGAGTATATTGCCAGATCATGTATTAAATTTAAAAGGTTGGACCTGACTATAAATAAGAGGAGAATCAAGTTCAATCTCTTCACCTCTCAAACATTGTCAAAAGATCCTTATGTAACTTTTACAACAGAAAGACTTTCCATGAGCAGTCTGCACAGGTGGTACTGATCAGGTAACAGTTCTAACCAGCTCAAATTGAGATCAAAGCTTCAATTTGTAATCACAAAGTCAGTACACATTGGTGACAGCATTTGTTTTCTTAGTCAGTAGTTACTATTGGCTCTAGGATCTTATTTATGCAAATTAAATAAATCAACTTTGTTGTCTATAGGTATTTCCCTGGTATTAGCTGTATGTATTCTTTTAGCTCTAGAATTTAAGGGAGGGAATTTTTAATCCATTTTGTAGAACAGCTGCTAAAGTCACATAAATTACCTTCAAAAGCCTAAACAGGAGTTATGGGAGAATTCAGAGGTATAGACATGGCAGGCAACAGAAGGAAGGAAGAACATCCTTCAATGACCTACTTCCACAGCAAAGAGAAGGACACAGTATGACAACACTGGGAGTTCTCCTGTGTATAATTGTTGTGTAGGGATGGGGTCGGGAAGGCCAAGGCACGGCTGGAGCTGAACTTGTCAAGGGACACCAAGAATAATAAGAAGGGCTTCTACAGGTATTTCATCCAGAAAATGAAGGTCAAAGAAAGCCTACCCCACCTGATGAATGTGACTGGCAAACTGGTAACAACGGGCGAGGAGAAGACTGAGGTACTCAACAACCTTTTTGCCTCAGTTGCCTCTGGCAACATCTCCTCCCACACCTCTCAAGTAGATGGACAGGACTGGGGGAGCAAAGTCCCTCCTACTGTAAGAGATCAGGTTCATGACCACCTGAGGAATCTGAACATACATAAATCTATGGAACCTGACAATATGCACCCCAGAGTCCTGATAATTGAAAAGTCATGGAAGTCAGGTGAAGTACCTAGTGACTGGAAAAAGGGAAACATTGCGCCCATTTCTAAAAAAGATATAAAGGATGTCTGGGAACTGCCACCTGTCAGCCTCATCTCTGTGCCTGGGAAGATCATGGAACAGATCCTCCTAGAAGCTATGCTAAGGCACATGGAGGACAGGGAATTGATTCAAGACAGCCAGCATGGCTTCACCAATGGCAAGTCTTGCCTGACCAAACTAGTGTTCTTCTGTGATGGAGTGACCACATCAGTGGACAAGGGAAGAGCTATGGATGTCATGTATCTGGACTTCTGTAAAGCCTTTGACACAGTCCTTCACAGTCCCCTTGGTGGATAAGGAATTAGATGGATGGTCGCACCCAGAGAGTAGGGGTCAACAGCTCAACGTCCAGATGGAGATCAGTGAGGAGTGTCCCTCAGGGGTCTGTATTGGGACCGGTATTATTAAATATCTTCGTTAATGTCATAGTGGCATCATGTGCACCCTCAGCAAGTTTGCAGGTAACACCAAGCTGAGTGGTGCTGTTGACACACTGAGGGATGGGATGCCATCCAGAGAGACCTGGACAAGTTCAAGAAGCGGGCCAATGTGAGGTTCAACAAGGCCAAGTGCACAGTCCTGTGTCTGGGTTGGGTCAACCCCCATTATCAATACAGGCTGGGGGATGAAAGGTTTGAGAGCAGCCCTGTGGAGAAGGACTTGGGGGTACTGGTGGGTGGAAAGCTGGACATGAGCCAACAATGTGCGCTAGCAGCCGAGAAAGCCAACTGTATCCTGGGCTGCATCAAAAGAAGCGTGGCCAGCAGGTCGAGGGAGGTGATTCTGCCCCTCTGCTCTGGTGAGACCTGACCTGGAGTACTGCATCCAGCTTTGGAATTCTCAGCACAGGAAAGACATGGACCTCTTGGAGCGGGTCCAGAGGAGGACCATTAAAATGATCAGAGGGATGGAACACCTCACCTATGAAGGACGCTGAGAGAGTTGGGGTTGTTCAGCCTGGAGCAGAGAAGGCTCTGGAAAGACCTTATTGTGGCCTTTCAATACTTGAAGCGGGCTTGTAAGAAAGATGTGGACAAACTTTTTAGTGGGGCTTGTTGCAATAGGACAAGGGGTAATGGTTTTAAACTGAAGGAGGGTAGATTCAGACCAGATATAAGGAAGAAATTTTTTACAATGAGGGTGGTGAAACAGTGGGACAGGTTGCCCAGAGAGGTGGTAGGTGCCTCATCCCTGGAAACTTTCAAGGTTAGGCTGGATTGGGGCTCTGAGCAACCGGATCTATTTAAGATGTCCCTGCTCATTGCATGCTATGTGGAAAAAATAACCACTTAATTAATCCATTTTTCCTCACGGAGTTTGAAGATTTTATCAGATATTTCAATGATATGGAAGCAATAACAGTAACATCTCTCTCTGCTTCTCGTTTTCTGTTTTTAGGACATCATTTCAGATCTGTATAGAGGGAACACTGCACCAACAGACATATTAGCTGAAAACAATTCCAATCAGTTGAAACAAAATGCTTCTCAGAAGGTGAATTACCAATTTTATAGCATCTTTCCTATCATAACCCTTATAACGTGTGCTTCTTTCTCTTCATACATTTGCTTAAAATAAATGGCACTCATGGAATGTTCTTTTTTACTGTTTTTCTTCTTTTGTTCATTACAATAGTCTTTAATCTCCAAACAATAGTATTAGCCAGGACATAAACTTTTACTTCAATAGGCACTTAGGGGTAAACTGCAGTACCCCACTAATGTTATTCTGAAATTTACTCTCCATTTTCCTACCATAAACCCTTTTTATTCGCTCATTTGAAGAATTCCACCACTTATGAATTTCATTGCAAACTGAGTGAAAATAAAAATCAGTTCATTACAAGTGCCTTGACCAGCCCCTGATCAGAGGAAACAAAACAAAAAATGGAAGCAGTGTTTCATCTACTCCTCAGAAGCAGGAGATCGAATGTTGGAAGAGTCTATACGAATCTAATCTAAGAAAGAACTGTTTACAGAATACACCACTGCACACTGACCATCACATCTCACTTGAGGATCTACTGAGTGATCTCAGTGAGCTGAGACCTGTGCTATGACAGGGGTGCAGGAATTCCTACATATTCTGGCACAGAACAGATTTCACACAACAAGAGGACTATTTTGTCCTTGTGTCTAATGTGCAATTTTGCAATGAGGAACTGAAAAGAGAAAAGGGAAAAAATTATGTTAGAATCACATGGTCACATATGGACCTGAGAGCAAATGCATGCAAAATGTTATCCTAAAGCCCAAGCAAAAGCTACTATATGTGGCTATGAGAAGATGCTTATGAAACAAAGGTGTTTGGGGGAAATTCAGGAGTGGAGTGATCTTCCAGAGAATTTGTGCCTGCATCCAAAGTCATTCCATCTGAAAGGCCAAAAAACTTTCTTGAGAAAAATGGATTTACAAAAATAGAATAGTTTTAGAGGCCATGTTAATGCCACTGGAGATTTTGTTTGGAATACATCTGAATACCATGCTGACAGGGTGGCACCTAAAACTTAAATGAAGACATGCACAGATTTGATTCAAATCCACTAGGGTTTACTAGGTGTTACTAGGGACCTCAATGGGATTTGGACCAAGTCCTTTACTTAATCCTTATCTTGACATGAGGTTTTTTCGTAGTGGATAGAACTGAATTTTCGTGTGAGGTGTTCCAGTCTTAGAGCACTGATGTTTATCTCTTTTTACTAAGGGCTTCTTGTTTAAAATATTGTTAAAGAGAAGAAAGGAAAAAAGAAATCTTTAATTGTTAATTATATGAATATGCATTTCAGAAATGTTCACTTACAACTATGAATGCAAAAGGATTTATTTATGAAGCAAAGCAACATGCAATATGCAGCAGTTCATTAAAATTAGCTTATGGTTCACTTTCATTAAAATTGAATAATTTGTTACTAAGTAGATTCACTGTATATCTAATTTTCTTGTAACTGTGGTGAATACTCAGCAAACAGTAGATTTTGGAATCAGATAACTACTAAGATCAAAGTTATAGCTAGTAGTTATTATACTGTTAAAAAGAAGTGACACTGCAAATTAAATAAATAAATGGGCTCATATTTTATTAAAAGAGCAAAATAGTTGTGTTTTCCAAGGCAACCATTCAGTTAGCAGAAAGTCTAAGATCTGAGTAATTCTAGACTTACTGGCAGTAGGCTAGCTAGACTTTAAGTATTGACAGTAATGACGGGCAAGGAAGAAAAGGGTTGCTCTTCAGAGACTGAGGGTCTCCAATGTTCTTACTATTGTAGGTTATGCCTTCTTCTATTTCCAAACAAACATTTTGAGGAACAAGTTTGTTGGGGATAGTAAGAAGTGGTGTTACCCAAAATTATATACTTTGTATCTTTAGAGATACTGAAAAGAGGGCAGAACTTCCTTTATGTGATGGAATTCATAAATATGTGAGAAAACTCTTCCTTATAAATTACATCAAAGTCACCTAAGCCACCTTTTTCAAGTCTTCATACTTATCACAGTCCAATACATGGCCTGAAACCATATTTTTACATAATTGAATACAACTACATGGATTTTCAAAGGATTGGAGATTTCCAAATTCCACTCAAGTTTCAGGGAGTTTCAAATGCTCCATGGCATTAGAAAATCTGGATTTTCCTATTAATGCTCCAATATTAATTTACTCTGCAACTTCAGGCACCCAGTTTTTAACATATTGGTCTGACAGGATTTGTGCCACCTCAGCAAATTGCAATGTAGAGCCAATCTATAGCACTTTTTTTTTTATTTAGAGTGAAATGTTTATGGGTTTATTTATCCCCAAGGAGAAGGAAGGACCCACAAGGGAAATAGGGTTTGCAATATTTAAACATTATTGTAATCCCTCTGGATCTGTTAAATTCATAATGTTAGTAGCTAAATGAAAAGAGAAAGCTTTAGAAGCCATAGCATCAGTAAAAACAAGAAGGACCTGTTTCTCATTTACAGAATAGAACAAGCCTGGCAATGTAAAGGTACGTAAATGCACATTAATGTTATGTCCTGGCAGCTTGATTAGAGACCTGCAGAGGTAGCAGTTCTGGCAACCATGCAGCAAGAGGTTGACTGTTAAGTCTGCTCTGCAAAAACATTTGACAAGAGAAATGAAAGAAGTTTCAGCTGCAACAACAAAAATCACAGAGTTTACAAAGCCTTTAAGCAAGAACCTGCTCAAGTTCAACATCAGAGATAATAGTGAGGAAAGAAAGATCACACTGTCTTCTAGTGAGAAAAAGTGACAATACGTTATTTTAAAAAATCATAAAGAATATTTACAAAACTTACAATCACTGTGCCGCCATGCAGCTAAGTTTCTTAAAAATAATATGGACTTGCATCTGAAATGTAAGTGCTTTGAATGGAATGGTATTGCCCATCTAAAACAACTAAAACAACTTCATTACCTTTATTAAGTGTGAGCTATTTGATGGAAAGGCACTTAGAGGGTATGAATAAATATGCCAAACAAATTTAATATTATTTTTTCTGACTTTATGCTTATACAAGCCAAAGTGAACTTAATATAAGGCAAAGCACTCTATAGAAACAGAATGGAAAGAAAAGCAAGCAACTTTCATCATGGAATTATATGAGAGTGCAGTTGATGTAGTAATGACACCTTTCTACAGCAAATGCCCTGTAAAATTCCCTGTAAGGCTAATTTAAAAGTAAATGTTTGGTTGTTAGTAATAATTGTTCATGTAAAAGTGAATAAGCAAAGACACATAGATCTTCAGGTCATGATTCTTAGATTCTTTGAAATTATTTCAGAGCCGCAAAGTTAATAGCTGTCAGAATTGCTGCTGGTGTTTTGAATATTGAATCCCATTTGTTAGCAAACAAAATGGAATTAACCTATTAAATCAGGAATGAGTAAATGCAGCTTTGGCACTTTTATACTTTGCACACGTATTAGAGGGCATTTAGAATTTCCTTTCACTAAATCTTTTCATGTGACTATTTTTCTTCAGTGTCTCATGCATTTGCTCATAACTCCTCTCAGCTATAGTGCACAACATAATCCACTGCTGAAGGAATGATGCCCAGCAAGTATCATTATGGACATCGTAGATGTCCTTATTGCTTAGCTATTGTATCATAAAAACAGTTAACTCTCAAAAAAGAAATAATCAGATATGTTAGAATGCTTTTGCTACAGCCATTACCTCAAAAATATCAGATGCACAGTAGTGCATGTTTCAGAAGTCTAAAAAAGTCTTTATAGACCCTATTACAAACCAGCCAGTGTTAAGAATATCAGGATTGGCTCTGAACACATAAGGAGACAGGTTTTGTTAATGAAAGCCTCTGTAGATATAACATACATGCAAGAAAACTGCATACTGAGAGAACTGTTCTTAGTGTCTCCTCACTGGGCTGTTACCACCTTTAGCTTGTTCTTACCAAATGTGGCATCTGATTTCCCAGGGTTTCAATGTGGAAGTGAGAAGCAGAATTTAATAATGGAACAGAACCACTGCAGGTGCAGCACATTTCCTTTCAGTCACTTTGTGCAATTTTGTGAAAGAATATTTCACTCTTCCACATCTATTCGCTTCTTTTCTTTAAGGAATCCTATAAAACAATATTAGAGTTGGGCCACAGTAACACCACCTATACTGTCCATGGTGTGGCCGTGAGGCCATGCTGGGGGCCAGATTCAGAGGTCGCCTGACTGCTTACCTGGTGCAACATGTCCAAGAGCAGTTCTGGGGCAGCTGACATACACCAAGGGAAAATTTTACACGTGGAAGTGCCATGCTATATTTGTGGGCCTCCTTATCTGTGGTGTGGACAGGCAGCATGCAGCACTTTGGATATGGCTTAGCCACCTGTGGGGACCCCTTTTCTCTTGTTGCAATGTCGTAAGATACCATGCTGCAATGTCACAGCCTTAGCAACATCCAAGCAAACAGCAGGTCTCAGAAGCACTGTCACCTACAGTATAGCTTCTAGAAAAAACAGAAGAGTTCAAACTTTGCATTTATGTTGATTGAGCAGTGGATGCAGGCCATGAGAAGCAGTCAGGTACACTCACAGGCCCAGAGCTCTCTTAGTATTCATAAACACACACCTTCTCTCTAAAGCAGAAAGACACGGGTCCTGTAATCTTTTCTTCCCTAAAGATGCTGAAACAGAATGTCTTGAAACACATTTCTCTTGAACATTCTTTTACTGCACTTCATTTTTTATAAAACATATTATTGTTGACTTGCTAAACTCAATGGGAGCTTGGGGCATGACAGTTTATTACACTAATCCAGCTCCTCCACATCCTCAGTCCTCTAGCTAAAAGTATGCAAATAGTTTTGAAGTGCTGGGTATGCCTGTACAGCTAAAATTCTTTTGCTAAACAATGAAAAAATGCATACATTTTTGTCTTGCCTTTAAAATATCTGAAACATCATGTCTGACACAAAGGACATGCAGCCGGCAACTTTTTAGTTTTGAAAATCACTCCCCTTGAAATCATAAATTATGTTTGAGCTAGAAGGGAACACAATAAACCATGCTTTGTCAGAGGCACAAATGCTGCCTGAAGACAAATGTTTTCAAATAAGTATCCATAAAAAAAAAGTTGACAACATCACACTTCTAATAGAAATACTAAGGAATGCAACTTGGGATATCTGTTGGATTTTGATGGAGTTTTTAAACAAATGTTGCTCTTACATTCTCTTAGATGCAGAGGAAAAAAAAAAAAAAAGAAATTACCTTCAGAAACCATCATTCTAAGCAGTCTTATGTAAAAAAAGTAACTAAAGCACTTGAACATATGCTAAGTGAGAGACATTGTTTTTAAAGTATGTTCTACATGGAAGTAGCAGTCACAGAAATGTGTAGCACACTTCTGCAATTTCAATATCCCTGAAATGGATTCTGAGGTGTCATGCAAATAAACACTGTGTTGAAAATATATTTGGACTGCACATCCCTGCAAAAATTGGATGACTTACTGATTAAAGATAATAATCTGTCGAATAACTTCTTTTTAAAATATGGTTGCATGTTTATCTAGACAGACACACATATATTTGTATATATAGACAACTATCTTCAATGGTATAAGCAACATGGTTACCTTGAGATATTTACAATAATTAGGAGCAAAATGGAATGTGGGGAAAAGCATTTCTGATTATCAAAATCCATGAAAATTGTCACTTTCATATTGTATAAATTATTTGCAAGGCATCCATTCCATCTCTACTTGATATATTTTTTCTTACTCTGCTCTGGCTTTGTAGTAACAATAACTGTCTTGATAAATTACTTAGAACATTATTCAATTTCAAGTAGCCACATTTGTTTTCATGTTTCCAGTGAAATTATGACAATAGCAATAGATTATTGTAATTGCTTCTTCAAGCAAGGACTACAGGTGGTTTGGGTTTTTTCATGACTAATAACTCCCGTTTTCCTCTTCATTCAGTCACTGAGATGTTCAGATTGTTGGCAGAGGAAGGAAGTGATGTGGACTTTATTGTGGCAAGAAAAAACAGAAAAATGATTGAGCCTTAAAAATATCTTATCATTATATGAATATATTATGGTGATGATGATGAGAGACAGAGATCACTAAGGCGATTGTAATTTCTGTCAAGAGCATCTCTCATAAATAAGAAAAAACAAAAAACAATTTAATATAAGAACAGTTTTTTCTTTTCCTTGTATTAAAACAAGCTAGAGTGAAAATCTTACCACAAAACTACACTGGCATTATTTAAATGAGTTACACAAACATGAATGTACAAACAACTATGCTCCATTATTTTATCTCATTTTTATTTGTATTCACAAATATAATTGTTATTCTAAACTGACCAATATTATTGTCACACCTGTGACCTGTAAATTTTTGGCAAACCATGCAGACTAAAGAGTCTGCCTATGTTTTGTTGTTCCTACTTTGCTTTATATTTGACCTAGTTTAAGTTTCTGAACTAGCTGCCTCAATCATATAATCACATCTCAGTTGTTGGCATAACTGTTACAAGCTACATCATTTCCACTCAAGACTTGTTTGCTTTTTTCCATAAAACAAACAAATTTAAATACTTTAGAGACATATTAGCTACAAATATAACACGTTTGTACACAAACATTTATCTGAATTAAAGCCACTCTGTAGGTGCAGTATTGCTTGCAAAGTTTGTTCCAATGTTTTAACAGAAACTGGTGAATACTGATAGGGTTTAGTCAAAACTGTCATGGAAATGCCAAATCAGGAGGTAAAGAGATGATCAGAACAACTTAACAAGAGAAACATGATGAAACACGATACAAGAAGGTCTCTACAGCTAGTTTCTAAATTGTCTCCTAAAATATTTACAGACTTGGTATTTTTTGCTGTTGTAGGCAAAATGGGGAATTCCTACACTGTTCCAAATCACTTGTTAAAGGACAGCAAACTGTGCTGCTGTGGACAGAAACCCATTCTGCAGGTGATCCCTTCCCAAAGTAAAAACAAGTGGCACCAGATGATTTTCACATGTTGCATTTCTGTTCATTTAATACCTACAGGTGAAATTAATTTGTGTTTGACAAAGGCACTAGAAAAGGAAGGTCAGCCACCAGGACACAAAGTACTATTGCCATGTTGCATTTTTCATAAGGTGTCCAAACTTGATGTGATCAGAATTTTTAACAGCTGCAGGACTAGCAAATTTTAAATTATAATTACATTTCCAGGTTTTGCAAGTTATTTTATTTGAACAAGAGCCCAACAACACATTATACCAGAGGTTTAAAACATAAGGATTATAAGAGATTTCAAAAGTATATATTTAATGCAAAATATCGCAAACAATAGTGAGAGGAAAAAGCTAAGGCATTTGACAGACCTCATGGTAAACCATAAATAGGTAGAAAAAGTAGTTATTAATCATACTTTTAGAAAAATCAGGCTCAGTGTACCAAAACTAGCAACATGAGCCAGCTTATGATGAATTACTGTTTCAGAAACTTTTATTAAAACCAGCCAGATTACTGCAGAAAATTAGTAAGAATGAGCAATATGTTTTCCCTTTAAGTTCTGTAGGCTTTTTTCCCCACTTAGTTCACATTCACCTTAAAGGAAATTTCTCCTAATCAACTGTCAGGAGAGATTCTCCTCCAGGAAGAAGAAATCTTGCACAATTCGCCTACCTCTTACTCTTAGAGGTATGAGAAAATTCTGGAATAACCAAGGCTCTGGCCCAGGTTAGACCTCCTGTAGAAGGTTCTGTGCTTAACTGCACATATAAACTGGTAACTTGAGAAGAAATAGGTATGCCAGGAGTGTGGTCAGACTACATTTCCTTGCTCCTTTAACAGTCCCTCAAAAATGGTGACAGCCTGTCCAAGAGGGAGCAGCCTTTAAGACTGGAATCCATTCCAGGGAAGCCTAGCCCAGGAAAAGAGGAATGCAGAGGTGCTTAAAGCTGCTTTTGCAGACATCAGGTTGTGCCAAATGCCCTCAGCTAGAGCTGGGAATGAGATATTTAATATTTGATGCAGTAGATGCTTTTAAATGCAGCCTCCCTCCAACAGAGAATTTGTTGCATTGAGAGACAATATCTGTGAGTTCCTCCTTTAATAAAAAGGGTCACAGGCTTCCTGCACTCTCTGTCTTCCTAAGAGGTAGAAATTTAAAGCTCCAGCTCTCTGCACAGGTATTTGTTGAAGTCTGACCCCAGCACAGCTGATGGAAAGAAATGCTGCAGTGCAGGCAGCACAGCCAATACATTGGAGAGGCATTTAAAATCCTCTGCCACAGCAGGGCTCCTCATATATGCATCCTGCACTGTATATTTGCTCTCTTTAACCTTTGCTTCCTCACAGTAAAAAGAATAAATGTGAGAATGACTGAAGGCATTGTGCATTACCATCCCCTTCTTGGACTCTGCAGTAAAAAATATTCATATACCAAACTGTTTCACTTCTTATGCCTTTATTTCAAGCCTAGGGCTTGCAGCATTTCAGACTAGTTTGGTCTCCCTAATACTTCTAATGTAAAATTTACAGCAACCTATATCAAACCAAAGGCTATATTCACCCAGGGACCCTCACACTTCTTTCTCTGTTCTGTCTCCTGCCTGCTTCCAGCAAGATGCTCTCCGGGAGATGCCAGATGACATGCTAATAATAATTTTTGTCAAGGTAAATTCACAAGTACTTGCTGTGTCAGTTTACTCAGTGTGGATATGATTTAGAATAAAAATAATCAAGCTTTGATTTCATTTTAATAAGAAATTTTGTGTGGTTTCATAAAAGTGCTGAAATAGACTAGAAGCTGTGTGGATGCCAATTCAGAAGTTTTATATATATGTTTAAATGTTATAAAACTTGAATAGAGTCTCCACCTCCTGGGTTTTCTGAACTTCTTTTCATTTAAGGACTCTATTGAAAGTCTTAAAGAACATCTTTCCAGCCTGTTTGTTACGATCACCATAGAACTCTCTGCTTCTGAGAAATTACAATTTGTTTAGCCACATATGTGCTGGAGTCTGATAAAAAGTTAATAAAGTGCTGCAGTATCTGAGACCAGGACCGTAACTTCTGTAGGAGGGGATTTCCACCATACAGGGTGTCTGATTTGAAGTAGTCACTGTGTCCTTTAATAGTATTAATGCCTACATACAATGAACCATCAGGGAACTACAAATCTGAGAGTGAATTTCATCCTTTGTACATGTTCCAGCGAGACTCATTTACATCTAGAATGGTCTGGGTGTAATTTGTATTTCATGAAAAATACTTCTTTTTAATAGAAGGCAAAGCATTAGCTACATTGATTTTCTGATGCATATGATTATACCAAGTATGATATTCAAATCATGACTATTATAATAGTACATGCTCTTGATTCCAAAGGATTCTTTCACATCAGCAACACTGACTACTAACCTTTAATTCATAGCTCTTTACACCTGCTAGATAAGTAACAGAAACCACAAATAATGTAAACAGGATTATTTTTAACTTAAGCTCCCTTGATGATTTATTGGGTGAAACGTGTATAGATTGCACAGTTTACGTGAAATTCTTACTGTGTGATCTCCCACTTGATATTAAACCTGGAGTATGAGTACTCCAGTCTAGTACTCCAGCAGAGTACTAAAAGGTTTAGAGATAATTGAGATCAATGTGAATGCTATACATGCAAGCTGGTGCTACCTGAAGAGGTACTCTCTTCTTCCATTTCCCCCATGACAATAAGTTGGGTTTCCAGCCTTCAGTAACTGCAAAATATGAAATTGTTCCTTTGATTTATAGTAAATATCTGATGTATCTGTGAGCTTGTCAGCTGCTTGTGAGGTTTACTGTCAATGCTCAAATAGAGACAGCGATCTTCTGTAAATCTACCACATTAATCCACAGGTGTGTAGGACTTTCATGCTTCTGGATACCCCCAGGAATATCTAATGAATGTACATGTCACTGACATAATAGGCTTGCACATATTTATAGCTTTTGGGCTTAATTTTTACAACATCACGTATCAAGCAATAAAGCCCTGTAGAAGCTTCAACCAGAAGAAGGTTGAAGATGCATCTGCTTTGCATCACAGGCCACTGACAGTGCCTTTGTCTTGTGTTCTAGCTTTTGCACCAGCTCCCATGGAAATGTTTTTCTCAGGGACCTAGCCCTGGAGCCCTACAAAGCACTTTTCCATCTGCAAACACATGCCTTGCCACAACTGACTTCCACCAACCAGTGTAACTCCCAGCTCCGCTTGAGCAGAGCCTCATGTTAGACCAAGTCCAATACAGGTACCTGGGCTCTGACCTTAATCTCTGAAAAGATAAACAAGCTCAAAGACCATGTAGGACTCCATCCAAAAAAGGAAGAATGGTACTAAAGGGGGACTACTATGTGGGGAAGCTAGGGAGTTCTAGCCTGTGCTTTTTGCAGATTTACTTAAGATATTGCATAAATTATTTAGCTTCAGCAATGAAGAGAGCTGATACTTATATTGCCCTAAAGAGAAGCAGGAAACCTCTATGACAGGTAAAGAAGGAAAAGTACAAACGAAGTAACATTATTTATCTCTCTCTGACTCACAAAAACTTCTGCAGTAATTGAACGCCAAGGCCATCAGCGTTTATTTTCAGACACGGTAGAATCTGCCGCATTAATTACCATGTGACATACTTCATAAAGTATTTAAGCATCCTCGGACAAAGGTAGGCAGCTCTGGGCCTACAGGAACACTAATAAAGATCACATTGTATTTTTTAGGAAATCAGAGGAAGTTATTTATGTAGCCTCTTCAGGCCCCCTTGAAAATCTCAGTAAATATCTACTTGCGTCCTTGGCTTTGCAAATGCTTTTGAAAAATTGGTCTCATACCTACATTTCCACCCCTTTGAGCACACAGGTAGTCCTTACATACAGATGCTAACATGGATTTGTATACTCTTGTGCAAGACACTGTGATGAGTTATGTACCACAGGTGAGCACAGATGAATTAAATACCCATTTTGTAGCTGGTATATGCCAGACTGATGTATGCACCTTCTTCTGTTACAACTTACCATAAGGATAATCCATTACAAATAAAAGTTAATGAAGATTATATATTCAGTCTGAATCAGTTGTCCACATATTTTGTCTCTGGACAAAAATGACTCACTGTTAAAGTGAGCGCGCTGCCTGCTTGTTGCCATAACCCTGCAGCAGCATATTCTTTTTATAATGCAGTACAGAGAACAAACACATGCACAGTAAAACTCCAGCTGGGAAGAATAATGAAGCATTTAGCAAACCAAACAAAGACCACATGGCTTCATCTCCCTCAACACAGCAGAACCCATTACAGGATACAATAATTAATAAGATAATGACAGACCTTTAACCATCCAACAAGTTTTTCTGAAAGATGTAGACTATTTTTTTGTCCAGGGGTCAAATAGGTCAAACATCTAAAAACTTTAAACACTTTTGGTACATGCCAAATTCACTGCAACTCTCAAGCACTAAAAGTTGTACACAGTGCTAAGTACTATTGCAGAGCCAAGTGCTTGTACGGCTGCTTGGAGAAGCATGAGCGCTACCTAACTTCAGTCACCTCACTGAAGCTGACTAAACCAAGACACTGTAATTCCTGTAACGTCAGCAGAGAGGGAGCCAAGCTGGTACTTTTGGTACATGCCAAATTCACTGCAACTCTCAAGCACTAAAAGTTGTACACAGTGCTAAGTACTATTGCAGAGCCAAGTGCTTGTACGGCTGCTTGGAGAAGCATGAGCGCTACCTAACTTCAGTCACCTCACTGAAGCTGACTAAACCAAGACACTGTAATTCCTGTAACGTCAGCAGAGAGGGAGCCAAGCTAATTGGGAAAAAACCCTCCCAGAAAAATTCATTTCTCTTATAGCAGCACACCAGTTAAAAAGTTCCACCCACCACAGTGCCTGAGGCACGACAAAGATTGGACAAAAAAGACTGAATTAACTGCAGGCAGATCTTGCCAGGGTTTTCTGCAGGACTTCACTCTGGTATCCCTTCTCCTTCCCAATTCCTGTCCTTTACGTGGGCACACTGCTATTTGTGGGCCAGAGGATGAGTTTCAGCAAAATAAAAAAGTTTGCAGCAAGTGCTGCTAGAACTATGATTTTCAATACTTTGTGAAGGGGCCCACATGTTGCAAATGCAAAACCAAGCCATCTTCATAGAATTATAACAGTTCTTGTCAATGCTGAGAAGGGACTTTCTCTAAGAAAAAAACCAAGTTCAATCACTAGCCCTCTAATTAGTTTTTCTCTCAGATCTGTTCTCTGTAAAATGACGGCAAGAAAGCAAGCTACATGTGTTTCAGGGCTTGGTACTGAAAGAACAAGATAGTCCTTCACTGTGACTGGAAGTAAAAATACACGCTCTGTAAAAAGTCATCTGCCGTGACAAGCAGGGTGCTGGTTCGGGTCGGCAACCCTCACGCTGAGAGAAGCTGCGATCACTCACTGAAATATAAGAGACAGAAAGGGACTAAGGAAGAAAAAGGTCTATTTAAGCTCAAGGGCAATCTTTGCACTAGAACAAAAGGCAAATGAACTCACAACGAATAACTGCGTGCTACAAAACCAGAAGGCAGTTTCTAACACGAATGAGGTCTGGAAATGTCTTCCAACATGACAGTGGAAAAAAAATTAACTGATTTTAAATTTCTGAACAGGCTTATATAAAATAGATGCCTGTGATACAGGAGCTTTGGAATTGCCTTCCATTTCCTCTATGTCTCCCCTGGGCAGAAGAACTACACAAACAAATAAACAGTTATTTTAAAAGAAAGAGTTGGAAATAGGGAGCAGAACATAAGGCAGAATGAACAGATGATGGCAAGAAGAAATAGGCTTCTTGTCCTCGCTCTGCCACTGAGCCACCTCCACAATACTCTGGACTTTGGTTTCCATCCTTGAATAAAACTACATTGTGAAGGGCCCGATTCATTGAGAGCATCCTCTGAGAGTCCAAACTACATAGTCTTACTAAATTTTAGTAGACAATGCCAAGTGGTGATGAACACATCAAAAATTACTTTATTTTCCACTGTAAGAAAACACCTAGCAGCTCAGGCTTTTTTTTTTTTTTCACATTTCATTAAATTATTGTCTATGAATAAACTATGAATTGCCCAAAGTATGATGTCAAATCACTGGACAAACACAGGATAAATAAAAATAATGCCAAATGTCTTAAGCATCAAAGGTTACATCTGTTACAGAATCTGAGACAAAAAATTACTACATTTTCGCATGCGCTGATATTTTTAACTCACATCTCAACTGGAATCAGTGGTGTACAAGAATTTTTCTAACTACATTTCCTCCCACCAGAAAAATTTTGTTTGGAAGCCAAATTTCTCATATTGTTTGACTCAAAAAGCATTCAAGCAAAAATTTGCTACTGTCAAAATGATTAAGTTAAATAATTTTTTTAAAATTGAAAGAAATTTGTAATGCCATTTCCTTTTAATGTGTAGTACAATTATGGTCTTTTTTTAAAAAGTTAAAATGGAAACAACAGTCTTTTGATTGTCTTCAGCCAGGGAATGAAATTTGTTCACAGAAATTCTCAAGTCTTGATTTTTCTATCCCAGTCCATGAGCAAGATACAAAAAGTATTTTCCAAATTTTGCCTCTAAAAAGAACCAATTATCACTGCAACTTATAATCAGTCTTTGCATTTGAAGACCTCAAATCTTCCCGTATCTTAACACAGTGTTTACAAAGCATAGGCACAGAGATTCCTTCCCAGCAATTCAAAAAAATAAAGAATAAGGTAATCATTTTTATCTGACCAGCTTCCCTTTCATTCTCAGTTTCTTTCTCTTGCCTTGCAGAGGAGCCTGGCTTCCTCCATCCTTTGAAAATGGACAAGATATCTGATGATTTCAGTAATTATACACACACTTGGCTTTCTGGCAGTTAAGCAGTGGTGGTTATGTATGTTGATTTTTTCCAACCTCTTTGCCACACACCAATACATTTTTCTGGCCATCTGGTACTGTCCCACTGTAATTCTTCTGTCACCCCACTCATTTCCCAACTTGGTCTCTTCCTGGCCAGTTATTCCAATGAGAACATTCTTTGATAAAACTTTTTTAAGCACTGTGGATGCTTTCCTTGATCACAGCACTAACCTGTAGCAAATATTCTCTTGGAAGTATCCTACTTTCAAAGACAAGGAATATTTCCTATTGTGCATGTTTTTCTTCTTCTCACACTGTGGTGGGTTGACCCTGGCTGGCTGCCAGGTGCCCACCAAAGCCGCTCTATCACTCCGCTCCTCAGACCAGGAGAAAGAAAATATAATGAAAGGCTCATGGGTCAAGATAAGGACCGGGAGAACACTCACCTTAGGACTCCTCACACTCTTCCTGTGCTCCAGCATGGAGTCCCTGCCATGGCAGACAGTCCTCCATGAACTTCTCCAACATGGGTTCTTCCCATGGGATGCAGTTCTTCACAAACTGCTCCAGCGTGGGTCCTTTCCATGGGGTCACAAGCCCTGCCAGCAAACCTGCTCCAGCCTGGGTTCCTCTCTGCACAGGTTCACAGGTCCTGCCAGGAGCCTGCTCCAGTGTTGGCTCTCCATGGGGTCACAGCCTCCTTTGGGTGCAACACCCTGTTTTGGCGTGGGGTCCTCCCCAAGCTGAAGATGGAGATCTGCTCCACTGCTAACCCCCATGGGCTGCAGGGTGACAGCCTTCCTCACTGTGGTCTTCACCAGGGGCTGCAGGGGAATCTCGGCTCCGGCTCCTGGAGCACCACCTCCCTCTCCTTCTGCACTGACCTCGGTGTCTGCATAGGTGTTTCTGTTAACATTCTCACTCCTTTCTCCTGCTGCAGGGGTTTTTTTTGCCTTCTTAAATACATTATCACAGAGGCACTACCACCATCACTGATAAGCTCGGTCTTGGCCAGCGGTGGGTCCCTCTTGGAGCCGGCTGGCATTGGCTCTGTCGGACACAGGGGAAGCTTCTGCCATCTTCTCACAGAAGCCACTCCTGTAGCCCCCCCCACTACCAAAACCTTGCCACACAAACCAAATACACACTCATTAAGTTTCAGTGCTGTGATGTATTAAATTATTATAATTACTACTACATTGCTCTAGTAATTGCAATAATTACTACAGTGGTTGTCCAGGTCTGCAAGAATTGAGTCTGACTTGTGAGATATGAAGTAGTTGATACTGCAACATCTGCCTGCATCAGCATATATTGTTTTTCAACAGGGAGCTCTCAGAGAAGAGTCTGTAAACAGCGTTTATTAAATACAGATGCTCTTGGTTGCAGATGCATTGAAGGAAGCTTAATAGCAGTTTGGATGGGTTAAGTGGTTGTGAACTTCCAAGATGATTTATCGCCAGTAAAAAACAACCCATTTTGTAAAACTTATATCCTATTAGAAAAGTATTAAATGAAAAGCAGAGCTGAAGAAATTGTCTTCTCTACAGTTCTGGGTGGTTTTTTTCTATGCTTCTTTCTTTGTCATTATCAGCAATACAAACTTGGGCAATGAAATAGCTTTTTTTGATGATGAATTTCATGTTTATTTTGAGAAGTAGCATGGATGGGTAAATAAAGTCTTGAAAAAAACAAGATTTGAATTCATGGTTATGCATAGTTAAAAAAAAGGATTATTCTTTTAAGTCAGGATAAATGCGTACATTTGTATTCCCTTCCACACAATTGACTGAACTTCACTTTCAATATGTCAAGGATAAATATCCTTCAAATGGTTCCATTAAGATGGTGATAACCATAGTAACGGTGTGTAGTTTGCTTATATCTTTTTTTTCTTTTTTCCATTTTGGCATGTATTCTTTGCACCAATGTTGTTGCCAAGAGAGCTAAAGAAAAGCAATACCTACCAAATTCGTGATTTCAGTGTGGGTGCTCATAGCCTTCATAGGTTAAGTTATGAAATTAGCTTTTGCTTGGTAATTTAAAGATCTGTTTATGGATATGAAATCTGAACAGGCCATTATGAAAATATACTACCACCTGCTGCACTCATCAGTATAGAGGGGATACTATTTACTGTTTACTTCTTTTCCCAAGCAATTATTTGCATTTTTGTAGCAGAATCAGAAGAAGCGAGAGCCTGAAACAAGAAAATGTTAAAATCAAATTAAAGATAACTAAGAGATCCAGATACACAGCCTCCAATTACTACCAGTACAAATGGACTTACAATTGCTAAACCCCACAGGTGCCTGGAAAAAAAATCCCTCAGTGCTTAAACTAATACAAAGTGTTGTGGCAATATTGTTAAGGCACAGTGTGATAAAGAATGAGAATTAAACCCAAGGAACCAGAATTATTCTCCCTTATCCTCACATTTCCTATAATCATTAAAGGTTGAAAGTATAGATGCCATCCTACTACCTCAGGACAATCCTATGATGAAAATACAACATTGTAATACGTATATTTCTGTCAAGAAAAGAATAGGAAAAGTTTGCATTCTTTTAGAGTAAGCGGATGAATTAGTGTTGTCATTTTATGTGTTTCCTTGTTGGTGGGAAAGGACACACACACATATATATATATATAAACTACCTACAAGAACGTGCACTTTGAATCTAGTGTATATCTCTGTACTGACTTTGCCAGAGTAACTAGTTTGGCTAAGGTTTTACTCTATCGTTATCAAAACATTATAGTGGAGACCTGACTGATGTGCACACCTGTTTGTTCATGTAGCTCTTAAAAGGTGGATTATTTTACTTAATGGAAGAAACATACTTGAATCCAGTGCCAAAATAGCATGTGTAGGAAAGATGCTTTCTTCTTGCTTCCCTAAGAAGCTACACAGGACAATCACAATCTATCCTAATCCATTTAGATTAAAAACCTTATGTACAGGATTAGATATGTAAAAAATGCAGTACTTCAAATGTATGTAATTGAGTTGAATATTGGTAATATTCAACTCGAGTTTTTGGCTAACATAGTTTTACTTGAATTTCTAAACTCCAGTGATTTTTAATTCATGTGATTTTGACTGAAGATCAGAAATAAAATCTCCTTAAGAATTTATTTAAGAAAAACTAACTTGGCATTTGTTCTCTTTGTACATAATTTTTCAAATAGTGCAGGTAAGATTTTCAGGCTTTCCTTCTACTCACTTGGAACATTGTTTCCCTGAATAATCTCATTTCTGTCTGTCTTTAGTTACAATTCTATCCATCATTTCTATTGTGATATTTCACCCATCTATTTCTAAGTTGATAATAAATTCTTAATTGGGATAATCTGGACAAAAATAGTACCTTTCCCCACCTATCTTCTCATAGGAAACAGAATGCAATGCTCAGTCAACCTGTCAGCAGCAGAATAAATTTCTGTTGTGCAGGCTTCCTTTGGTGGTTCTTACTGGAAGTTAAATAACTACTGATGAATTTGAGGTTGTCTTCTAAAGCTGTTATTATTTTATGTATATATTATGTATATATACATTGCTATTATTTCAATACAACATACTTCACACTTTCCAATTGCTTTACTCAGTGTGGATATATATGAGGCAGTAGTACAGTGGCCTTGACTTTTGGATTTGGTATGGGTTTCAGTTTGTCTCTGCCCTTCAATGCCTGAAGTTCTAGAAAGAGAATTATCCATGTATAAAACCATAACAAAATTTTTTCATGGTGGAAGTAATAAAAATGCCTTGCCTAACCAACAGGGAGTTTTTTACCTATATTTGGAACCAAATTTTCTCATGTCATATCTACTGTACACCTAGTGATGTGAATGCAAGATGGACACTATGGGGTTTGGGCAATATGCATTCCTGTTTCATTCACTTGCCACATACCCATCACAAGAAAAGTGAATGAAAATCCCCCAACTCAATCAAGAAATTCAGCCTGGATCAAAATTGTTTTTCCTGAGCCTTTGTCAATATTGTGAGCTTACATATTTGTCTACACATTCTATTCTAAGGCACCATACTGGGATGTTACAGACAGTTTATGATTTCAGGGAAGGATTAAGACGGTCAGGGAAATTCACAAGCTGCTTTGGTACTGTCAGAAGGAAAAATGGCAATATAATATGCTGAAGGGCTTTCCTGATTCATGTGACAGATTATCCTCAAAGGTCGAGCAATACTTTGCTGCGTCCGTTCTTGAGTTTGCAATGCAAAATCTCCCAATTTGCAAGCTGTGGGAAACACAGTACAGTTAAATCAAACAAATGCTTCTTTTTTATTGCACAGCCAATTCCCTTCATTCTGCTGCAAAGTACTTGCAAATGGTACACCACCCTTCTCACAGTTATCCAGCATTTACTGCCACATTCTCCATCTGATCAGAAGCAGAGACCTTATGGATCTTTTACTCCTTTCAAATATTAATCTTGTGCTTAATAATGCACTCCTCTCTTTTACTCATCCTCATAAAATAATGAATGACCCAACATCTCAATATTTTAACAGTGTTACATGAACAGATTTTCATTGATTTCTGGGAAAGGAGAATATTTTGCAGTAAATTCATGAAATCTTATATAGTTAGAAGATTCTATTATCTGTCACTAAAAAAAGATATAAAGAGAAAGCTGCTTTCACTTTCCCTATGGAAGTAGAAGGGTTTCCTCATAAAAATACTATTTTTTTGTGAAATATTTATACATTGGTCTCGTTATGTGACTGATGCTTTTGCAGTACGTAAGCTATAAGCTTTATCCCATCTGAACTTATAGGGAGCTTATGAACATCTTAAAGACTCTAAATTCAGGAGTTTTTATCATCTCATTGGATTACTTATTCTAGTGACTACCAATAATTGCTATCACTTAAATAAATGGTTTGGGTTTTGTGGTGTTTTTTTCCAATTTTAATTTCTCTAAGTACCACTTGATGCCAGCTGTTCTTTTTTATATCTCTGATTTCTATAGGAAAGTTTCATTGACTATCAAGTTAGGGTTTTTTTTCAGTTTTGCTGTCTTCACTCTCTATATTTGGATCAGAAAATGTCCCTACATTAAATGTCTCCAGCATCTGGACTCTTCTTTCAGTGAAATTTGTTTAGTGAGTTATTTTTTATGCTTTTTTTCCTCTATGATTTTCAGAATTATTTTGCAAAACGTATAAAGGCTAACTAATTCTTTGTGAACTTTTCAAGGAATCTTTGACCACTCACCCTCTACCAGGATATTTGCAGTCATAAAAACTAATCAAATTTCCCCTTAATTAATTCAAGCAAATAAACTTTATTTTTTCCTAGGCCCAAGCTTTCGCTTCCTAAAGGTTCCAGAATAGACTGGCACTTAACATATGCCATTTTCAGATAGGAACCTGAAAATTTTCTCCTAAGCTTAACTGCAGGAGAGGCAGGAGGGGCTGCATGTCAGGTGTGAGACAGTCATTTAACTCCTTGCTTATAACAGTTTAAGTAGGTGAACTGCATATCTGGAAAAAAGAGACTAGTTTTGTTGTTGCTTTCTGAGTCATGATTGCAATCCATATGGCCTTGCAGCAGATGCCTGCAGAGGCTACACAAAAATAGGTCCTGGAGTCGTATTTTAGGATGGTTAGCACACAGTGGTTAGGACTTTTATCTAGTTTAGTGCATTACCTAGTTTTAAGTACCTGAATGATCATTAGTATCTTCATGCAGACAGTTCCTCTGAAGAGCTTTATTCCACCTTCTACCTGTGACTCAGGCTGACAATTCTGAGCCTAATTCGCAGAGAAAAACATTAGAGGGATTATAAATTGACAAATACATGTTCCTTCCACTCAAAAGAAGGGTCCTACATCTTCAAAATTATACGCACCTTTAGCTGCTGAAAGCTCCAGTTTCCTAACAATTCTATACACATATCACACCACATTGATATAATTACAAAAATCCTCATTACTTTGATTGATTGCATATATACATATGCATAGAGATGGAAGTTGAAGCCTGGCTCTCTGACAATAGGGAAAATTCTCCATTTTTATAGGGCCTTATGAATGCTACTATGAGAAGACTTTCCAACTAACTGTGTTTGAGGACATTTAATTATTCCGCAATCCGGCACTTTTTTAAAAAGCTGCTACCATTCTATTTTAGGTTAGACATTAACAATGGCAGAGTAGCCAATATATATTCTACTTTCAAATGTTTTCATTGATTTGTAGAACTATCCAAATATGCTTTAAAAAGATCAACAGGAATCATAGTGAATTGAACATATTTATAAGATCTTCAAGAAATTTGAGGTACTTTTACTGTATGTCCAGGTTTCGGCTGGGATAGAGTTAATTTTCTTCATAGAAGCTAGCATAGTGCTGTGGTTTTGGATTCAGTACCAGAAGAATGTTGATAACACACTGATGTTTTTAGTTGTTGCCAAGTAGTGCTCAGACTACTCAAGGACTTTTTGAGCTTCTCCTGCTCGGCCAGGTGCATAACAAGCTGGGAGTACAGCACATCTAGGACAGCTAACCCAAACTGACCAAAGAGCTATTCCATGCCATATAACGTCATGCTCAGGGGGAGTTGGTCAGTGGGTTGCAAGGAGAGTGATCGCTGCTCGGGGACTGATCACTGCTTGGGGACTGATCGTGGCTCGAGGAGTGATCGCAGCTCGGGACGGGCTGGGCATCGGTCGGCGGGTGGTGAGCAATTGCATTGTGCATAATTCGGTTTGTATATTCTGTATATTCTGTTACCATTCTCATTATTACTATTATTATTATTTTCTCTTATTAAACTGTCTTTATCTCAGCCCTCGGCTCTAACCTTTTATTTTCTTTCTGATTCTCTCCCCCATCCCACTGAGGGAGGGGGGAGTGAGCGAGCGGCTGCGTGGTGCTTAGTTGCCAGACGGGTTAAACCACGACACTGTATAAACTGGTTCTGCATTCCAATGTTGATCTAATTAGAAACAATAATTTATAAGTATTTACACTAGCTAGTCAATATTCCTCTCACTTTTAGTTTTCACAAAAAGCATCACCACTATAAAAAAGTTAAACTTGTTAAACGTCATCATAGCGAAGGATTTCTTTGATGTTTTTACCAAGGCATACATTTCAATTTAAGCTCTGCTCAGTTAGTGGCATATAGATTTTTTGTGGTTTCTTAATTCATAACAATTTTTCAAAATATATCTGAGCATTTCTTTCCTGCTGGCCAGTATTACTGTTCAGTTGCTCCACCTGATGAAGACCAGAACTTACACACAAATATACACACATTAAAAACTATTAAGGAAAGTAAAAAAAACATTAATCACTTGGTCTTACAGTTGCCTGCAGCTGACAGCTTATCCCAATTTATACAACAAGCCATGATTTTGTGACTGCCACTCTCAGTTCTCCTCTCTAGCATAACAATGAATCTCATTGTTAGTTCCCAAAGTTGTCACCTTTTTTATCATACAAATGCACTTCCTTCACATGTAATGAACCTAGAATCTCTTTTTAAAAGAATGGAGGTAGTTCTGCAACATTAGCAAATGAAGACAGATCCTGGAGACATCCAAGCCCACTAACTCCCAGATCCAATTCAACAGCTAAACCCTATTAAAATACAGATTTATTACTCTTTGGTTCATTCACTTATTATTTACAAGTTTGATCTCCTTCATAAACCGCAACCCATTCCTTCTGCTAGGCAAAAAATAAAAATTTTGCTTTGAAAGAGAAATTTGCTTACTTAAAACTTTCAGCCTCACCTAACTCACACCTACCACTCTGTTTCCTTTCTTTCCATGACTGTTGGATTACATGGATGGGTTGTTCTCCTGACTTCTTCTTATTTGGCTGGTTCCAAGTGTATCCCATCACAGAAACTTTTCTTTTTTAAGAATAATAACAACAACAACAACAACAACAACAACCTCCAGCCACACAGTTCCTTAGTCTCTTGCACTACTTTTATTCTCTTCTGCTGTTTTGACAGAATACATCATCTTTTCCTCCCTGGCCCTATCACCCTGCGTCCCTAGTGGTAAGTATTGATAGGATGTCTCACCAGTAAATGTACAGCTTCTAAAGACAAGTAGACAGTTAAGTTCCTTGTCTAGGACACTAACGATCCATATTTTCTCCGGGTCCATTTGTCCCATTATTCATTGTTCCTATAAAGGCTTTTCCATGGGCTTTCCCTCTCCTTGAATTAACATTTCAGCAGTGCTGGCTTTAGTAGTTTTTCAAATACTACAAACTATTTTTTATGGTAATCAACTTGTATTGCTGTTTTGTTTGCACCATTCTTTCTCCTACATGTGCACTCAAGGTTAATGTCTTGTGATTTAAGTTTATCATGCCTTTAAAGACTCGAAATTATGTATGTATGTACTTGTTACTGTTCTGGGGATCCTTGAAAAGAGCATACTCTGGAGTACTTCTAGTTTGATGTGAGATACACTGTGATATAAAATACACCATCTGGCAGGAGTACTTCAGTTACGTTGTTACTGTCTTCCACTGTATTTTTGCTTAGAAATAAAAATTAGTAAGAGTAGTGTCATACTATGCTGATAGAAGAAAATACTCTTCTTGTAGTGTCCAGATATGGTCCTCAGCTTAAGCTGCATTTCTCTGAGAGGTGAAATTTTGAACTGACTGTTTCCTACTGTCCAGGGTACCCCCTTATTTAGATGCCATTATAGTATTTGCTATTGTAAACATTTTTGCAAATAAATAGCATAATGTGATGGGCTCAAAGAGAAAGGATTAGGAAGGCCCTGAAGAACCTGCTACAAACTTGCTGCAAAATTTCAGTATGCTGCAAAATACCACATGCATTCAGATAAGCATCTGGTGAAAAGGCAAACTGATTACTCACAGGAATATGAAAGACTGATAGCATAGAGTTGAATGCCATGGGTCTGGATTCTCAGGTCAGTAAGGTAGACTAGACATTAGTGATTAGTGCACAGGAATGCACACCAACTTACTTTTTTTGTGGCCATTTCATGTTCTGAGAACAGAGGAATCCTTTTTTTTTTTTAATTTGCATTCTGGTTTTGCTTAATCCAAGTCTTGTGGACAAACAAAAATTATATATAGCACAGGAATGACAAAAAATTGTAAGATAATTTTCAATACAACATACTTCATGGAATGAATTATTTTTAAAAGTTGTGCTAATGATACATGAATGATACATGAAATACCCCATTTAATGCAGAATAGAGGGAATGAACATCTAGAGAAGCACAGTTCACTTATTAATAAATGTAGAGCTCTGTAATCACAACAGTGTCAATTAGCAGGGAATAAGAGATCCTTTGATGCAAGCATATTAGTTTAAATTATTTCAGTATGTTCCAAAATCTGCTTTAAGAGACCTTGGGAAAATATAGAGGTGGGTGGGTAAACCAAACTGTAGCTGTGAGTTGGTACTTAGTATTTTGATCTATTTACACCTGGGTAGCTGTTGGCAGCCTATTTTATTTTGCAGACTTTCCAAGTCCATCTTTGTAGGAGTGGGTTCTAATGAGTCAAGCCATTAGCAACAAATCTCAGGCAGCAAGAACAAGACAGCAGCAGCATTTCTACTCATTGCTCAAACCGTTCTGGGTGTTATACGCCAAAGGAACAAAGAGAGACAAGGTCAAACATGAACATAAAGCCCTTTGTGAAATGTTATTTGTACACAGTACATTCCTTATTAATCTATTTCAAATGCCTACCATATCCATGTATTAATGCAATGTCTCATGTGTGTTGTTCAACCATTTTCTCCTTTTTGCATGCTACAAAGCTGAAAAAGTAGCAGCAGTGAGAAAAAGGTCAGATTCAGACATAAATTGTTATCCACCACAGAAAATCAAAATGTCTTTTCTTGACAGACTGACTAAAAATATTTATTAATTAATACATCAGAAACCTTTATTGATATTTCATTAACTATTCAGTCCCTCCAGCACTGACTCAGAAGAACAGCACAAGGCCTTCCTTTCTCCTCCTGTTTTTCATTTCCTCTGACAGAGAACATTTTTGCAGCATGTATCTTAGACTTCTCTTTAGATTTTATCTTGTTTACATTTTTTACAAACCTATCTTGAATTCTTCAAAGTTTAAAGAATCACTTTGATAGAGGAGTATTAATTTATTCAATTTCCATGAATATCCTAAAACCTGCCACAGGAAGGGATGAGGAGAAGATTACAGCAGCAACTTCTAAACCACATGATTCCACCCACAGATACTCTGAAGCAAAAAGCTTCTCCTGGGTAACATGACCTGTCAAACACAAAGATGTGAACTGCAAGCAACTTTTCCGCTATTACCACAAGAGTTATATTCAATTGCTAGTTTCTCCATTTAAATTCTTCCCATGTTTTCCCCAGCAATTCTTTGCTATTCCACATTCCTTTCAAATTCACGTCTATAGAGCTAAATGAAAAAAATAACCCCAGTTATCCAAATCTAGACTTTGCCTTGTGTTTTCTGTTGCTAATTACTGGGTTTCACAGCCCAGTATGTTTCAGGGTGTCTGGACCAGTAAATTTCAGGATGCTTATGTTTTGAAAACATTTGATTTTCTATTTATTCTTAGGAAGGGACAGTTACATAGTTATGTATCCGTTCATATATTAGGAAAAGGAAGTTGCCAACTTCTAATTCTACCAGGGGAATTGTATGATCCAGTCATAGATCTGGATACCAGAGTTCCTCTGAACCCATGCGATTAGATCTCTTACCTGACTTGATTTTTCCCACACACTTCCTTGCTTCTCTCCAGTGCTAGTCACCAGGCCTTCCCCACAAGGAGACTGCAACTGGTCCCAGGAAGGTCGGGCAGAAAGTTGTGTTGGTTTGTGCTGTGCCACTGCGGGCAGCTACCAGTCTCTAACATTACCAGCCAAGGTCCCTGGACATCCCCCAGCATTCATCTCCACAAATCTCCCTGATCTCCAGGATACTCCCCCACTTCCATGATCTTTTCTCCAGTCAAGATCTTCACCTTCTTCTCTCCCAGCCTCCAAGCCCCTGTATGTCCTAAGTATTCTACATGCAGAAGCACAAGTGATCAGCTTCCTAACTGGCAGGTTTGTGTCACGTGTCCTTATTACATGGAGGTTTCAGGATGAGGCACTTCTTTTCAGTCCAGGTGTTATCCAAACCTATACCCAGCTTTCACCAACTGCAGCTAGCAAGTAGCAGGCATCTGCTTGAGATTTCAAAAGTTCAGTTTCAGACATTCACCCACACAACGCAATTATCTGCTGCCCGTTAGCATTCACAGTTTAAACTATTTTCATCTACAACAGTCCTGAGGTCCTACCTTGGCTCCTTCTCTTTAGACTTCTAGCAGAATAAACATTATTTAGTGAAAAAGTGCATTTCAAGTTGCTTCTAGTTCACAAATTTCATACAATGTTTCCATAATTTATCCACCATTGATACTTTTGTTCCCATTCCAATGCTTACTCTGGCACTGGCAATTAGGAAAACCCTTTCTAGCCTTTATAAGCCTTTTATGGTTAACTATTTAAATCATTGTTTAGAAAGAATAAAGAAAAACAACAAAATTTATGTCTGAATTATCTCCACAGTTGTTTTACGGTTTATTTCTCAAAGGATAGGAAGTGTCCAGCCTTGCTTAAGAACCATACTCTCTTCTAAGAAACCCCAGTGTAAACTTCCAGCTTACCCTGACTGCATGCACTGAAGTAATTAGCTGTCAATTTCTATTAAATTTCTATTTATTGTATTAAACCTGTTAAGACCTAAATCCTGTGCCACCAACCCAGCAACTGGACCAAGACATTACTCTATTCTTTCTCTACATAAGCCTATGAAAAGCATCGGCATCTGCCGGCCATTCCTAACAAGCACCTGGGCACATTCCCATCACTCTGCTCCTGGCAGCATTTGGCAGTGGCTGCTCAACTTAACTTCCTATAGACCAGATGAGAAGTCTAACGAATAATCCTTTTCTTCTGAAAAGCTATTGAAAAATTCTGAGCATTTAGCCAGTGCCTTTTTCATCTCATTCACATGAGCTGGTCTCCTAAGTCAAAGAACTGTATTTGGATTTTTTTCATCCATTCACAGTATTGTTTTAACTGAACTTCCTCCTTGGAGTACTTGGGATCTTGCAACATCAAGCATCCTCCACTTCAAAATAAAATACGTACAATAAAAGACAGGTCCTTCCTGATATCCTGGAACAGGGAGGAGATTGAACCTGCAAGTCATTCCTCTTTTAAGGTCAGCTCAATCTTTTCTATGACTTTCCCAGGACCTCCTTCCAACTGCCTACGTAATCTCTTTTTTGACAGACTAAAGGTACGTGCTGCAAAAATCATACTCCAGGTTTAATTATCTCTACAATTAATCCTCACTGAATTCTCATGGGCTTCCCTTCTTCCTCTTTTCTGGTCTCAATAACATTTTAGGGGTTTTGTTCACTTTGTCTGTTTTCTTTCTCTTCTTTCACCACTTTTAATCTGAGCTGCTTTTCATTCTCCTTCTCCTTTCTCCATTTTTCAGTCTTGTTCAGATCTAAAAAACCTCTTTACTTCACATAGGGTTTTCACAGATGACACTTTTATCTCGCTGGCAAAGCAGTGAAGTTAGGTGAATTTCCACTTATTGTGTCTGTACAGTGAGGAATTTTGTTTTGAGCAAACACAAAATGAACTTCTGCTATAAATCATTAAACCTAAGTGAATATTGTGGAAATGCTTTGTTGTTACAATGCAAACACTGTACACATTAAACATTTGTCAGAATAAAAGTTAAATTGAGAGGAAATTTACTTGGCTTAGCTTCTAATCTAATAGTCCACTATGGGTAAGAAATAGAAACTGCCAAAACCCAGAGCCTCCCCATGTATTCTGAAATATTATGGGTTTGGAGGTGATCAGACAGTAGCAGACTACTTGCTTTAGTTAGAAGAACTCACTCCTGATTATAAACAGGTACCTTCAGCCTCATAACAGAGAACCAAAAAGAACTTGCATGTAAAGGCAACATCTGTTCAAAACAGAGAAGATATGCTTACTTTTGTCAACTTCATGGATAAACAAAAGTAAATTTGAGTAAGAAATAAAAGGAAAATATGCACAAAGAGGTATTAATTGTTTTAATGGGGAAATGGTAAAGTAAATGCATGACAGAAGGTGTGAAAGGCATGGATAAGACTTGTAGGCATTGGTAGGAAAGTAGAACCAGAGGTGGAAGGACTGGATTTTGGAGAACCTGTACAATTAGCTGTCTAGGAGGCCATGTAGCCTAGTCTATAATACTGTATTTTTGTTTCTCCATTATTTATAATAAAATACACTTTCTAACAAAATTAAGGATAAGACTGTAAAATCAACTAGAATGGGAAAAAATTAACATAAGAGTTTCCTAAGAGGAGAAGAAAAATATAAAGGAACTGAGGGTCAGTGCAATTACAGATAACATAAATGAGAAGGAAGGAATCAACAAGTACTCATAATATGATAACTTATAATATTGGACATGGGGTAAAAAAGAGGAGAGGGCAATATTTCTAGAGAACATGAGGCTTCACCACCTTGTCTGGATTAGACTGGTGGTGGCAAAAAGAAACCCATTAAAAGCTTTGGAAGAGGAAATCAGCAGTAAAAATATGAGGGAAGCAACATATTGCAACAGAAGCAAAGTAGTCAGTAAGCAAGCACAGGAGACAAGAACAGTGCAGCCAAAGGCAGAGCTGCTGGGGAGCTCAACAGAGACAGCAGAAACATGGGGTATGGTAGAGATAATAGAGGTGTCTAGAGGGGAGGGAGAAAGGAAACAAAATGGGGGTTTTTTGGTTGTTATTATTTAGCACTGAAAAAAGGAGACATTTCAGACAGAATATTTAAAAATATCAAAACCTTGAAACTTCAGTTAATACTGTTGTTGGAAGTGAAACTGTAGGTTTTTTCACAGAACATCTGCAAACCAGTGGAAACATGAACAGAATACTTAACACAGATCTTCCAATATCAGTAATTTTATCTGCCATCTGTTGGGAACTGTGACTGCCAGTTCATTTAGTTTTCTATAAGATGACCCTAAAATAACTTCTTGTAAAACTATACTATTTTTCTCCCTTTCTGTAAGGAAAAAGCATCCTAACTTCTTTGAGCTAGGGCATGAAATGGCTTGCAAAATATCGCAATGCACTTAATAAAGATGTACTAGCTTACTCAACTGATACGCCATGAAGTTGGAGAGACCTTTAATATTCTACTAATTTCACTGTAAAAAGCAGTTCTCTGAACAGAAATAAATTCCCAACCAACGACAGACTCTTCATGCTCATTATTTCTTTGATTGAAGTAGACAGAGGCTTGACAAAGAACTACACCACTTGCAGCTACTAGGATAAATTCACTAGACATCCAATATAATATCACACTAGGTACAAATATATATAATACCTGAGCTTCCAAAGTGTTACATTACAGCAATAACTAAATGTCATGATAAATATACATGCAAAAATCAGGAGATTCCTGTTGCATAAACAAAAGGAAAAGGAGAGCTTAGAGAAAAGAAAAGAAAATAAATTACTGAGTACATTTTAAAGGAAGAAAGAGACACTGGAAAAATAAATATAACCTCAAATTCCCTGGATGTGGTTTGAATCTACAAAGAAAAAGAAAAATCATACTATCTTCTGTGCCTGGTAGAGAAGACATGCTTCTCACAGCAAAGCTGTATTCACTTGTGATTACTTAAGCAACATGAATGAAAGACAAAACAGAATAATGACAGAAGGGAAGATGGGAAACCTGGCTGCACCAAATTCAACATGAGAGGTGCTATTCACTGTGGTCTGTCCGGATTCTCTGTTTTTTAAATCATAGTAATGCCACAAGGTATTCATAATGTTCAACTCCATTTGATAGTAAGTTTTTCTGATCAGAAAAACAGACCTATTGACTAGGAGTTCACAGTTTTATTTACTAAATACATAAGGATTATTTGAGAAAGACCTAGCCAACACCAGCACATTTACATATTAAAGAAATGAGTGACATCAGCAAACTGCCCTGATGCTGCACAGGGATCCACAGACATGGCATCTTCTCTCGCATGAAGTCCGGTAACTAACTATGCCTGTTTTTCATGTGGCTTCACCTGAAAGCCTGAATTACTTTCAGAAAGATATGGTCTATATTCTCATTTCACCAGGGAAGAAACTACCACAGATTTGCCCAAGGTTACATAGAAGAATGAGGGCCCTGCTCTAGAATAAAAACTTCATTTTTTTCATAGAAGTGAGAATTTCTTAAGGGAAATTACACTTATTTGAGAGAAAGCTGAACTTTATCAAAGGGCATTGAAAAAGACCTCTGTAAGCAAGGTGAAGTAATACATACATATACAGTAAATAAAGTAACTTGCCAATAATAATATTGACATCCAAATACTGGGAATCACTAGGAAGCCAAATAGAAATTCACTTGAATTAAGATAATGTCTCTGACTGCTAACAACAAATATTTCAGTTCAGTCTATGTCAACATCTGAGGCAAGTCAGATACACTGCCAGAATAACTAGTTGCCCTTAAGGAACTGAAATAGTCCAGTAGACAGAAAAGCTTGCTGTCTGCATAGACTCATGCTGCTGGACAGATATATATATAATTATACATCTTAGTTAGTGCTTAGTTACATTTACAACTGAAGACCCATGCAAAATATATTTCTGTAGTTGTTTGTACAATTAAACAATACCTATCTTCAGGGTTTTCAAATATGAGTATAGTAAAAGATGGGTAAGTGACTGTGCCAAATATTAATGATTAATTATTAATTTTAGAATAAATGACTAATTTTAAAAATAAATCAGTCTTCCCTTGACCTGAAGCCAAGCCAAAAGTCAGGTTGTCCATTTTCTTACATGGGTTTTGCAGTAAGACATTTAATGCAGTTACATTGGTACAAAGCCAGTGAATACAAGTACACAATCTGTGGCCAAGTAATTAAAAACAGCGATAAGTTAATTTTTCACAGACATAGATTTCTTTTCCATAAAGTGATTTCAATTTTAGAATCATAGAACAATTCTGGTTGGAAAAGATCTCAGGAAATCAAGGAAACCTATCTCTCACTCAAAATAGTCAACACTGTTGTGGTGGGTTGACTCTGGCTGGATGCCAGGTGCCCACCAAGCTACTCTATCACTCCCCCTCCTCAGCTGGACAAGGGAGAGAAAAAATATGATGAAAGGCTCATGGGTCAAGATAAGGACAGGGAGATCACTCACCAATTATTGTCATGGGCAAAAATTACTTGACTCAGGAAAATTAATTTAATTTATTGCCAATCAAATCAGAGTAAGGTAATGGCAAATAAAAACAAAATCTTAAAACACCTTCCCCCCACCCCTCTCTTCTTCCCGGGCACAACTTCACTCCTGATTTTTCCACCTCATCTCCACAGGCAGGGCAGGGGGATGGAGAATGGGGATTGGGGTCAGTTCATCACACGTTATCTCTGCCGCTCCTTCCTCCTCAGGGGAAAGACTCCTCACACTCTGCCCCTACTCCAGCCTGGGGTCCCTCCCATGGGATGCAGTTCTTCACAAACTCCAGCGTGGGTACCCGATAGGGTCACCAACCCTGCCAGCAAACCTGGGCTCCTCTCTCCACGGGGCCACAGGTCCTGCCAGGAGCCTGCTCCAGCATGGGCTTCCCACAGGGCTACAGCCTCCTTTGGGTGCATCCACCTGCTCTGGCATGGGGTCCTCCATAGGCTGCAGGTGAAGATCTGCTCCCCCGTGGACCTCTGTGGGCTGCAGGGGGACAGCCTGCCCCACCATGGGCTGCACCAGGGGAATCTGCTCCAGCGCCTGGAGCAACTCCTGCCCCTCCTGCTGCACTGACCTGGGTGTTTGCAGGGCTGCTCCTCTCAATATTCTCACTCCTTTCTACCACTGCAGGGTTTTTTTTTCCCTTTCGTACATATGTTATCACAGAGATGCTACCACCATCACACATGGGCTCAGCCCTGGCCAGCAGTGGGTTCCTCTTGGAGCCAACTGGTGTTGGCTCTATCGGACATAGGGGAAGCTTCTGGCAGCTTCTCACAGAAGCCACCCCTGTAGCCCCCCCGCTACCAAAACATTGCCACGCAAACCCAATAAAACTGTTTGCAGATCAGACTGCTTAAGGCTTGTTCTGGCCAGGCCTTGAAAACTTCCCCAAAAATACCTGTGTTCAAACCAGGTGTACAAGGCAGGAATTGTACCTACATGCAGATTCAGGAATATATTCTATTTTTAAATGTGTTAATTTTCATGTCTGGAAAATTCAGTGGATAAGGAGAGTATGTTATAAAGTAACGCCTCACAGTAAAATACATTTAAATCATCAGGCCATTTTCTCTTCTCCTGCTCGATGAAATTAACACCTACATTTTCTTGGTGGTCTCCAATCTCCTTCCACCCAGAGTGCATTCCTCTGTCATTTAGCATTTTCCCTCACCACATCTTAGAAAACTTCGAAGTGACATACATTAATGGGTGTCCTGGATACTGCAAGCACGCTATCCACATGTATGTGAGTGTATGGCACTTGTGGTGCCTCAACACTAGTTAACACTGCTACACTCCATCTGGAGGCTCTGAACAAAGTGATCCTTACAGAAACAGTAACATAACCCCTTCTGCAGCCTGGTTTCCACCCCCCATTTGGGAAAGAGATATAATTTTCTTTTCACATTCAAAAGGCAGAAAGCAACTTTGAATACTGTCTCCCTCACTCCAGCTGCGACATGAGGATAGAGCCCTTCCCAGCTACCAGGAGCTCAATCATAAAGGCAGCAGATGTAAAGGAAACTGCATTTCTTAAAAACAGAAATCACATTCCTAGTTAAAACAGAAAGCAAGCCCCCTATCCCCAATGACGTAAGATGATCTCCCCTGTGTAAGAGAATTTTGGACAAAGATTAAGAAAACCAAATGCACAAATATTCTCCATTTGCTTCTACGTTATGGTGACAACAAAGATATAACCCACAACAATACAGAATATCCATCTTCTACATTTATTATAGTGCCTACTTAGTTTCTAGGCTAGATTCTCCACCACTGGACTATGGCTGTGATGACCTACTGCGCAAGATTTGAAATTGCCCCCTGATGAAAATTTGTGTTAATGTTTTTATTTTTATTTTCCCTTGACTAATTTGCTTCTTCATAAAACTATCTAGTCTTGTCACTACCTACATAAAGTATGGCGGTATTGTTTTCATACTGATTTAAGTCAAGGATGATTTTTCTGCTGCCCTTAGGCTGATTTCTTTCTACCATGACTTAATACTCTTTCTCTTTTCCTATACAGCTGCTTTAATGCTCAGAATTGCGCTTTGCCATTATTCTCCTCCTGTTTTGATATTTTTGATTGCCACATGACAGTGCTGTGTTTCTTAACTCAGTTCCTCCCACTTGAGTTTTATTTTCAAGAATTTCCTTTGTTCCTGTTTTATTTGTTATCTTGGGTTGCCTTTGTGTTTGTTTACCTGCACTGGCTTTGGACACCATCATTGCTGTGAAATTCCCTGTCCCACTTCCTGTTTTTATTTTGATCTCAGCCTGGATTATATTATTCATTTTTGTCCCTCAGAGAGTGTTTGGATTATGTTTCAGTGAACTAGTGGAAACGCTTTTCACAGGAAGTGTCTCCCTTTGAAAATGAATCAGCATGTACAAATTCATATGTTTTTACTCCTTAGGAACAGATGTTAAGGGAATGTAGGTTAAGCTTTAGATCCAAACTAGTCTCTGCAGGACTATAATTTGCTGTGATAAACAGAAAGATGGAAATCCAAACCAACAGGGACATCCCAGATTTAACATCCCTTCTGTTCTGGCTGAGATACATTTGACTCTGTCACTTGCAGATACACTTTGCTACCACAGTAATCAAAACCAACACAGAAATCTCTCTTAATCACTAAAAGATTGCTAGTCTTGTCTAAGCAAACATGCAGTTCAACAGAGACTGAAATTTGTAAATATTCCAGAAAAAGGTAAATTGTCCAATACAGTAATTTTTCTTCTATGAAACATGCTTATAAGAATACATTTTTATAAGAATATTTGAGGAACCCATAAATGTCACACAAAGCCAGAATTGGACAAAAGCTGCATGAAGACTGACACAATCTTTAATTAGTTACCAAGGGAAGGCTGACAATTTTTTCATTGCCTTTGAAAACAGAAAAAAAAAATTAATAGGTTTGTTCTTACCTCCAGTCATTGCTCAGTTCTGCTTGATACCTCCAGCAGACTTTTGGAGAATGCTGGATTGGGGCCTCCAGACAACTTTGGAAAATTCTCTCATTCACCTGCATTTGGTTTTAGGGCAATAAGCCATGGTTAGTTTTTCATTATCATAATTAATGTAGTACACATTAATTAGTTGATTTAGGCACATGAGTGGTAATTTTTTTCTTGACTGTGGCAGGATATGCACAGCATATCCCAGCTGCAGAGACTTTTTATATTTAGTACTTGTCTCAGTTTCTGTAACATTTTTGACATCTCTTCCAAGCAGACAAGTCTAAGGGGAAAAAAAGTGATTTCACTGCACGAACACTAGAGGAGAAAAGGCATAAGCCTACTACAATGCAAAAGTAACCTGAAAAGAAGTATAGAGAAAAAGAGGGCTCCAACCTGTGCATTCTACACAGTTTTCCAGTAAGATTTCACAGCAACTAGATACCACAAGGCATAGATTGGTATCGTCCCTGAGCCAATGCTATGGTCCAGGTAGAGGAAGCATGTCCAGTAAAACGTATCACAGAACCACAGATTGGTTGATGTTGGAAGCCACCTCTGGAGACCATCTAGTCCAATCCCCCTGCTCACAGCAGGTTGCTGCCCAGGGCTGTGTCCTGTCAGGCTTTGAATGCCTCTCAGGATGGAAACTGCAGCCTCTCTTGGCAATCTGTTACAGTGTTCAACCTCTCTTGCAGTAGAAAAAGTGTTCCTTATGTTCACAAAGAATTTCATGCATTTCAGTTTGTGTCCATTGCCTCTTGTCCTCTCACTGGGCACCACTGAGAGGAGCCTGGGACCTTCTAAAGGTTGATAAGATCTGCACTGAGACTTCACCAGGCCAAACCACCCCAGGTCTCTCAGACATATGCTGAGATGCTCTATGACCAATACTATTAACAGTTAATAAAACTGAAATAATTATCATCTTATGCTGAGCCTATGTTTAAATCCTTGTTAAATCAGAAGTGAGGACTCACTAAATACGAACTGCTTTCATAGAGCAAGGTGTTCCCAAAGTGGAAGTAAACAATTTAAAAGAAAAAGAATATCCACTATCCAAAGAAAATTTAAATCACAATGATAACTATCCAAATCTATTTCAGAGAAACTCTGTTTCTACGATTATTTTGTGATTATTTCCTTCAGATTTAAAAGAAATATGTTTTCATTTGAAATGTCCTGCAGATAGGAATAACATTTTGGAAAGCACCAGTATACAGTCTCATTTCAAACCTCATATCAAGAGAGCAGCACAGGAGCTTCCGCAGCAGCAGCTGTGAAGGACTGGGCAGGACTCTGCTGTAACCTCCACACCCAGGAACATTTTTAGGCCTACAACATGTCTTTATTTACATCATCCAAGATTTGGCCCCAAAGGCTATGTAGGCTATGTTTATATAAGCAAATAGTGGCAGGCAAAAGAAGTGGATCTGCAGAGCTAGAGAGCTGGTGATGAGGGCCTGACACCTTCAGGAAACATGTTTTGAGGTTTTTGTTCAGCCTAGCTCTGTGTTGGACCTTCTCATTGGAAAGTGTTATGTGCAATCCTGCAGCACTTCTTTCTGCTTAACTTCATTTGAAAGGAATCCACTGTGCCTGATGCAAGACTGCACTAAAACGTGGGATGTGAAACAAAGCGCAGTAAGTGCGGATAATCAGATTTGCTCCACAGGTGCACTCTTGATCCAAACTAAAAAGTTAATGCAAATGAAGCCAGTGTTTATGAGCATTTCTTCTAATATACAAAGTGAACAGAATTCTGACCCTTTGCCTGCAGTATTATCCCCATTCAAAAGAAGATATCAAAGCAAATATCAATTTGATCAAAGCAAAAGAGCCTCAGTGCGTGCTTTCTGTGTCTCCAGAATTAGGCATACAAAGGGTCTTCTGTAGTGCTGACAAAAGAGCATTTTTATAAATACAAGAACATGGTAGCTCACTTAAATAGTATATCACCCATCACCAAATACATCTTTTCACTTACCATGACTTTTTTCAGAAATAATACAAAAATAATGCCTTTTTGAAAATACAATTGTATTCTGATAGAAATTTGTGTAGTACCTTATTCAGTCCCAGGCATATGTTACCTAATAATTCCTTTGTAAATTTATGGCAATTATTCCTTAGCAACTTCTTTAGCATTTAGAGCTTTTCCTTGACACATGCAAAATAAATTCCATCTACTTTCTGCAAAGCATAAACAACCATGGAATTACGTTGCGAAAAGACTGCAATTATCATTTAATCATGCTTAATTATATGGGTAATGTACCTTGAGCAAGTGTTACAGAAACTGAGAAGCAGATACTTCATTACAGTTACAAAAATGGTATTAAATCTAACAGAATATTGTCTGTCATGTAGTGTCGCACTACTATCATGCCCAGAGGCATCTAACTGATTTTACTATTCAGAAAGCAACTTTCTCTATGGGGGGGATTTTAGCTGCTTTCCAGCCCCTACTCCTTGACACTCTCAGCTGGGAGAAGGCCTGTGGTTTACAAGGATTTTGCAAGAAAACAAAAAAATGGGAGCTAGTCCATTAAAATAAAGTTTGAAGTCTAGTATCTTCAGTTTCAATAGTCCCAGTGTTGCTTATCTATATTTAGGCTTTCTTTTTTTTTTTTTTTAACTATGTACAAAATTAATAAAAAGCCTCATAAAAATGTACCCATGACTCAACAAGAACCTAACACCACCTTTTTAGTAATGTCATCAGCACCAGGTACACTCTATAATACATAGGAAAGCTGATGATGGAAGACCTGTCCACTCCTCTAAAGGTCTTATAAACCAGGGGTTCTGTGATGTGGAATGTCTTCTCCACAGCACCGAGCTCTTCCTCCCAAGGTAAGGAATTTGGCAATCTGAGAATCAAGACTTACATTTCATAGCAGTTGGGGTATGAACGGAATTGATTTATGTAAGGGAAGTGCTCGGGGCAGGCCTGGGAATGTTAAACAGGACTGCAGATTCATTTTCAGAAGCTTGCTGAAAACACAGTGTGCAGTGATTCATAGTGGATCTTACCAATCGCTAAATCACTTATTTGACTTTGTAGAATAAACATTAGTACATTTTTCCTTTTACTTACTTTTTTTTTCTCATCTATAACATGATAGCTAAGCCCTAGAGCTAAATAATTATCAATATTTGTAAAATATTTGCTATATAAAAAGCAATTCCTACGGTTGGTACCTAAGACATCAACTGAATGCTTTAATAATATAAATGAGGAGCACCCCATAGGTATTGGCCTACTTAATACTATCCATTGCAGAACAAGTAATCTTGAACAGCAAATGTTAAGGGAAAAAAATTACCCTATGTACTTCTGTTTTTAAAAAATCACCATATGTTTCTGAAAGGAGAAAAAGGTTTTCAGCTGTTACTTGTCCAGCTATACACTAATTTGAGCTACTTCAGTTTTGCTCCTGATGAAGCCCAGGGCAAAGATGCCCAATGGCCAAGATTTCCTCTAACTTTTTTTGCACAGCTCTCTGGGCTAGATTTTACCTGTCCATTCAAAGGCAGTCCTGGCTACAAAAGGGGTCAAGGATTCCCCCAGCTCCAGTTCCTGTGTTTACCAGCTACATGAGGAGAAAGTGAGATAAAAAGACAGGTGTCAAGTTAAAAATTGCTTTCCAGACCCAAGAATAGGCAAGTTGATGGCTCCACTGAAGTAAATAAAAGTTTTTTCACTGACTTCAGCACTAGTTTTGTTATTTAAACCTTGTTCAGCCCAGGACATCAGCCCTTCTGGCCTCAATATCACCAAAATAAATGGCAAGATATTACAAAAGTAATGATATGAGAAAATCAAACACACGTTTTTAATTAAGTGCTGTTTAGTGTGTTATGATTCAAGAAAGAGGTTTTCCTGTTAATGATTTCTTTAAATTCTGTTTGATACTATGCTTCATCTGCTTTTGTTTTCTTTTTTGATCTTAGGCCATTGTTTACCTGACAAACATTTCATGCCTGCTTAGCATTCTCCAGAGCTGTGAATCATGCTGCTTTATCTTCCTCAGAGGCATTCATTCCTTCTTTTTTATTGATGTTCTACCTCCACAAGGTACCTGATCTTTGTCCCTTTATCGATGCCTCATTGCATGCCTTTTTCTCCATAGGCAAACAGGTTTCTTGAAGACGGCGCAACACAGAGTCAAAGCAAGACATCTAAGAAATACTGAGAAAGACACAGGGCAGAGGTTATGGAATGCAGCTAAAAGCATGTTGGCCCTGGGGATACTGAGAATGGCCTGGAAGACTGATTAGCGCGTGGAGGGGAAACATGGAAAAGCAAAGAAGGACCATGTGTAAGATCAAGTGAAAATATATAGAAGAAAGAAAACCCCTGACAAAGTGAAAGATGAAGCAGAACAAAACATACAGAACCAATTAAAAGATATGTGACTAAATGCCTAGCGTCTTATATGCCCAATAGTATTGCTAAACTTTGAAAATGGAGCAAATTCTGTTCACCTGAGGCTGCTGAGTTATTTCATTTATAGCAACACATTATAAAGCATCTACTCAAGCAAAGAGATACTAGTCCTCTGACAGGAGAAGCCCTTGCTACTGATAGCATTTATTGTTCCATACAGTGGGGTATCACCATGACCTAGCTTCCTGCTACTTTCTTCTGCATGATCCAGTGACTTTTTCCAAGTCTGACCTTTAATTGCTGGGTAGACTCTTGTGGAAGTGTGGTAACCAGGCAAAGGTGAGGGCCTGGGCACAATTCAACCTGTTAGATCCCTTTTCAGTGTGAAGCCCTGTGAAGCTATAAAGGATAAGATGCTTCTCTGGAATAAGAGGGTTAATTTAAATATAGTTTTGAAACTATCAGTTGGATACTTAACTTCCCACAGAGCCAGATCTTGAGAAATTTATCAGCAGGGGTGTACAGATTTGATTCAAACTCAACGAGTCAGAGATTTTTCCATTAGCTTCAATGGACTTTGGAACTATACCCAAAGGATCTCCCAGTGAGATTGCATTAGCAGCCAGATCTATTGAATTCCTTCTCTTCCAGTATGTACAGCTTCTTGTATGAGAGCACGTCATCAAACAGGGCTGAGTGACACAGAAGAGATTACAACAGCAGATAGCAACTGGAGAGGGGCCCTTCTAGAGCACAGGGATGTGACATGGCAGGGATGTGAAAGCAGCTGCTGCAGCTGTTTAGGAGCTGATGGATGGGGCTGACTAGCTGCAGCTAGCACACGAAGTGTCAGAGCTGGAGAAAGCCTGCAGCACGATGCTGCAAGTAAAACCTAGCTGCAAGGAGCATGAGTGACATTAGTAGCATGTATATCTCCCTCGTCTGGAGAAACTTGTGCAAGGTGACCTTTGAAAGAGATAAGCCTATGACTAAGACTTCATGTTTCACTTTGCAGAGCTGGAAAGCGGGCATTTCTACATTATCTCTTATCAAGACAAATTCTGCCCAGTGAGATATAATTATGGGAGCAGAATCAGACCAAATTCGTTCTTGATGACAAGTGATACTTATGAGAAACTTTTTTCCCTGTGAGGGGGTGACATTTTGGTTCTTTATTTTTTTATGCACTGTTAAATATCTAGATATTGTGGACAGTGAGAACAATAATTAATATTATCTGCTGTCTGCTTGTGCTGTGTAAATAGCTATCAAGAGAAATAAAATAAATGAGTGGAAACACATTTTGTCATTTATTTTAAAAAGGAGCCTAAATAGATTTGTCTAAATTCTCAGGCTGTTTAACTTATGTTGACATTTTCATAGAAACTAGTTTTTTTATAATGTTAGATTGTCTAGAAGATGTAGTATGTATCATATGAAATTTCAATTATATTCTATTACTTTAATGCTTTAAAAATAGCATGGAATAAAAAAAAGAGTTTTCAGGACTTAAGCAGTCTACATACTCAAAAATTGATAACATGTTCTGATTATGTATGTACTAATGTAAAGGACCTTGAAATGGCAGGTTGGTTTGTAGAACTCATTAGCATCTCACCTACTTTTATCTCCTATTTTATAGCAGCTACTTTACATTGTGGCTGATAGTTCTTTTATGAAAGTGACCTTTATGGAATCATTTTTACTTAATCTAGTATAATTTGGGATCAAAATCAGCCCCATCATAGTTTCTTGAGCTGATCACTGATGGATCAGCTTAGCATAAATTAGTTCAGTTTTATTTCATGTTACCCAATGTGAAGTACATTAGAGACTCAAAAAAGCAGATTGTTGAAAAGACTTTTTTTCCTAAGTAGATGTTTACTTACAAATCTAAAAATAAGCAAATAATGTTCTATGCACACAGTACTGGAAAAAAAATCCTGTGATTGGAATAATAAGGATGCTGAATAAAGTCATGGGGTATTACATTTTTCATAGAGGAGATTAAAAATAGAATAAGAATTACATTATTGGTGCTTGACTAATACTAAGAAATAAGTTGACATACTTCATCATTTCAATGTTGACCAAATATCTTGCTTTTTCAAAACTGACTGCAAACTAGGAGGAAATCCTAAAGGATTTAAAAAAAATTGTCTGGGTAACGCATGAATCACTGTGATTGTCTTAATTTGGAATGATACTCAATGAAAACAGGACAACAGAAGTTGCATGACTGACATTCAGACCTTGACCTTCAAGTAGCCAGTCCAATACTGGCCACATTGGATGTCCCCTGGATCTCCACTCTAAAACCTGTTGGGGTACTGCAGACTGAGCTTGGACCTAAGCATGTCAGAAGAGGAGCTGAATATGACAGACAGCACTCCACCAATTCTAGAGACATGGAGACAGCTTAGAGAGTATGTGGAATAGTTTACAATTTTCAGGTCAGTTTTTTTCTGAAATACTTTATGCTATGGTTTTTAAAGAAAAAAAGTAGATGAGGATATTTCAGCCATTAATACTTACCTACAATATAAGACTGGAAGAGACAAAAGTAATCCTTATCTTTAAAAGGGAAGGGGAAAAAATACTTGATACTATCTCTGACCCAGTTATATCTTTGCTAAGTGGCAGCCCAGCAAACACAACCTTCTTAATTTTCCAGTTTTAATGCGTTACTGAATTTTGAAGCTTAGCTCAGTGTTACGTCTCCTTTCCTGCCTCCCTACCTGACCACCCTCCCTGCTGGATGCATCTGCTTCTGCACACGCAAGTCCTGGTCACCTATCCTGGAAAATCTTTCTGAAAGTGGGGAATTTCTGAAAGGATGCACTGATTTTGTCAGGAGAAATGAGTTTAAGGTATCTGGAAGGCCTTAAGACAAAGAATGAGATTCATTTGACCCCATTAAGAGCAAAAAGCCATGGTTTCTGGCTCCCTGTCAGACCTAGTTGATTGATGAAAATTTGGAAATGTTCAAGTTTTGGAACCAATGGATGAACTAAGAGCCCCAGAATATGGAGCTGATTACTTCAAATTTCTGTGTGGATGGAAGAAATCCTGAGCCAAAGCCCCCAGAACTTTCCAGATCTTCAGCAGGAACATCTGAATCATTAAGATCCATGAAATATAGTCAGGTTCATACAGTTTTCAGCATAACCTGCTGTGAAGTCAGGATTTGCTATACAGTCCTCCTGTCATCAGCCATGGGACAGTGTGCTTATCAGGACTGACTAAATCCATCAGCCTCAGAAGTCTGTATTCTCAGCTGGATGGACAGAAACCAACTTGGCAAGTTTTGAATCTTCACTTAACTTGGGTTTTAGGAGTTCACTGAAATAAAAACACTTACAGGAGGAAAAAAAAGATCGATTTCAGAATTTTTCAGAGGACATCCAGCTGACCCTTAACACCAATATAGTTTGCTTAATACCCACAGAAATACGGTAATAATCAGGTATGGTTCTGCACTTCTCTGAAACAATTTACACAGGTGACACCTCCAGATCAACTATATTTTCACATGCAAGGTCACTGCCTCCAGATGTCATGCAGAAGAGAATCATGGACCCCAGCCAGTGAGTCAGAACTCTTAAATCATGTAGCTATCATCTCACTTAAATCTTTTCACTTTCTTTTCCTACCCTTTTTCTGCCATGGTTTTGAAAGACACTTCTTCAGGGAAGATACCACTAAAAAACATGATAACATCTCTGTTTCAAATGGGTATCCCAGATTTTCAAAAAGATATTAAATTCTCCCATAATCCTAATAATAACAAGTAACATTATCTTGACTGAACAAACGAATTATGTTCTTTTAACCCTTGATGGCACAGAATCCAAAACATGTTGCAGCACTATATATATTATTCAGTGAAACTGAATGGCTTTAGAAATGAAAGCATCAATAAAACTGAGGGGAAAATATCATGGGATAAGCCTCATGACAGTACCATGGTAACACTTCTTGCTGTACTACAGCTGAGTGCTAGGATTACTTTGCAAGGGAAATAGCTTTCATATCCAGACCATTCAATCAAATATTGCCACTAGAGGCAACTGGGGAATATAAATAATAGGAAATGTTTATTATGCCTCTTCTGGTATCCTTAGTTATTAAGTTATTAAGCTATTGTTTCAGCAGTAACAATAAGCAATATGTGTATTTTGATTCTCAACTTGTTGGAAACTAGGTTTCACAGTAGTGTTTATATATTAGTCTGATCAAATGCTGCATTATCTTCTATGCTGCTTAGTGGTATTTATGTATTAAGCTTCTTTTTATTAAGTTTCTAGCTGAAATATGATGTATTAAGTAAAGGCTTCCCCTAGTAAATTATGTAGGTTTCTTGATAATTTCACTGCATTACCCTGCTCTGAATGATCTTATGAGCCTCATTAGCATAACATGAATTGCATAGGGAGTTTAATCTCCAGTCCGACACTTCTTTATGCACATCTTTTTCTCCCCATAACTTTTCATTACCACAGACTAGGAGTTCAGGCTGATCACAAAACAGGAAGGGGAAAAAAATCCTTGATCCAAGATGAATGAGTATAACAGCCTACAGGAATAATATCTGAATGTTCTCTCGATGATGATAGCAAATAGGGGAACGGGATGAAATTTCAAGGCATACATACATCATTTTTACCTGCCCTGCATCCTTGGTGGCAGGAGAAATGAGCCAACGCTTTGCCATAGTGCCATGAAAGAAAAGAGTGCAAAGACCCAGGTTCTTCCTATGGATTTTGTGCACCTCACTGAGCCACCCAAGTCAGGATCATAGTCCTTATGTGCCTCAGTGTGAGACAAACAGGCAATTATAGGAAGCAATGTAGATCCTATGAAGAAACCATTACAACAGAGCCTTTTGCCAGTGTGTTACCTTCAACTGCCACTGTGTAAACATATTTTTTCATATCCATTTCTTCATATGGTTATATGGGCACATTAATTGAGACACTTGGTACCTATGCACAGACTTTTTTAAAAGACAGAATTCTTATGTTCTTTTTCTAGAGGCAGAGAAAATTACGTTGGAAGAGATTTTGTATAAAAGTATTCCATTATATGTTGCTGTGCTTCAAGGGAAGTAATTTTTTTTTTGATGTTTTAAAATAAGTTTCAAGTGAATGACTCAAGCCAAATGGGTTCAGAGCACTGAGCAGATGGGTTAAATAAATAATGACTTAATTATGGATATCTTTAATCTCTAACCTTAAGATCTGATAGGCTCTTACACCTGCACTTCATAATTAGAGGGAGGGAAGCTTAGATTTTGTTTGACTTTCCAATGACAAAGACCGATTTTTCTCAAAAACAGCTGAAGTTGTTACAGATATGATTGATCTTCTCTGTTACTAACTTGCCTCACTGCAAAGTAGTTTGGATCAGATCAGACATGTGATATCAATTTAAAGTGCTTTAAAAAGGTCCCTAAATGCAAATTTATCTTGTAGCTCTTAAGGTCCCCCAAGGCAAAAAGATCGTTTTCGAGGTACATAGCTGGCATTTCTTACAAGTGTTCTTACAAGAAGCCTCCATGGCTTAGTAGAAGTTGTTCTGTCCTAGCAAGTAGTTATGTCATTTTCTAGAACACCTGTTTTAATATTTATGTAGATGGAAGTGGTAATACGTTTAGATATATTTTTTAAGGAGTTTGCTTTTTATATTCATAAAAGTTACTTTTTTCTTTTTCTTTAACCTTAAAATGTGCACAAAAAAAGCAACTCCAGAAACTACTTCGATAGGACACATGTCTACCAGGACAAGAAGAGACAGACTCCCAGGTGTGAGTAACACAAAAATACAAAATACAAAAAATACAAAATACCTCTAAAATATATGCTGTTATTTAGTCTGATCCCTGAAGCATTTACTTAATACTGGTTACTTCACATAGCTTTGTTTTGAAAATTAAATATACTAAATGTATGGTATTTTATTAGTGACCTGAGTGATAAGAACTTCTGAAGATTCCTCCCTGGCTGAGCCCAGAGCACACAACACCAGAGAACAGAGTTACCCTGCCAGCTGCATGAAAATGTTGTGCTTCTTAAATGCACCACATTTCAGAAATATTTGGTGTTACCGCACTGAATGACATGCTACGTAAGACATGAATGTTTTGTTTCTGAATTTGTGAAGGGTTAGCCTAAATAAATAAAAACACTCTGAGTTTTCAATTTAAGGTATGATTTCCTACGAATTCATATCCTAATCTTTAAACAGAATATTCTCCGTAAAGAGACTACAACCTGTGTTTTACTGGAAAAGTGCAACTTCGGGTACTTTTTTGTCATACCATTGTGATCTCTCAACTCACAGCATGTGACTGTGGGTCTCTTTAGGGTGATAATGTTTCTGGTAATATGAGGCTATAAATGTTTATATTTGTCTAAACACTAGCACTGGAAAGGGAGCTGAGCCAGCACAGAATCTTCTTTTACAGCACCTCTGGGCCCCAGCCTCCTGCCTTCTGGTTATCAGGCAACCTCTCTGTAAGAACTCCATGGGTTTATGTATTTAAATGCTGCACTTTCTGTAGCAGTGTATTCCAGAGCTCTTCAGAATCAACAAAATATAACTTAAACAGGGGCTAGTCCTTTCTCACCCTTTCTAACAAAAACAATCAGTTTGTTATTTAAGTTATACTCAAATATACATATATATATATATATATACGCTACAAAACTGAAATGTGTAACCCTCTTCTACTGTAGGCTTTATTCATGCTTGCTTATGGATGTTTGCAGTTATCTGTGATTACATTTCAGGAAGACCCCCATATTCCACTTTAGAATTTACAACTTTTCTGTCCTTTTAAAAAAGGATTTAAAACATTGCTTTTGAAATACTCTCATATCCCAATCAAATTGAAGTTTTTACTTCTCTGCAGTCTAGCAAAGATTCTGTTATTGTTTTCATAATACCTAGTGTCTCATCCATCTTCCAACCACATGACAAAAAAAGCATCGTTGTGGATACAGTTCTGTCACAGCCAGCGGGAGCTGTACCAGACCTGCTTCTGTCTTGTATTTGCACCATTAGTACCACAGTCATTCCTGTTTGGATTGGGTATCAGGGCAAATTCAGCTTTTGGTCAAGAACACACAAAAGCAGAGCAAAATCCAACCGCTATTTAAATTTACTTAAATAGAATTACAACTATTTTCAACAGGGCTGAATTTAATCCAACATCTCAAAATCCAGAGGTTAATTCTAATTTAAAGATATGTAATCAAAACCATATTTAATTGGATGGTTGTGTTCATGTACTTAGTTAAGAAAAAATATGCATTACACATCCTGATGTTATAACATTTGCTTATTGTCTATTGATATAGAAAGACAGAAGGGAGAAAAAACCCTGGAAAAAGAAGATCTGGAAGTTTTCAGGGAAGTGGCAGAAACATTTATCAAGCCACTGACATGCAAACACTTGTCAGATGACTTGGCATCAGCATTTGGGCACTTTGCTAAGCAGACATTCCCTCGTATTTATCCACTGTGTGGACTCGCAACACATGACTGAAAAAGATCACTTGGAGTGTCTGAATTGATTTGGAAAAACTTGAGGAGTATATAAATTCAGTCCAAAACAGAAATACAAAAACATAAACCCATGGAAATATCATAGTAGATGCAAGGAAGAGGAAACAGAAATGTGTGGGTAATTTCACTGGTTGCTTCCCCTGGAAATAAAGTGCAAATAATAGAGTATATATGAGCAAAGCCAGATAAGCTGTTTTGCAGGACAGTGATACACAGCTACTCATGCAAACAAGAGACAACAAAATCTGGGGCCACTTAGCATCATTCAGCAGTGCTCAGCACCTGCAGAATCTAGCTCTTCATTTCTAGGTGTTAATACTTCTGCCCCTTTGCTTTGGTTCCTTGGGATTTATTACTCATGACTCAAAACATCTCTGACATTTCACTTAAAACAAAAAAGGTGGCATCTCCATAGATACAAACACTCTGCTGCAGGACCCATCTTACTTCTGGATAAAGTCTTTGCTGTCTCTGTTAGCTTTCTTTCAATAGGACTTTTTGTTAACAATTAAATTCAAGAAAAATATGTCTTTTCACCACTTGTCTTTAGCATTAGACTGTATGTCATGCAGTATTATAAAATATGCTCTTCTCTGAGGAATTATTTCACAAATATATTATTAATCTTCAGTTGCCTTATTCCAAGCACACTTCCTATACTGTTTGTTTAACTGGTCTAAGTAAGTAGCAGTGGACTATAGAGATGTCTAGAGCCAGAAAAATATCATAAAGAAAAACATTTACATTACAAACAACTCGTGACAAACACTAATGTACTGATACAAGAAAATATACGACAGTGTCACTCAGGGCAACAGTAGATATTCAGTGGAACCACAGTGGTAGACAATTTTTGTACAGCATCCAAGAGAGCAATGTGTGGCGAGCGATGTGTTCATTGACCCTTTATTCCTAAATGGAAATATACAGTTAGGTCCATTTCTAGTTGGATTAACTACAGTTGGCTTTTGGCATGCATCTGAAATGAGACAAACTCCTGCCTTGGTATCAGCAATGCCTTACTCTTGCTCTGATAAGCCATAACCAAAAGAAGAGTCAACATGATTTACAGTTCTTTTTGTGACGGCAGGATCAAAACAGATGCAAATGTCTCACTCTTCCACTTTCTGGTCTTAAAGAGTTACTCTACTGTCTGAACAAATGCTAAGCAGAATGATAAACCCACCATTAAAGGAAAAAAGAAAGTTATAGGCTAATAAATTTAAATGAATGGAAAAATTGGCAGACTGAAAAAGGCTTCTGCTGATTCAGATCAACAGAACATTCGCTTTACAAATTATCCTTCTGATAGCAAAAATAAATGGTATGTAAGAGATTGTAAGCTGAAAAGACCAAATGTCATTAAGCTGTGCACTCAACGAGACAGCATCAGAAAAAGCAGCATGTATATGTGCCATCATACCAACACGTAAATCACTCAAATTATACAACGATGCGGTAGTAGTTTCCCCCTTTTGACTACTGCTGATTGTACACATTTGTCTCCAAGCATGAACTGATCTGCATGATTAGATACCTAATTTATGCATCAAAAATCCCCAATTTTGGTAAAATCAAACCCGTTACATTAAAGAAAAAGAATCTTAAAGATCAAAACAGTATTTGGGGCAGAGATGTGCAGCACATTATAATACGCTAGCAGGGTGATTATCTCCAGCCTTCATTAAATGTGCTGAATAGCCTTCAAAGCTTAATTGTCATATTGTGATAAGTGCTTTCATTCTTTGTTACTGCAGCAATTATTTGAAATGTCAGCTCCTCCTGCTATGCTACTGCAAACAGGCCTAAATAAAAAAGGAACTGGTCTTAAAAACGTAAATTATCTTTAAAATTGTTACGGGCAAGAGCATTTTATTCATTGCCAGAGTGGTTTTTATTATTACATTTTGCTGGTATTATACCTGAAACCTCATGTGTTATTGGTTACAGTATCTGACAGTTTTATTGCTTATTTTAATCTTATTAAGATAGATATCAAGTTGCTGTATATTAAAAAATTCCTCTGTATTTATTAAATTCTCAATTTGGTCAAGCTCAGTCAGTACCTCACACTTTATTTAAAAATTAAAAAATAAAATATATAAAATAAAAAGATTAATTTCTTTTCTTCAAAATTATGTGAGAGAAGTACAGTCTACTGGTAAGATTGCAGGTCAAAAGTCAGTACAGAAGGCTTCCTACTAGGCTTTTTTCACTCATTATACAGCCCTGAGCAAGTTCCTTAATCTCTCTGTCCATCTCTATAATCATCTTATATATTGGGCATGCTAATAACTTTACAGCCAGTCATTTTCAGTACTCTTAGAGAGCACAGATGGAAGTCATTATTCAGATGCAAATCATTGTTGTTTTCTTATAAAATCTACAGAACAACATGTGTTGTGATGATTTTAAGAATTTCCCAGAGAACTGAAATTGCCAGACCAGCCACCTCTGACAGCTGAGTTATTTCACCTAGCCTATAGCCCCATACCAGTCCTGTTTCTTGGGAAGTGCCCTGATCATTTCAACCTCAGTGTGAAAAACAGTTCATTCCAACAAAATGGCCAGACTGTATTTTTTCATTATATGCAGTTCACCTGACTCTCAAGAGGGCAAATCAGACCACTAGAGATCTTGGCCATTGATTTAGGAAAGGTTTGTGGATTTGGATAAACCATGCAACTTATATAACTAATACATGGTAATTATAGTGCACAACAGAACTGCACAGATACCACAGCGCATCCAACATCCTATTTCACTCCTGTCCACATAATGTTCTGACACAAATATCAATCAAATCAATATCAATCAAAACATCTCAAGTGGAATTTGATGAAAAAACTGGAATGGCCAGCTGTTAAGTCAGTATTAAGTCAGCTGTTAAGTCAGTATTAACAACCACTTCTGTGGTCATAGCATTGATTTAACGCCTGTTGTTTACAATCTTGCCTCACATATGAAGTCTTTGTAAATACAATGGACAAAACTAAAAACAGAAATTCCTTTCTCTTGAATTTAAGACAAGGAATCTCAGTATTGTTACCCTAAAATTTATTATCACCTTGGTGTTCAGATATGGCCCACTATTAAAAAAGACAGCTATGAACCTGCCTTCAGATTAGTAATTAAGGTCAGGCTCATCCCTACTGACAGCAGAGCAGAAAAGACAGGGACTGGATTTTGAACACAATGGTCCCAATTCAATAACCCGTTATTTTGGTCTTACATCAGTGGAACTTAGTGTAGTGCCACAAATTCAAGATATTTACATACATCTTTTTACATAAAAGCATGGAATAATCTCAAAGTACACACCCGAGGAACATGTAAAATTACTACATCCTCCAAAAATTCATACAACCTCTCTCATCGCTCATTACTAATGAGAAACAGGTCAAAAAGCACATATCTTCTCTCACTCAAACGCATAAAACTAGCACAGCCAATTTAAACAAACAAATTTTAGAAAACTTGAGTAAAATTCTCCATGTTGGAACATGTCATTGACTATACCACAGATTAGTATGTCCAGTGACACAGGAACATAATAAAGGTAAACTACAAAATCTTCATACTCTAGTCAGTTAATAATTCCCCCTAGAAATATTGCGCAGGACCTGATTATAAATTAACATCAATAATTCAGTGAAGCAGGTGCTCCATTCTCTAGGGCCCACTGCACAGATCTTATCTTGTACCAATATTTACAGACACCCGCTCACTTCAGAAAGTGCAATCTTCTGTCAGCTGCAACAGCAGCGAGGCCTATAGTTTACGGTTCCATGTAGTGCAAGAAGGGATGTCAGAGTCATACAGTTTGAATGTGAATGGAATGTGTGGGCTAAGTCAACCCAAAATAATGAGAATCATCCTTTCTGAGCATAAAAAATTTAGAAACACTGCCTTTTAAACCTCCATTTTATTAACCTTTATCAGCTGCTATGAAACCAGCACATGATGAGATTTTTGAACTTTGCTGTCAGTAGCTAAAGGGTAATGCTTGTAGTGATTGCTGTTTTGCAAAATTATAATTCTTATATTCAAAAGGTCTTCTATTGGATTTATTCTCAAACGATTACCAAGTGGCACTGGAAGAAAATGAGCATGCTCTGGCGGTTGCATCACAGGACAGTGCTGGGGGACGAGCTACAGGTACTGACTTTCAGCCCTGCCTCCAGAAACTGAATCAGGGTCAGCAAATTGCTTCAGGCGAGAGGACTGTTTCTATTCTTAGTTATGGTCAGTGCCCCAGCATATACATGCGGGACTGTCTGCTCCCAGCAGCCTACAGACAATCCCTACTGACATCAGCAGGACAGATGAGCAAAGAGCCAAGTTAAAACAAAGCCTTTGTGAAGGAGTGCAGTGTCCCTGCTCACTGCAGGGGGGTTGGACTAGATGACCACTAGTGGTCCCTTCCAACCCTAAACATTCTATGATTCTATGATTCTAAGTAATTAAATTTGCAGTTACATAGAGAGAGCTGATCAGCACTAGTTTGAGCAAGACAAGGACAGACCTGCAGCTTAACCCTTCATGTTCTTGCAAAGCTTTATAAAAGCTATCCATTGGGGATAATGTACCCCAGTAGTCCCAGAGGAACAAGCCTTCATTACAGCATCACTTTGGAGTGATGTCTTAAGAAACCTCAAACATTTCAGCAATACTCTTATAGATTGCAGGATGCTAATGGGGACAGACACAACATCTACCGTATGGACAGAATTATTAAGGCAAAATGCACTAACCTTAACTTCTAACTTTAAGGTTTTTGCTTGTATTGAGGCATCCCTCTGAAGACTTGAGATAAGAGAAGCTCCAGGGAAAGCATCCAAAAGGAAAGTTACCCCAACCAGCTCTTTCCAGGATTTCTTGTAACGGATCCAAGACTCACTGAGGGAGTTGGGCTGATGTTTGGCAGATAGATAGAGCCAAGAAACAGAAAGGTCAGGAGAAGTCAGGCTCACTGGTTGTTAATAAAAGATTAAAAGGGAAAAACTGACTGAGCAGCATCTTATAACTGAGAGTGGGCAGCTAGAAGCTATCAGGGAGCAAAGAGGCCCTAGATGCAGGGTCAGAGATCCTTGAACTTCAGCAAGAAAGAAGACCTGAGAGACAGCAGCTGAAAGAAGTTTTTCCTTGGCAGGTTGGCCACTGAGAGTTCCCCCCTGCTGCATTTAGCTGTTTGAGAGAGACAGGTCCAACAACACCCATTTCACATAGCAGATGGCAAGTTTTCTAGCAGGTAAAAAGCCCAGGACATTCATTTTTTCCCAGATAAAGTTTTCAATATACTCTTGCTCACCTCTGATGTGTGCCCAGGAAACATATGCCCACCTGTCTGCATCATCTGCTGTAGGAGTACTGGTAACTGAAAGAAATTAAAATCTATTGCCATCCAGAAAGCAGTAACTGTTAGCAAAATACCCCAAAGTAGAAGGCAAGTAACCAACTGGTTAAGAAGCGTCAAAGCAGGAAGCAGGTGGTGGCAGAGTGCAGACTTTTGACAAAAGGATTAGCACAGCCATAAAGTGGTCCTGAATCATCTCAGTTTCCCCTGTATTGAGCCTCAGCACTACAAAACAGGGAGAGACGATGCCATATGCCCAGGCAAAGTAGTGACACTAAAAAGCAATGGCAATAAAAGAAAAGTAGCAGCCAAACAGGCATGCAGTGACAGCCTTTCCCATCTTCTATCACACAGACGCCTATCCATAGACAGATGCTATTCCTTAGAATGGATTCTAGAAAAGATTTAATCAGTCTCACAGCTACAGCAGATCGGCATTAAAGGATTCTTTTTCCTTGATGTTTTGCAAAGTGAAGATTGTTTTCTTGCACTGTGTATGTAAAATATGTAAAACTAGGCATCCTTTCTACAAGGTACACTTGGCTCATTATACCTATTTACAATTCCAAATTTGTGGAGCCTCTCTTTCTCCCCCAATAAACCAGCTTACATGTCAGGGCCACATGTAAAACACTTATTTATATTATAGTGTCCTTGATAAAAGGGAGAATGCTGGAATCAAATTATGACTATATAATTGCATCTGCTGCAAAACAGAACCAAAGATGGGTCCAGCATAGGCACTCCACATTGGAATGCATCTGGAGAGGAAAGCTGGATATAGGAAACATTGCCACTTTCTTCCTTGCTTCATCATTTAAACAAAAGTTTCAGCTCTGGGGTTTCTTTTTAAAGGTTGGTTTTGGTTTTTTTTTTAATGCAACTCTCCACTTCCTGCCGAAGGACAATATCAAATACCAGAGGTCCTTAGGGAAAAAAACAACAAACACTGAGAGCAGTTTAACAGCTAGTAAGTTTACAGGCAGCGTGTGAGAGGACTGTAGTATAGATATTAAAAAAAGAAAAAAAAGGGGAAAAGGGGAAACTGGAGCTTGCATCAAGACTCTGGAGATCAGTATTATCTTTCCAGTCAGTAGAAATGGATAGAGCTGACTTCAGCAGAGCTATGAAAATTTATATCATCCAACCTCTTGAATCTTACTCTCATTTTTTTTGGAAGAGCAGATTCGTATTGGCTTTTAGGCCATTCTTGCTGTCTCTCCAATGCCTTATCTTACTTATTGGCAAAACAGACATGATAATTTTAAAATACTTTTGGGAAATGTTTTCAAATCTATGCAAATGTAAAGTATCAGTATTGTTATTGTAATTATTTTTCCCTTTAAAAACCTAAGTACCTATGTGCTTATGGGAGACATTTCTACCATGGCACATAGAAGTAAGACAGAAACGTAATTCCTGCGAAAGGAAAGTACCTGGATGACATTTGTGCACCTGGCTCAGAATTTTGCAGCACACAAACTGAATTTAAAAAGGCACATGGAAGCAGCTCCTGGTCATTAAAAGAAAATGAAACAATGCTATAGATCAGTAGTGAAGATCTAAGTTGTATGTATTGTTGTTGTATGTATTTAAGAGAAATACACTGCAGTCAAAGCTCAGCATTTGACCATGTGTTCTTATCTCACAGCATAGTTATTTTAAAATTACATCATTATTATACAATAAATGTCCTGTACAACATGTGCACTCTGAGCATTTATTTTCTGGGATGATATTCTGGTTTTTTAATTGATTGGTTATATATTTTCCACTTAACAATTCTGAAAGAAGTAAAAAATTTTTTTCTACTAAGACACAAAAAAGTAAAAATGAAAAAGACAACAAAAGACAATTTTCTAACAGTATTACAGTGTAGGTCACTGAACTTTGTGAACTTCCCTTTACACATTGACACCATACATAGTGTATTTGATTGTGTAATCCTACCAAGAAATTGTTCCTAAGAAAAAACTTTGTCTATATTTAAAAAATGCCAACGGCCTCCCTGACTATTGGACAGCTAATTTGGAAGTTTAAATCTGACCTTAACTCAAATTTTGCTTTGTTGTCACTTGAAAAACATCTCTCTCACTTCTTTATCTTTTAACATAGTGACAACTCCATTTAGAAAGAAAAATACATGCATCCTACATTCATACAGTTTTCATTCAGTTCAGAAACTTCTGAATAATTTTGCTATGGCTTTACTTTGATTTGTCTAATCCAAACAGAAGAACATACCTTTTTCTGATGTTTAATATCCTATCACACACACAAAAAAATAGCAATAGCAAGAAGTATGGAACTAAAACCAGATTTATATTAATTTTCTGTGCATCAGGCCATATTTTCACATATGGATCTATGCCAACTTTTTTCCAGCCAGCTCTCTTCAGACTGAGTCAGTCACTCATTTTTCACGAAACCCAGATGTTAGATCATTTGATCTGGACTGTGACCAGCATTCATCACACAGTACTATATAACTTGGTGTCTTTATTGTCACTGGTATCTTATGGATGGTAAAATTTTATTGCTTATTTTCACTCTTCCCACTACAGAAATTTTGTTAACTTTTTCCCACCACCACAGCAAATATCATGATATATAATTTTATATATTTATAAATATATGTGGGTTTGTGTGTGGAGCTTGTTAGGGATGGCGAGAGGCATGTTAAAGACAACTAGTAGAAAGGTATAGAGAGAATTTCTTCTTGCAGCAATAAAATGAGAAAGGGCATTAAAGTTTAAACTGAAGAAGGTTTTTATGGTAGATGTTCATATCTGGTAAACTTGAATTGAAAATCCTAATTCTGGTCAAGCAGTACTAAAACCACAGTTCTCTAAGGATTCAAGTAAAGTCTCTGGGGAGACCTTATTGCAACCTTTCAGTACTTAAAGAGGGCTCATAAGAAAGATGGGGACAAACTTTTTTCAGGGCTTGTGGCAATAGGACAAGGGGGTTTTAGTTTTAAACTAAAAGAGTGTAGATTCAGACTAGATATAAGGAAGAAATTTTTTACAATGAGGGTGGTGAAACACTGGAACAGGTTGCCTAGAAAGGTAATAGATGCCCCATCCCTGGAAACATTCAAGATCAGGATGGACCTGAGCAACCTGATCTAGCTGAAGATGTCCCTGCTCATTGCAGGGGGTTTGGACTACATGACCTTTAAAGGTCCCTTCCAACACAAACTAATCTATGGTTCTAAGTAGAGTGACCTTAGTATTCCGGTTTGGGACATAGTAACTTTAAAATTATAAGACATCTCTCAGGAGGGCAGAGAGGCTGAATACAGGGATACATGGGGATGTAGGGGGAAAGAGGCTACAGGACAGAATTTGGCATGAAATTGTCAGACGACAAGTATTTGAAAACCCCTATATAAAGCAAAAGAGTGCCATGATTTAAATTTAACTTGGGAGGGTAAGTTAGAAATTCTGCATGTAACAGTCAGTGCCACCTAAGAACAGTCAGTGCTGTGATGAAAAAAGTAGTTAAGAACTCAGGACTAACATAACAGAATATAATGTGTGAGTCATTTCCAGACACTAGTGATGAAGCTAAATTGACACCATTTTAAACATTATACACTATATTCTGAGATTTGTGTATTGTGTTTTCTTGCTGTTTTGTTTTTTCAAGAAAAGCAAGGGAATAGTATGAAGGGTATGGTTTTGTTAAGTCCATCTAATTATGACGACAAACTACTTGCAGAGGTAGGCATTCAATTATAGCTAAACAACCAATGGGTTTCTGAATCAAAAAAATTGTGTAGGAACCTGACAGAACATATTGATAACTAATTTTTCCTGCTGGAAAAAAGTGGATGACAGTACTGCTGGGAAACTATTTTGGTGAGGAAGGGTACTGAAAAGGAGGATGACAGGGTGGAGGTTCAACTGCAGTTGCAATCTTTCTGTGTTTTCTGAAATCAGTCTGAAGTTTTGAAATGGCAACTTGTCATTCTTCACAGTACTAAAGTGTTCAATGAACATTCAGAATTTGTCTTTATTGTCAAGTGACTTTTACAGAATGTAAAAAAATATCTCCAATCCCACAATGCCCTTGAGGAAGCACTTAAGTATAGAAGTCAACAAGATAACCTGTTAAAGTGAAGAAAATGCCGTGTATCGTATGGGCTGCGTGCCAGGAGCTCACATCACAGGGCTGGGGCAGAGGAAGTCAAGTAATCTGAAAATTAACATTTCTCCACTCCAAGGAGCAAATGAAAAGCTGGAACTTTTAATTTCTAACTTTTATGTCATAAAATTCTGGCTGCACTAATTTTATATCTTCCAAGTGTGCGTTAACTATTTACTTTCTTCCAAGTTAAAGCATAATTAGCATAATTAACTGAGTAGTCTTGGTCTCTGCTGTTAACATATTTGGTTCAAGGGCTGGATTCATTTTGGAGGGAAAGGACATATTCTCTCTGTATAGAGGGCCAATTTCTGCCCCTTTGTATTCTTTACATGAATTTAGGAAGAATGTGCTCACTTGTTTTAACCTTAATACAAAAGTCAATTTGGAATTACTTACAAGTACAGAATTACTTGATTATCAGCAGGTTAAAATAATTTTAGAATATGTTTGATTTGGAAAAATACTGGAAATTGGAAAAATTTTAAAAATGCAGCAGTTTGAGTTAGACCTAATACTACAAGCAAAACCCCAAGTTTATTAGTATTTGAAACTTATTCGTTTGAAACAGAAAATGGAGTTTCAAACCACAATCAGAATACAGTGCAGATATACACATTGTTTTTAACCCTATTTTGCATTTGGAGATAAGCATGATAGAGCGCCAGAAACTTAAGTATTTCTTTGAGCTTATCTTATACCATACTATCTTTCTTCTGGTGAAACCTTACATGAATATGAAACATTCACCACTGAGAAAGCAATTTGTGCATAACACTAAGTTAATAGACAATTTATCTAATTCAGATCAAATTTGTCCCAATTAATATAGCATTTTCAGGTTTCCAAGGACATATATCTACATGTAACTGATGTGCCTGAGAGGTCTGATATAAGAAAAAAACCAGCTTTGATGATTAGTTTAGATGGTACAATAGGCTTATTCAACAATAGCTTTATCTTGTTGGTATATTTCGATATAAAACCAAAAATAATTATAATTGTTAAATTATTAAGGAACGTTTTTATTTTGAGCAGCAGGTTATTTTAACAGCATTCATTTCCTTGTAACCCTTAATAATAACAGGGCTGAATAGCTTTTAATGCCAGACCATCTAGATTGACTTCTCATGCAAACCAGATTCAGATGCTCCTGTACTGAACCTCGTTGTTCACATTGTGTTGAGTTTTGATTTGAAAGATAGATCCACCACTTCAAATGATAGCTCAAGGTTAATCATTCTCTGTTATCTCTGATTGGCACTAGTAATTCTTCATTAAACATGCAGACATGGATTCTAATTTAGCTGCAAGCCTTTGTTTCTTGCTATGATTTTTTCTGCTGATGCCCACTTAAAATTTGTCATTTCTTTTCTTCTGAGATACCACAGATGTAAGTAAATTAGGGCAGGGGGGTCGGGGAACATGACACACACAAGACACCAGGTTCATTGATTTGAACAAATTTAACAATTGACTTCTCTGATTTTCATTAATACGCCTTTTAAATCTCTTCTCTCTGTTCAAGATTCTATCATCCTTTCACAAATCTACATGCAGGGAGGAAGTTCAGCATTCCAGTATCAAGTTCAAGTCTGCTCTGTACAGAGTTAATCTCCCACCCCACTATTCTCACTAAGATTCATAGTTACTGTATAAAAGAGGGCTCAACATGACTGTGAAAGCACCTAAATCATTACTGACAGACATTTGACACCCTTACAATCCTTTCCAGTAACATCATGTTTAAAAATTACATATCTTGAAAGGCTTGAGATCTATTATAAGTAGCTCCAAAACCGAGTATTTAATCTTCCAGTTCCAAAACCGTGTTCCTGAATAAAAATCATTCACATTGACCTACATTTTAGAGTTTAATGCCTTGTCTTTTTCAAGCCTACAGCAACCCCTTCTTCAGTAAGACAATCATAGAACCACCTAAAATCATTAGAAAGTTTAATAAGAAATAGGAGAGAAGAAAAAAATACATGAAATATTTTAAATCTTCTACAATAGCAAGTATGCTCAAGTTCTTTCTTCAGTAAGGGCTTCTGAGACTTAGGAGAAGTCAAGGGAAAAAGTTCAATTCATTAAAATGGACTTTGGATCTGATCCAGAATTCCTTCCTCAGTGTGCCACTTCATTATACATGACATGACTGGTGGGGTTTTTGGTTTTGTTGCTGGGGCTTTGTCATATAATGAAATCTTGTGAGAAATCTTAAAAAAAATGAGAGTATTTTTTTAAACTATTTCTATCAATCAAATCCATCAGAAGTAAAATGTAGTATTCCCTTTATGTATGTAAAATAGCAGCTGATCTCTTCAGAGATGAAAACCAGACAGTCTGTTTAATTAGCTCTCACTTTTTAACTGCTTTCATTCATCTACTGAGATCTAACCAGTATGAGATTTACTATCTGGATTTAGCCCTGAAAAACCACATCTCATTCTCCTCTCTGTACAACACTGCCTTGGGATTTAGCAGATCAGCAGGCTTCTATTCTGTCAGTCTGAATCTGCTCCAACACCAATTTTGCCATAATGTGACTGCGTTTGTTGCAGTGGAGTGACTTCTGCTTTGGTCAAGTGAAGCAGAGAACAGAATCAGGCTCAGTGATGTTCTGTCAAACTTGCTTGTGTCTGACTGCAACAGTAAGTTACTGAGATTTAAAAAAGAAAGAAAAAGGGAAACACCTACAGCATCTTTTTTACAGAGGAATAGTTGAGAGAAAGTCACTATCAATTGTAACCTGAACACCTGTACATGGTTGCAAATGGCCTAAGTAATAATCTCTTAAAGGCAGATTTTTCATTAAGTTCCCTTACTTTTTAAAAAAATAGATTCCATATCCCTCCATGAAAAGTCATCCAGGGACCTGAAACCAACTGTGGTGAAGAAACACAGTACCAGTGTCTGCATATTCAATCAAACTCCAGATCAATTGGTGATCACTCAGGAGATGTCTTCGTCTAATAAGTGCCTCTGTAGTCAATGCACACCTTACTGACTAAAATGCTTTCTCATGGACGGAGCATATTGTGGATGAAATTTAAAGTTTACAGGACAGATGTACAATTTTTCTTCATAACCATCATACTACTGCATTCTGGTGGGGTAGTGGTTCTTTGGACCAGCTGAAGTTAAGCCTCAGATTAGAAGTGTGTCCTTGCTGTAAAGCAGTGCTGTACCTTAGAACTTCAATTACTAAAGGTGAAAAAGTGTTCAAAGTAAATACATGGCTAAAAAAACAATTAAAAGACAAGTGAGGCTCATGCTTTAAATTCCCAAATCTCTTTAATAGTAGAGTCAAGTAACAAAAAGACTGATAAACAACAGTACCATTTTCTAACTAGAAAATAGTATGCATTCTCCTTCAAAATGCATCATGAGAACTTGTTGATTTTTTGTGACAGCTTCAGTGGGAAAAGTCTACATGAAATCTTGGCTCTTGTTTCATTTTGGAAATGTCAAAATGCATTGTTTCAAAAAGGTTAAAGTAATTTTTCAGTTCAATTTTATCAGGATGATTCATCTCATTTAGGCATTTGTACTATGTTCTAGTATGCTAGAAATATTACAAGAACACTAGGATTGTACTTGGTCTATAAGCTATTATTTGGTTTTTTAAACTACGTCTTTTACTACACTTAGGTGTTTTGACACTATATATAATTTTTGAACATAAAGAGCATTTGGTACTTGAAGAAATTTAAAATCAGATCAAATTACTAAATAATCTCATCGAACATATGGGGAAGGAAATTTGTGAAACACTTCAGATTGAATTTTACATTTTCCACTTCAAAATAGTATTTTAATTGAATAAAAGTAAAAGAGAGCAAAACAACCTAATGATTCATGCTTTGCATATAGAACAAGGAGCTTCAGAGTGAATTCAAATTTATCACCTTTCTTATTTCAACAAAAGAACAAAAAGCAGAAACAAGAACAAAATATACTTGCAGATTCTCCATCTGAATCTATCTTTTATTTAATTTGCACTGCTTTCTTGCTCCACATCTTATACCCCAGCTCTAATCAGAGTTAAGCAATCTTTTGTGGGATTTTTTACCTGTATTGTTTGCATTCCTAATACAGAGCATCTACAAGGAACATGCTTAGAGGATACAGGCAACATATGAAGAATAAAACATACAATTCATGTCTCATGTTTCCTTACTTCTGGTAAGTACACCCACACACATTGCTCAATTTTAGTAATCTAATTACTTGAAGGCCATGCAGGGGAAGCCAGTTCTGAAGGATAAGTGGAAGCCTTGCTGAAATCTGAGGGGTCATGCTTTATGCACAGAAGAAAATGGGAATACTGTTGTAAGAAAAATGAGAAATTAATAATTGTGTGTGGGAAGAGGGAATAGAAGGCATCAATCAAAGCAGAAGGGAAATGCACAAGAATCAATAACTGCTTCTTAAGAAATCTGTCCCTATTTATACTTGGCATTTGTGACTAATTCTGTCATACATCTGCTTTTTCCCCAGTCATGTCTCTTTTTCTATCTGGCAGTCTCTCTGGAATGATTCTGAAGAGCTGGATTGCTGTATCCCCTAGCTGTGTGTTTGCTGGGTTTGGTTTTGTGGGCTTTTCTTAATGGACTTTCCCCAAACCACTACACATTCATATATAGTGGTTGAATACCTGCTGTGAATCATCAGATACTTTCACTGCATCTGCCAGCAGCCTGGAAATCCCCAGCATGCTGCAGAGGACCCATGGTACATCGATCAGACCTCATACAGCATACTCCTTATAGTAACCCTCCACACACAAGAGTCACCATCTTTCATCCTTCCAGACAGCCACAATCTCCCATGTCATTGCGTCAGCCATAGAAACTTCTCCCTATGTCTTGTAGAGAGGGAAGACTAATGTAGGCGTATTTTGTGGACATAATAAAGTCTGCAAAAATTTCAAAGGCTGATTTCCTTATGAATTGTGCTATCTAATTTGAGGCAGATGAGGACTCAAGCCAATGACATCAGTCAGACTCTTCAGGTGAAAGACTTATCATAGGAGAAAGGGTTTATAGGATCGAAGTTAATACCCCAAGCTTTCTTCTCTGTTTGAACTCAAACACTTAAAGTGCAGTTTGATTAAATTTCAATTCAAAACAAAGTTCTTTAAAAGTGAAGGATTTATACCATTCTATTTTTGCATGTTGTAATTAGATCCTTCTTATATGTACTTTCACTTCAATATCCTTTCAGGTAGAAAATTATGATTTTTAAGCTTTGCTTTTATTTTAAGGCACAATGAAATAGTAACTGAAAAAGACAAAAAAATCAGTTACAAAGAACTAAATTATTAAGTGCTACATCAAACAACATTTCCTGAAACCTCATTCATTGTAAGAACTCGAGTAATGGAATTTAGACAAATACTCACAGCTCCAAAAGATTTTGTTACTTGTGTATAAGAGAAAAGAAATTACTCAAAGTATCACCGCACATTAATTAAATGGAAATTGAATTTCTGTCTGTTAAGTTGTGATGAATTCAATAGTGACTACAAAACTGATATGTTTGCATGAAACATCTGCATCTATGTTTCCAATTCAAAGTTCACAGGTTTACCAAGATAGGGTAATCTCCAGCATATACATTCTCTATGTATATAGATATGTATCTCTATACCCTAAGTATTTGTGTATATGAACTGTGAAATGATAACAAATTTGCTATCTAAATCCAAAGTCTTCCAAGGGAAGCCCTCATTAACTGCCATACTATGATCATTTGTATTTGTTGGTTACCAAACTCAGATGCTACTAATTCTTGTAACGGGGTTTTAACAGGATTTTCTTAACAGACATTTAGCATTTATGAAAAACTTCTGGCATCTCCATTTCTATAAAATCAGAATTTTAATTTTTTTTCAGAAGTGGTGATGACAAATAAGGGCATTAAGGTGCCAATAAGGTTTCATGTTAGTATCAGGTAAATTAATCAGTTCATGAAAATCAGTATAACTAGCAGTCTTAGTCTTAATAAGAAGTCCTTGGAAATTTAACAGCTGCAATCACCAGTTGTTGGGGAGGGAGAGAAAGACCAAAACCTACAACACAGAGTCTGCTATACCCCTATTTTTAAAATACAGGTCCCAAATACTCATATAGCACGTTTATAGACCATACATAAATTCAGTTCCTTAATCAAATCATTCATGCACCTTTTTATACCTTCTGACATCACCCATCTTGCTTACATAGGGAGTGGAAGGAAGCAGCAGAAATTACTTTACTTTTGCTGGCCACCACACCACAAAATACACTAATAATATAATCTCTAAACTCCTTCTCTAAGTAACACAACCAAGCATTCGTATGCATGTGCTAGAAGAGACATAAAAAAAGATTTTAGGAGGTGCTGGTCCAAGTCTTATTGGACCAGAAATCCATATGTGACCATGAGTGGATCATTGCAGAACAAGTCCATAATGTGCAGAGGAAGAAAGATGAGGGAAGTGATCTGAAAATAAGATTCAGGGTAGCCCACTTTTATACTTTAACTTTATTTTTTGGCCTATATTCTTAAACCTCTCTTGGACTCCTTAGCATCACATTCAGTCTTTTAGAAACTGTCTGTTTTCTGGAAAAAAGTTTTCTTCTGGAAAAATCCTGTTACATTTCCTAAAAAGGCTAAGGGGACCTAGTACAGAAGCTTTTTTTTTTCCTCTTGAGAATCAAGCAAACACTACAAAGCAATGGGGTGTGGAAATATTTTTGGCTACTTTTATTTTATGTGCTGTTGGGAACACATTAAAAGGTAAGAAAAAACTTCAAAGTCTTTCCCTTTGTTCCTGCAATTTTACATTTTCTATGTATTACATTAAAATGATCAGCAATTTGAGAGATATGAAGTCAGATACACAAAAGTTGACAGAATGTAAGAACATATCAAAGAGTCATGAGAAAAAGGTAAAGGCAACACTATCTCAGGGGGGAAAAAAGAAAAAAAGGAAAAAAATGTCAAGTTTCCAGTAGTAAGCTGAGAATTATTTCATACAGATATGATAATTTCTAATTCTTCTCTTCTGTTCTTTGATGCTACCCAAGCAAGTGTGGGTAACAAAAACGTTAGGTCCTAAACTCAAAACCCACTGAAGGCTGAATCCACTTTAAGGCTCAAACACACAGTACAATAATGTCTAATAGTAATTTCTGGTTTTATAATAGAATATAACATAACACAGGAATTACATCTGACATGAAATCATGGTGGAACATCAGCATTTCATTCCTAAACTGCAGTATGTAGTCTGGATTGCACCAGTGTGTATGTGCAGATAACAATGACAGCAAGTTAATCAGGCCACTGGTCAGTTCGTTGGATTCACTGGTCCAGCTCTGTATTTGAGCACCTGCATACCTGTCTATATCTCTGTGGATAAACACTGGCATTTGAACTGCTCTGCAAGTTCACAAATACCTGTGCTGTGATTTGCTAGCATTGCAATGTGGGAATTAATGTTTTACTGTTTGTTCTGCAGTTATTTGCTTTAGTAAATTGGTATTTGTATTTCTATAAAGTGCATCAGCATAAGATGTGTAGGCACCAATTCTATTTTGTTAACATTACATAATGCTTAGCATAATGACAGGCTGGCTCTGGTTAACAACGCTGCAAATAAACTTGGCTTTCTTGCATTTGTGTTAAAATGCTAATTAAAATATCTGTTCAAAATAAATTGTTTCAAAGAGAAAGACTTCAAGTCCTGCTATTTTTATCAACATAATCACATCCTGCTCAGTGAGGTAGAAGGCTTGCAGGTAGAAGAATTTCAAGTACAAAATTATGATTAATAAGCTTCTCTTCTGAAAGAGTTATAGGGGTTCAGCTGTACATTAAGGTTGAGTATCATGTTTGGTGGTGCTGTAGAGATACAAAGCCCTGAAGTCACTCCCTCCTACACACTAACTACTCTCCCGCTGTTCAGGTCCCCTCAGAAGATTCATCATGCTCTCTGCCATGCAGCCTGTCACCTCTTCTAGTCTACAGCAAAGGGAGACTGTCACTCAGAGCCATGGCTACATCTTCAGTTCTGTGTATTGTAACTTCCCCAGTACCGACCAGTCTTGTCTGCCTGTACTGTGGGTATGATACTATTCAGTCCTTGAGACACTGCTAACTGCCGTTACCGCTGCGTCTCATTCATTAGCTATACAGAGACTGCTTGCGGTGTCCAAGTAGGAAGGCCACTAAACCATTCTACAGACAGTGTAAGGTGTAATCAGAAAAATAATTCATATCCTTGTCACCTATAATGTTGAGAGTTCAGGCAAATTATCCCAATCAACAATATTCTTTACAGCAGCTTCTAAAACTAGATTTCTGTAGGCTTCATTCCTCTTTCTCAGAAAAAAATGTCAAACCGCTTGAATAATAAGAAGTCATGTAAAGGGGGAAAAAAAAAATCAAACTGCCTTCAAAAATGTTAATCCTAGTAGTTATGCAATGATTTTGGCCAAGATCACTGAAAGTGTCTTAGATTAGGGTTTCACTCTGCTATTACTCTCCAATACAAGTATAATTCAAACTACTTGAGTCTGTATTGAATACCTGAAATGTTTTAGAATAAGGTTTGCATAACTCCATTGTTTAATTTCGTGTCCAAATTCACATTCCATATATGAATTGTGTTGGTTTATAAGCACTCAAACTTTTTTGCACATCTGTGGAATAATAGACTTTTGAGTCCAGATTTCTTTCTGTCCATAAGTGTATTTGTTCCCTTTTTTTCTGCTCACAGTGGTGCAAGGTCCCAAGAGAGCTAAGTGAGTTTGCTCCCACAGAACTAACCTTGTGGTGTGGTTTATCCCAGCAGGCAGCTTAACACCACACAGCCATTCGCTAACTCTCCCTGCCATGGTGGGATGGGGGAAGAGAATCAGGGGAAGGAGAAATAACAATAATAATAATAATAATAAAAGAAGAAGAAGAAAATACAAAATAAGTGATGCACAATGCAATTGCTTACCACGCACTGACAGATGCCCAGCAAGTTCCCGAGCAGCAGTTGTCACCCCCCGGCCAACTCCCCCCCGTTTATATACTGAGCATGATGTCATATGGCATGGAGTATCCCTTTGGCCAGTTTGGGTCAGCTGTCAGGCTGTGCTCCCTCCCTAGCAGGGCATGAGAAGCTGAAAAGTCCTTGACTAGTGTTAAGCACTACTTAGCAACCACTAAAACATCCGTGTGTTATAAACATTATTCTCATACTAAATCCAAAACATTGAGCTATGCCAGCTACTAGGAAGAAAACTAACTCTATCCCAGCTGAAACCTGGACACCTTGATACGTTTTTAACTTTTACTGTGCTAAGTACAACTGTCCTTTTTGACATGAAGCAGTTCCATAGCTTTCTTCTCTTCATTTCTTATTTCTTTCCATCAGTTCTGTTGCTGTCAACTCAAAAAAAAGATGAAGGTGACAGTAGTATTACCTGCCAAAGCATTACATGTTGCTATTTGGAGGTACTCTGAGACCCACAGACTAAGGTTTAGCTGTCAATGACCCCAAAGCTGAAATAAATTTATTTCTACTACTTGAAAAAGTTGCACTTAGAAGACACTTAAAAGCTACCAGGTGACATCACATCCAAACTTGCATTTTTTATTTTTGTTTTCCTCTGCTGGTTTTCTTCATAGTAGCTAGTATGGGGCTATGCTTGGATTTGTGCTGGAAACTGTGTTGATGGTACAGGGATGTTTTCATTATTGCTGAGCAGGGCTTACACAGAGTCAAGGTCTTTTCTGTTTCTCATGCCACCCCACCAGCAAGTAGGGGTGCACAAGAAGCTGGGAGGGGACACAGCTGGGACAGCTGACCCCAACTGACCCAAGGGATGTTCCATAACATATGATGTCATGCTCAGCATATGAAGCTGGGGGAAGAAGGAAGTGGACGTTTGGAGTTATGGAGTTTGTCTTCACAAGTACCCATTACCCATGATGGAGCCCTGCATTCCTGGAGGTGGCTGAGCACCTGCCTGCCAGTGGAAAGTAGTGAATGAATTCCTTGTTTTGCTTTGCTTGTGTGCACAGCTTTTGCTTCCCCTATTAAACTGTCTTTATCTCAACCTACGAGTTTTCTCCCTTTTACCCTTCTGATTCTCTCCCCCATCCCGCTGTTGGGGAGTGAGTGATTGGCTCTGTGGTGCTTAGTTGGCAGTTGGGCTTAAACCATGACATTTCCATTATTCAAAATCTTTACGACTGTAAGCACAAATAATTTTCTCACTACTGCTGACAAGGACAGATGACGATGTTATGACCATGATCATTTTTCTACTGATGTTTTTAGTAGCCATACTATTCTGTCCTTTCTCATCTTTTTTAGTTACTCACCATCTCAGCTTCTCTCCTATGCAGCCCTTCCTGCACATTAATAGGAGCATTCTTATCTTTTTAAAGATGACTCTTAATACTGTAACAGAAGTAAATATACATGATTTATTCATTTGTGATGACACCAGTCACCTGGGGATAAAATGCCCTGCAGGTAAGCTATTATTTCAAGAAGATGCAGTGCTTTATTTGAGGTCAACCAATAAGTGCTTACACAGGAAAAGCTCTAATGGGAAACAGCCCTTGAAGACTAAATCTTCTGTTGATTAGTTATTCACCATGCACCAAGCCACCTGCTTCCACAAGGTCCAACTTCCAACATGCAAATACTTTTCTTTCAAATTTTGCTTTGATACAATTCAGTAGCTTGTTTGCTTGACTTTGCATTTGCTGCTTCAAGATCCCTCTGAGTTTGAATAAATTTCAATGAGTCACTCGTGAATGTGTATCTTTTGTTAAGCCAGCATTTTAGTTATATGTCCTTTTTCATACCTGTACACAATTACTGCACTATGACAGCTTCAGAAAACACTGACAGATATATTTTTTATTTATTATTTGAAACATCAAAAAATCATCCAAAATAAAGGTCTCACAAGCACAGGATATTTCCTAGTATTCTGAGAGCTGGGAGGAAAGTCTAAATGGCACCAGCTCATACCCATTTCTTCTAACACATGAAATATTTGAGTCTATGGAGAGTCAAAATTCACAGCTCTGCTCTCTGTATCAAATCCATGCAGAAGCTACAGTCCTACAGTCTTTCTCTTCATTTGGACCAGTGTTTTTAGGGAAGGTAGCACTACAGGTCTGGGGAGAACTAACATTATCCCTGACACACACACCATACAAAATCAAAACCTTTATCCATACATGCTGTATAAAAAAAATTCCCTTAGTTCATCCCTTTGCTTAGAACTGCCCAACTCTGTTTACTGAGTATCATTTGGCAATACCTTTTTCTCCCTTGCTACACTACATTGTCAAATGAAACTCCTTATAAAACTTTATACATATGTTAATAGTTCAATTAGTCTTCTTTTATAGTATAAATAGCATACATTTTTAATTAGAATGTATGCATCTCAGAGAAGAGAAAAATGTAGCTAATGTTCTTAAATTACTATTATTGACTTCCTTTAGTATAGGCTGTATCTTTAACATTATTGAGGTCATGTTTTATAGAACTGACACATGCATAAATCTAATTTTTTTAAAATGTTAATCAAAAGCATAGGAAAACCATTTGTACAGCTAGCCTTTCTGAGCTTGAATTGGTCCCACAAAAAAAAAAAACCCACAGCAAAACTTCTGAATTAATCAGGAAGGATCAGGCTCTTCTATACAACTTAAAGGTGAAATTACAATTGTTCTTAAAGTTGTTAAGTCAGTCTGTGCAAATTTTAGTCCCTAGTTCTGCAATTAGATTCCAATTCCATGCAGAACTCCAATAAGGTCAATAGGGAATGGAACTCCTTACAAGACCTGGTTTACTTCATATTTTGCCTATTAGTAAAAAAGGGGGATGAGAATCTTTTGTCCTTGTGCCATTCTGATGCACCCTTGTTGGCTACTGGAAGATCCTCCTCTCACTGGATAGACTGGGGAAAGTTTTCAGTGTTGCCACGGGTCTTACAAGGTGCAATGTAATAAGGAGAACGCTGTAACATTACTGTTACAGCATTACAACATTAATGCCTGTAACAAGGAGAACATCAGCCCTTGGCCTGTCTTCTCATTGGCTTTTCTGATATACTTTTTAACCAGAGGAACTCATGAAAACTTTGATAATCAGGGTACACACAGCTCTGGCTTTCACAGGCCCAAAGGACTTAGACTCCTTCTGCCACCTCTTTTTCTCCCTTTCCACAGCTGAAATTCAGTATGAAATTATAGTACTGTCCAACATGATTAAGAGGATCCGTTTCTGATTCTGTGTTTGATGTTGCAAGCCCAGATGGCTTGATGATTCGATCTATATACCTCTCCAAAGAGCAGGGATGTGTTGCTTTTGATATCCTTTTCCTGCTAGAGCTAATATCTCTCTCCCACACAGTAGTTCAACAACTCTTAGGTTGTTGAACTCTTTCACTGCCTGACGTGCAGGAAGCTTTGTGTTATATGTTTTTTCTGGTAATTTGGAGAACCAGATTGTTGTGGCAGTTCTCCTACCCTTCTTAAAAGCAAGGCTGCATCTCTAAGGATTCCTTATCCCTTCTCTTCCAATGTTTGAAATGGCTTGGCTGGTCCCTCACATAACAGTGATACTTCAAAAGCTCTCTCAGTTGGCATGCCATTTTCTTCTCATTTTCATCAGATTCCCAAAATAGTCCCAAAATGGATTCTCACCCAAAATAAGAGGGTTTTCTAGTTGCTTCTACTGGCTTTATTGCTGCTTAAGTAGTACAGACTCACTGTTATGCAGAGTATTTTACAGAAACAGACAGAATTCCTGACATAAGGAATTTAGAGCGTTTATATTCACTTATAAGAATAAAGCTTTCCAGCTTGTCTGCTGTTAGACAAGGTGAAGGGTTGGAAGGAGATTCAAGATGGAGAATCCTCCAGCATTCTACTTCACTTCCTCTTCGGAGTCTATATTTGTCCTTCACTGTAACATTGTCTTCCATAACGTAAATCAGCCAAACTCACTTTGTCTCTCCAAGACAAAAATCAAGTTAAATGTGCCACAAGAATTATTACATTAATTTGTACTTGCACGCACTTTAAAATACACATTTTAACTCAGATTTCACGAGGATTTCTTAGTCTTGCTTATTGATCTTCTGACTTTCAAACATTCAGAATTAATGTTTTCAAACTATTTCTTGTAACCAAGGTGACATTGTTCCAGAAGCTGGGCTCTACTGAACTATGCACATCATGGAGTATATGATGTGTTTAATGCCCTTTAATTCCAGAATACGTGTCAAAACTGCATAATTGCTACTAGTAATCAGGAAAAAGAGCATCCCTGCCAAGGAACAGAAGTAAATCCTAAACTCCAAGTTCAGCTCATCTTTTGGGAGAGAAAAACTCATTCAACTAAAAAAATCTCACAATAAGATAATATTTTCAAAAAGAAATCTTGTACATTTAAAGCCGCTTGTACAAAGGTACTACTTTACCTATCAAAATCTATTAAAAATCGGTTCCAGAAACAGAGACCTACATTTGAGTAATTCAGTGTATGTGAGCATTTTATTAATAATATGTACAGTAATAGCAAAGAATTGCCCTATCACTGTCTTTAGGGAAATAATAAGAAGTAATAGATTATATTCTAAGAGAACTTGGTTAAGTGGTAAACATCTGAATTTGTTGCTAACTTGCATTTTACCTAAATGAAAGCACACAGAATCCATTTCACTTTTCCCAAGATAGTATTTTGACAATGATCAGAACACCAGGGTGAAAAGAATTTAAATGGCGTATTTGACTAATATTAAACTAAAATGAACAGGGCATTTGTTTTGTTACTATGTCCACAGCAACATTAAATGAACTCAGCATTAGCAGATGTCACACAGCTGAATATCAAGTGAATAAATATTATGTTGTTTAAACCAACACAAGCTTGACCATGCCCTTTTCTGCACATACAACCTCCAGCCCTCCCAGCAGTGGAGAAGATGCTCTAAGATAGTATATAACAATCCAAACTCCAGCTAACATGAGTTTTGATTTGCTTAATCATTACATTAGTCTTACTCCCCTGTATGTCAATCATTTCAACACCTGTGTACTTACTACAGTATGTAGCACATATTAGGAGAAGGTCACCTACCCAGCCTGTGGGTTTCATTTCTCTATTTAATTATCTTTTTTCTTTCCTTCTCACATCTTTAACTCAATTTCATTGGAACTTAATTTCTCCGCTCCCAGTGTTATCTCCTTTACTAATTATTTCTGTAGCAGCTTAAGCTGACTATTTCTTGGAACCCCAAAATCAACAGACTGATCACAGGATCTGAATGACATACTGAATAGAGAAATGTATTACTTGTACCCCAAAAATTTGCACATCAGAGTCAAGTCAAAGGAGCAAGAAGATAGAAACAAGAAGGAAAACATGCTTAAAGAAAAAGTATAGTAGCCATTCTGGAAAACATTAAAGTATCAACAAGCCACAATATATCCACAACTTGAAACCTCTTCAGCAAGGTTTCAGATGAAACCATGAGATAAACATTCCTCTTTCAGCTTAGTTATATGAGAGATAATGAAAATACTGCAATCCAGAATACAAGATTCAGTACTGAAGTGCAAATATATAGGATGAAATCCCAGCCTCAGTGAAACACACTGGAGTTCTATGGCAGGTTTTTGTGAAGACAATATTCTTTTCAACCTTCAGCCTCATACCACTCAAGAGCATGAAACAGGGGCTTTCATCTAAAGTCTTGGTTCGAATTTGATCATGCACACACGTTTTATTACGCCAACCTACTCTAAAATGACTCTCAGCTTCATTCAAAAGTACAAGAGAATTTGGCTGTCATGCGGTGGGATATGACCACAAAGAGGGAGTAAGGAAATTGGAAGCAGAGCAGAGTGCTTGGCTCTAAGTTTCAACTTCTAAATACCTCTGTTATATCAAAATAGAGGCAACATTTATTCACACAGAAATCTTCCACCACCTTTCATCCCATCTCAACTTTTCCACCTTGGCAAAGTAAGCAGAAGCAAAGGGGTGGTCAACAACATTTTGGCCGCTTAGAGCTTTCATAGATCTTGCAGATACAATAGAAAACATGAGGAGGAACTCAGGCTCCCATAATTTCATCGTATATCAGCCCTTGCTCTGTAGTGTTTCACGCTCCTCTGATGTTTTAAGAAAATATTTCTAAAGTGTATGTTTATACACTTACCATTTTTCATAACCAGACTAAAATACAGAACTGAGCTTTTAGATACTCTAAAATGGCATTCTTGCTAACATCTTCAGTACTTTAATATCTGTATAAAACTTATTCTATAGAGTATTTTATAATTAGAAGATGCTTTATATAATGTTTTTATATTTTGAATTGCAAAGTAATTAACTGAAATACCCCTACATTAAATTTAATCAGTTCACTACAGATGAAAGGAAACTTAAGATTTTGTTCCCCAGTCATTCCAAGTGGTTTTCAATCCAGAGAAATTGGCTCTAGTTCTCCTTTGACAACACATTGGATTAAGTCAGGAGGAACCAAAGATCAGAAGAATAGATCCAGTAAAAAATTAATGCAAGTGAAAGCAAATCAGTGCTGACTTGTTCAACAGAAAACATTAGAAAAACATACTTTTACCTGTCATTTACTTATTTATATAGCTACCTTCTTTTTACAAGTACTTGATAGAGGGGATTTCATCTCAGATGCGACATTTTGAGTGAAAACTCAAGCTAATATTCAGTTAGTTTAAGTGGTTGCTTCATAAGCTTTCATTGTGGAAATGATTTTTAAAGAAACTGAAGTTCCTTTTCTTGGTTTACTTGAGAGATGTGTCGTTGAACTGAAGATAATCCAATTATTAAATTTCCTGTTGGTAACAAAATAAATACTATCTATTTCCTCACTCTGCAATAGTTAGCTTTATATAAATTAGGCAATAAATATGGTAATTTATTATAATCCACAAAAGACATTACTGTTCGCAGGAAAAGTCTACTATTCTGTTGTTTTCCTAAAAAAAAAGATATTAAAATGCTGTGTTCTATTTTTCCATCAGTAGTATCAAACCCAGAGCCCAGAGGCTTTATCTGATATTGCAGCTAGAGGTGGGTTGGAATTTTTTTTCCTAAGGTGAGTCAAGACTTTAAAATTCTACCATGATAGGAAAGTAAACAACTCAAAGTGGGTTTTGGTTTTTTTTTTAAATGACAGATTTTTTTCACACCCTCACAAAAAAATGCTCTGGTATGGAATAGGTTTTAAGCTTCATGGCTATTCACTCCAACCAACAAATAATGGTCTATGTAGCCTATGTTTAGCTCTAGCCCCTGGCCCAAAACACATTTTATCAATATGAACCTGTTTCCCTTGTATTCTAGCCTAGAATTTACATAACATCTGCTGACAGGTATATAAAGATATTGGGACTTATGTTTCTACACTGGAAACTACTACAGTTGCCATCTTTGCCACAAGCACAGAGTGAAAGAAAATCTCTTGACCTCAATACTTCCTCAAGGCACTTGCAGTAGGACCAAGAATCTGGTACTGTACTAGAAATCCCCCTCTACTCTTCCTTTAGATATGGACATTAGAGTAAATAACAGAAAGAAAGCTCACAGAGATTCTGTAGCACATGATCTGCACTAATCCCAAATCTAATTTCAGAAAACCCCCTACATCTGCTTTACTGTATGTCTGCTGTTGTCAGTATGTTACCTGGAGATAGGTCTTCCTGAGAACAAAAGGAAAAATATTGTTCTAATAACTAGCTCAGGTATCGATCTCGGCAGCTGACTGGTAAATCTTGATGGTCAGGGAAAGGCTGCTTTTTTATTAAGGAAGAAAAGGGACTGAGCCTTATTAATGCCTTGTTAACATTTTGTCTGAGCCTACAGCAGAACCCCAGTTATTATCCATAGCTTCATGTGACATTTCTGGCAGTCATCTGTCATGTAAGTTGAAAACAACACAATAACTTTAGATATTTTTTGATTAAAAGTATGTTTAAAACACAGTAGGGATTTCCTTGGAAGGAAAAGAAAAACCACGTCATACTTTTATTTTCATCAACATGCTATGTGCCAATTACTAGCCCTATAAAGAATTGGGGGTTTGTGTGGGTTTTGCTGCTTTAAATTAAAAATGTCATCATTTCAACTTACAAATTCATAACATACAACAGATTTGAGATTTATTAATTTATAATGAAAGAAGTTAAAAGTGGGAAGTTAACACTGGCATGTCAAGATGTCTCTAGGAAGTAGATCTTCTTAGAACTGGTTTGGTTGCATCTCTTATATTGACTTACGAATCTCAGTTGCATTTCACTGGAGAGGTTTCTGAGACATTTCCTAATAAGTACAGTGACTATGGGCAAGTTCCTTTATGTTCTTCTCCCTGATGTAATTCTAAAAGTAGTTAAAATTATTTAAAGCATTGCTGATTTGCAAGTGTATTGCATTTAAGAATCTACCAGATCATATTATCACTGTATAAAATGCAAGTTTCCTTTCCCTATTCTAGTAAAACTTCTTGCAAGTACAAAGAAACAAAAATAAGAAAAAAGAAACAGGACAAACTTACTCATATACCTCCTAGGTTACCTAATGAGTAGATTTGAAATAAGAGGTAACAAAAATTATTTCAAAGATAATTTGGGGGAAGTGCTTGTTTTTAGGAATTTATGTTTCTTCGTGTAGAATCAGGTGAAAAGAAACATTTGAATATTCATGCTTTTAATGAGTTTATGGTGATTGTGTGCTTTACTTGCCTTTTAACAATACCCAAAAAATGTTTAATGACTGACAATATTACTAGACTAAATATGCTGCCTTTAAAAATCTCATGTTTCACACTAGACATCTGACCCAGGTACTAAAAAAAATAATAATTCTTATGCCTCTGAACAAAGAGATAATTTTTATCTTACCATGTGATATTATATGTTAACTACCTCTTTACCTATGCTTAGCTATGTATTTCTTTTCTTACCCTACCTTCTCGGTGTCTTGTTGGGACAGACATACTTAAAGCAGAATAGATTACAGCAGAGGTGCTGTAATATCAGATAATAGGATAGTGTTAGGGTATGTGCATCTGGCACAAAAGAGGAAAACTTTCACAGAATCATAGAATTCCAGGTTGGAAGGGACCTCAAAGATCATCTGGTCCAACCTTTCTAGGCAAGAGCACAGTCTAGACAAGATGGCCCAGCACCCAGTCCAGCTGAGTCTTAACAGTGTCCAGTGTCTGTCCTTCTCTCCAGAAGGTCCATATTGCAATTATACAGCATCATCTCCAAGAAAAAAAAAAGTATTCTGTAATGCACCTTTTTAGTACATTCAAACCTGAAACAACTCTTTCAGAGACTTTCAGTGCATTTTTACTTTCTGTACATCTCCATCAGGGAAAAACTGGGTTACATTTGTAATCTCACTGACATACAAATATATCTAATATTAAGCAATATTAGCCTTGTTTAAACAAACACCCTAAACCACAGTCATCTACCATACATAGTACATGTTTTGCCTGTAATTAATTTCACACCAGTATAAATGGAAGTAGCATACCGGTGAATATGGTCCAGAAGCTTCAAAGTATGCTTATTTCAAAGGCAGTATTTTTCTATACACTGGTATCACAGCATTTTGATGCAGCACAGTTTTGGTCAGCAGTCTAAGCCAACCAAAACCAGACATAATTATTTTATTACAGCATTAGTTTGAAATACTTCTTACTTTAGCCACTTCTAATGCTTTCATAGCTCACCCTGAGGCTTGCTTGCATATAAGATCTCTTTAAAGAGAAAAATGTATCTAAGGGTTGGATTATATCAGCTCCCACATGGCCATTGTTTAATAACTATGCTGAACCTGTCCAGTGCTATAACACAGTACAGGCAAGTGATCCATGGAAAAATACAGGCAATGCATATACACAAGAGATATCAAAAAGCACATTCAGTTGCCCAAGTGCTTATGTAACTATCAAAACTTAATTTGAGCAGATATTATAAAAGGTTCACAGGGAAGAACAAAATCGTTAGTCACTGATGAAGCCTTTCCAGACCTGTTAGGTTCGTATTCAATGCCCAAGGCTGACAGAATGTGCTGAAAATTTTCAGCCTTCTCTTTTCTTCCTTTAGAGTCTCATCTCTGCAGCACTTTGCCTAAGGCTACCATCGTTCTCTTTGCTGATTCTTCATCTTAGATCTGGAAAGAAGGGGCAGTGGGGGGAAATAAGGAAGAAAGCTTCAACTTTTATTCATTTATTTATATTTTTTTTATATGCTGCTCATGAGTAATTTCACATAAGAAAATGTGAAGACTGTTCAGGTTCAGATTTTTCTGGGCCTTACATAAGGTCTGGAGACCGTAATGCTTCTCCTCTTATTTTGCAAGTCCTACGTGGGCATGCTCATGCTCCCAGTAGGACACACTTGGCACGCTGAGAAGGAGGAAATTCAAAGGAAAAGAGAAGGCACTGTGACAAGAGGGTGTTAGCTGTGGCAGGAGCAGCAAGGGATCAGGAAACCAGCATGCACTTGGGCCTTTGATGTCTGAAGTCATCCAGGAACAGCCCACCTTCCCTTTTCCCAGGCAGAGCCTCTCTGCCTGCACAGCAGACACAGAAGATGCTCAGTGGGGTACAATTCTGTTTTCGCAGCACCTTAGCTCCTGCAGGTCTGCCAATTCCTGCAACAGGCTGCTCCTCCACTTGGGCATTTTAAAGTAAGTGACATCTTCTTTGTAGCAAAACTTTTGACATTATTTGGCCATCTGTTTTAAAAACAAGCAGCAAAATGTGAATGTAGTTCCTCCTCCATCTTGCCAAAGAATCATACAGGTAAAACTAACTGACTCCTATGACAAGAACAGACTTTCCAGTGAGACCTGAGGACAAAGGAAGGCATATATGGCACAGGCTAGATTTTTTATTCCTCTTCTTTTAGCTATAATATCAAAGCTGCGTGTTCATTCACCTAGCCAGCGTCAGAGAGGTAAGAGAATTTGTCCCTCCTGCCATTCCAAGGGACTGCTAGAGAACACTGGCATCTCTGGGACACCAGACAGCCTGTTCATATCCATCACACCTGGCAGAGGAGCTGTTTTGCTAATTCTGTCACCCAGAGCATTATTATGCAGCAGACTGTACTTCCCCATGGGGGTTCTGCACTGAAAGAAGCTCCAGAAGGGTTAGAAGGCATATTTCTGATCTGCAACTTTTTTTATAAATTTGGCAAAGAGTTGCATTTTTATGTTGTAGTTCTCTCCCTCTATAATGAGCAATCCAGGATGCAAATCAGCCCCAGGAGTACTCTCTATCCTACAGGCAGGAGACTGTAACACACAGAGATTTTAAACTGGCTTTTTGCAAATGTATTGCATCTGTGTCTAAAAATACCCAGGGACAACTCTCTAAATGTACAGACCAATCAGGATATGCCCAAATATGGCTGAAAAAGAAAGCAAAACAGAGAAACTGCTCGTAATTTAGTATTAAATGATTTTGCTACTCAGTATTTGTCTCCTTGATGTATAAATGAGGATATCCTCCTCTTTAAGCAAGTCAGTTAGCTCTTGGAAGGAAAAGGGTTAGCAGAATAATTTTTTTTTTATTTATCTACAATTCAGATTTTGAACTTATAGTCGGCTTGAGTTCTCCTTTATCTTTGCACCTTCTTTGTAAGAGGTGCAATGAGTCACTCAGGGGAACAGCATCTCAGGAAAAGTTCATTTATTTGTTTGTTTCTCATTTTGCCAAGTCCTGTGAATCATAATCAAACCGTGAATGAAACTACTGTGGAGATTTAGCTAGCTCAGCTTTTTAGCTCTCTCACTCCAGGAGTTTGATCCACAGACAAAGCACAAAGAAGAAAGGAGGCAGGCAAGTCTAGGGAAGCAACATTTGGCTAATTGCATTATGCTGTATTCCAAGCCAAGCTAATGTTACCAGTCGATACCAGTGTAATCCTGACATAAGAAGCCTGCTGATCAAATAGAAGTGATAAACTTACAGCCATATTCTCAAAGGGTGCCAAACTCCCCAGTTGTTTCCCTGTTCTGCAAGGAACTATCAGCGTTCAGTAGCTTTGAAGACTGCCTCACAGTACTATCTATGAAGCTAGCTAGGGGGAAAATTACAAATCAAAACTCCCTTAAGAATGCCGATAAAGTTAATTAGCATAATCCACTCAAACTGTAAGGGCCTAGGAAAAAAAACCTGGAACCCGGGAAGAGAAAGAATATGAAGTGAAGAGTTTGGAAGAAGGGGTCAGTAAATATAATTCTTGCTGAATTTTGTATATTACAGAAGCACAATACTTTCCCTCATAATAAACATGCACCAGCCATAGATTACTTTGCTATTTATGAACTTGGAATGCATTAGCCCTAGTTAAAATGTTGAAACGCTCTTGAAACCTATGGATGCAGCTGGGAGCTCAAGAGGAATTATGGCAGAACCTCTTATCTGTGCATTATGCTTGTGTCTGTCCTCCTAAACCTTTTAAACTTCTCCTCCCAAGCTGCACACGGATACTGCAGCTCAGTTTTGGGAATGCAGAAATGGGCTCAAACTTTCAGCATTCAGACTGTCTGTTGTGGAATGAATCATAGATCTCAAAGGACTGTCAAAAAATTCAGAATCATTTTTCAGACACCTTGAAACATTTAAAAAAAAAATCAGCAGAACTGAGCTAATAAACCATTTGTTATATCAAGCAGATAGAAGAAAAAGCCAAGCATGTAATATAAAATGTATAAACACATCAACTAGACTGAAATATGAATTCCAGTCTCTTCACAACTTTAATTTCAGTGAAAAAGAACAAGATGATGTATGGAAATTAAGAAGTTTCAAGAAGAAAATGAATCACCAAGTGCTTTACTGAAATGCCAATGTGTTATGCATGTCATTTAACTACTGAAAAAAAAAAAAAAACCAAACTTATTTGAAGGTGCCTAGGCTTAGGTCTTCTGGGTTCTTTTGGTAAAAGCAGACCAACCAGAGCATAGAGCTCTCACATGTTAGCCACATCCTTGCTGTACACATTTGGAAGAACACATCAACAACGCCAGCTGCTACCTGATGCAAGTGACAAGCTAGCAAAATCTTTTGAACCTTACAGGGGGAAGAAGTGAAATGCACAGACCACTACAAAACCAAGAAAAAGAAACTACATTTACATTAAAAAGGAAAAAGAAAGGCCACTAGAGATCATCATACTTTCCTTTGTAAAATAGGTGCAACAGCACTGAAAGAAATTAGCATCATCTATGCATGACACTGACTAGAACTAAACCAACTACTGCACAGAAGGAAATGCATTAGCTGTAAATGTGCGAGTGGTCGAATTTTCAATAAAGTGAACTCTGAAAAAAAAAAAAAAACAACTTAAAAGCATGCTTTTAGAAAAATCAAAACGACATAAAGGCAGTTTTTTCCCCACAATCATAAATATTACAGTCCCTCTCCTATCATATCTCCCATTTATGTAACTGTGAGCTGTAACATGAATCGCATTTCAATTCCATACAATATTATACTATTAGTAATGATGTGTCCCCTAGCGCTTCAGGCCAAACACAAATAGGTATTTGTACGAGGATATGGTTCACACTCAGGTCCTGTTCTGTGCATCTGCTATGTGCAGACAGAATTGAAACCAGAAAGTCAAAGCAGAGAAAGTAAGATGGACAAATTCTTTCAAAAAAAATGGGAAATACTAATTTATTAATTCTGTCTTTACGTTTGCGAATATGAAATGTGTCATGACCAAAATCAGTTCATCTTTCTTTGTAGCTCTGACCTAATAATTTATTTCTGCCTTTCTAGAGAGCTGGAAGTACTAAAAACAACTGACACTGAACATCAGCATGTTGCTCACAGAGATTACCCACACTTCTAAGGGACTCCATACCAAATTGTCAGTTCAGCCTGTCTGGATAGTTTTTCAGGTGCAAGCCAAGCACTGTAAGAAAATTTACTTTATATAAATTTAGAAGAGATTGAACGTGGGTTGGATTTTGCTGTTAGCTGTCATTTTACTAGGAAGTAGCAAATCATCAAAATAAGGGCTTGACCTAACTTGGGGACTACATCCCTGCTTAGTAGGTGAACAACGTACAATCCTCATGAAGTCATTTTCTCTCCTCTTGATTTCACTGAATCAATTCAGCTTCAGTAACAAGTTGCCACTAAACCAGTACATTTAAGTGAGGCAAATCAGAAACAGTTTAACAGAGAAATAACTTGAACATCAGATTGGAAAATAAAGTTTCTTAAAAAATGTATTTCTATCATATTTCTATCTTTAGCAATAATAAAGGTCATTCAGAGATGTGCTAGTAAAAAGCATGCATGGACACAGTTCAGAATAGCTAGATTCAATCCAGCTATGAGAAAAAGGGATGGAGTACTTGCCCCAGGCAGATTTTCTAATCTAAAGTAAGTCTTTGAATATTTATATAAAACTATGACTGCCTGGATACTCCCAAAAAATAAGGACTCCCTTGTACTATGGATAAAGATAAGACATGGAGGTAGAACTGAAAACCTGTTTTTACCATAATCCACAGATCAGAAAGTGCAAGATAAAACTAGTAAGAAATACTTTTCAAATTCTCCTTTCAGATGAGATCGTCTCATATTTTGTAGCCCAAAACCTTCAAATGGACAATCTGCTACATTTTCAATTTTCAAATAAAGTCATTACAAACCAGTTGCTGTTAATATGCTGCTTACACAAAGTCTAAAGCAACAGACCAAATGCATCAAAGGAGATACTAATAAGCAAGATGGTCATAAGAAAGTCACGGTATCATGGACTGAGAAAAAGGCAAAGCAAGAAATTTTGAGAAACACTAAATGTTTGAGATACCTTTCAGACCTAAGTAAGCCACTGTTCTTTTGATTGCTCCGAAGTGCTGCTGATCTTACTGTCTTGACTTCAGATGGCTCAGGGGACACTATACTGGTAGGAACTTTTTCCTCCCACAGATTATTGGGCAACTAAAAATACATCCATACAGACCAAGATAGGTACACCAATATAACTTAATATATGAACATGTATACATAATACTAATATATTTTAGTATTTATATTAAGGTAAAATTAATTGCTCTGCAACATCAGTCCTCTTTAAAGCTACTGAAGAAATTAAAGGTATAAATTAATCTAAGCTTTTTAGGCCCAGATAGTGTTTATTTCCTGAGATAGTATCTAGTTTTTTGACCCCTCCCAAGACCACCATTTTCATGTATATATCCAAATTCTTCTTAAATAACAGATGCAGGAATAGTTAAATAGTAATAGAAAGTAAAGTAATAGTAAAGATTTTTCATAGATTCATATAGAATCCTCTAGAAAGGCAAGCTCCAGAAGCAGATAGCTAAAGCTCCTACTAACTATCCAGTTTTCTTAGTATCTCAGGTTTTTATTTTATCTATCTATCTCTCTACTCTCTTGAGCACTAGATTAGCTTTTTCTGTATATTTTTATGTGGATCAGTATAAACTAGCAATTTTAAGCTCAAGGCTGAGTTTCTAAGTCAGACTAGAAGGTAACTTTTTCAGAAGCATATAAAGTTTGTTTCTATTCTCAGGAGTCATATTTAAATGTAATTTGTTGGGCCTGGGGAATATGGGAATGTATTTTTGCATGTGTGGCACCTTATTTAAGAATATCAGCATTGAAACTTGTTTGCTACCAGGAAAAGCAGAACCTTCTGTCTACAACAGAACATTACTACAGAAGTGATGGAAAATTCTATCAATCAGGAGAAAAATGTTCCCATTTTCTTGCTTCTTATAAGCTCTAATTCACAAGTCAAAGAACCTTAAAGTGAATAAATTCAACAAAAAAAAAATCAAGAATCATAATTACATAAGTTTGAAGGAACCAAATTAATAAAAAACACAGAACTGTTTTCAGTAAGTTTGTTTTTAAAATGTTTTTACTACCAGTAAGGTAATTTCTACCATTGTTTTGTCACAGACAATAACAAGTATGGAAGCTACACTGCCCCTGAATAGGGAATTGGGTCCAAAAAGTCAACATTTTTGTTAAATTAGTAAGTCAGTTATTAGACTTACCTGTTATCACTCCAAGTTGATTTAAATATTATCTTCCAAGCTTTCAGATAAACATACATTGAAATAATGCAAGCCACCTGCAAAGGGAAAAGACAGAGTAAGTCTAACTTTTGAAAAGATTATGCATACAAGAATATTTGCTGTGACACCAGCTTTTTACTCCTTCGATCAACAGTAAATATTAACTTACCACAGGCATAATCCCCTTGTGTTTATAATCATGTTTTCCAGCATGAAAACCAATTATATATAAACAATAAACAATGTGCTATATTTTCATTGAAGCAGATTGCATATATTTCTTTCTAGTATACTTGTAAGTGCATTGCCAAGCAACTGTGACTGAATTTCAGCTTAAGTCTATGCAAAGCCACTGTAGTCAGTTCAATCAAAAGCTCCCTGATCATAAAACCATTCCTATTTGGTTAGAACTTCAAGCATTAATGCATGTATTTGCACTCTGAGCAGTATAAGTGCTTAAATGGTTTGTGCAGCATCATGATATATTCTGAGATACAGATTTATTTATCTAGTTATTTAACTTCAGTTACCACTTCTCCCTCCCCCACGCCCCAGCTAGCGTAAATCAGATAACACTTTGTAATGTGTCAGGAGTGGCACATGAAGAGTACAGGTAGACTTTAAAGGCTCAAGGACTTGTTTATGCAGTTAAGTAGTCCAGGTGGAAGGAGTCCATGCAAAAAACCTCTGACTACAGTTCACCCGTCTCATGCTATGTCTCAAAAAGCATCAACATAACCTCATGAGAAATATAAAAATTAAAAAAAAAATAAAAAGAAGATAAGAGCAAACTGGAATGGAGAACAAGTGGAGCATGAATGTATTTATTCTTTCATTATGAAATCCCTGCAGAGAGAGATTCATTCTTCCCTTCAAAAGTGTTGCATTTCTGCCTCTCCAGCCACATTTATTGATTAGAAGGTATTCTTTTAAAACATCCAAGACTCAGATTATCATCTAAAGCAAGATGATGCAATTTCCTTCCTTTTTTCCCCAGCCCTTTCCTGTCTTATTTAGGTCAAAGCATCCTTAGAACAACGTCCTCTCGTGTTTGTAGTCTACAAGGGTTAAATACAGTTTGGGAGGACAGAAATGCTGCTGCAGTCCTAACAATACTGATACAAATATACATGAAGAGCATCTCTTTACAGAAAGCTAAATTCAGCAGAACATTTGTAAAGCCATCTCTATAAATATTACAATGATCCAGGCATTCTCTTAACTACAGGATTTATAAAAACAAGATTTTGCCAATGACTGGGTTTAAATCTATGTAACAGTTATTGAGCACGAGACATACAAGAACAATTTCTTGTTACAATAATTTTCCTTTCAATAGTTTTATTTCTACCATATTCTCAGAGAATGAGAAGAAACCTTCAGGTTCTAATTACGAACAGAAATTCTGTTTGTACTTTGTCTAAGAAACTAGACTACCCCTTTCTTCCTCACTACAGCAAAATTTTATTTGATAGTATGATATTATGATATTATTGATAGTATGGATAAAATTTCCAGAAATAGAAATCAGGGAAGGGAAGAAAAGAAAGTAGGGTAAATTAACGCAATACAGCACGGCCAAAAATGCCAGTAAAGACAGAACAGTCACTGCTTTTGCAATGCACACAAGAAGAAATTTGTGTATCCTCAAGAGACTTCTGTAGCAGGAATACTCTCTACCAGAAAGGAATTCAGAACCATGTCTTGCACTTAATTACACACAAGCTGAGGTTTTTTGTCATGATAAAAGACTAAGTTGAGCTTGTAACAAATAATAGACGTATCAATTATAGCTCTTGATAAAATAGGAGAGGCATGGAAAAGAGTGAGGAGGGGGGCAGGTGTTAGTCGGTCGGCTGCAGGCAGAGTGATTGCAGCTCAGGGAGTGAGCAATTGCATTGTGTATCATTCGTTTTGTATATTCTGTATATTCTCTTACCATTCTCATTATTACTATTATTATTATTTTCTCTTATTAAACTGTCTCTATCTCAGCCCACAGCTCTAATATTTTTTTTTTCTTCCCAATTCTCTCCCCAATCCCACTGAGGGAGGGGGGAATGAGCGAGCGGCTGCATAGTGCTTAGTTGCCAGCTGGGTTAAACCATGACAGAACTTAAAACTTAAATTTCCATTTTAAAAATTCCTTTGATTCTTTCTTTTCTAGGAGTTGTGGTACAAAATTAACACTGTTAATCTAGAATTGCTGAGGTACTACCCAGTCTAGATGAGCAAGAAAACAGATAAAATCCTGTCTTTTCTTACTTATTGAGCAATTACTGAATGTTCCCTCTAGATATTCAGTGTACCTAACAATCCCAGGAAGAGCATACCTCATTCAAATGGCAAAAGGAGAAAAATGCTGAGAAAGGTTCAGAATTCTCAATAAAGGCATGGTAATGTGAAATATTTCTGTGACCAGAAAGCAATGATAGCAAAACATTGGAATCAGGTCAAATGCAAGAATCTAGCTGTTCAAAGTAGGAAAACCCGTGGTTAAAATCTCAAAGTGACTTAAAAATTCAATATATTTCAAGTAATTCCTGTCTTTTTTGAGCATGTTTTTATTCTATAATATTTATTTTCTTCTTGATCTAATCCTTGAGGAGCCACAAATGGATCAAATTTACTGGAGTGACAGAAAACATTGGTAAAATTCAGTATGTTTAAAAACCCACCTTATCTTTGCCTATTAAAGTAATGGCCAGGATTCAATTATTTGCACTGGATATCATTATTACATTGCTCTTACCAGCCTAAGGCATTCTTAAAGGTGAAAGATCTATTTGAATGCCCTTTCTCACTAATGCCAGGGAAAGCATCGTATTCCTGGGACTTGCCCTAAATGGGATTTATACTGTACACTCATCCGCAATTACATAGTAATTTCTAAAATAAATACTATGACAATTACATTGTCTAGAATCTGTTACTTTTTTGTGAAATGTGAACTATCAAAAAGCAGAAGTAAGGCATGATATGTGTGATTCAGTCCCACTCTGCCTATCTTCCCTCTGGAATGGTTAAACTCCTTGATAGTTTACTAATTTGATATATTCCCTCTTGATGTGATAAATCACACCAGATCAAAGAAATGGTGGACATTTTGCTGCTGATTTAACAAGAACCTAATTTATGGCACCTTACACTTCATAATTTTTTGGAGACGGTTAAATTTAAGAGAAGAAACAACCATTTCTTTCTTAACCTGTTCATTTCATGGTAAGTCAGAATACTTTAAGGCAGTTGAACAAGCTGCTTGATTTGAAAGTCTCTGATGTTATTACAAACTCACAATATTGTCTATTTACTGATAAGAGGCAAACCTGGCTAATCTGCTAGGCATGCATACTTGAATTTAATATGCTACCCTCCTACATTGCTTTTTGAAATGACAACAGGCAGCAAGTGAAAAGGCACCCATTTAAGCTGCACATGGCAAGTCACACTACAGCCAATTTTTTGAAAGAGTTTGAAGACTTTGAGAAGGCACATGAAAAGTGCTAGCCTGGCTGCAGAAAACCCATAGAAGAAAGAATATTTCCAACTCTACATGATGAACCCTGAAGTTCTTCAGAAAACTTGGGGCTAAAGAAATGTGAAGACTATTTTGAGTATCTACACTGTGTTCTATAAATACTGACACTATGTATTCTCTAGATCAACAGTTAATTAGCTACCTGAACTACATAAAAAGGAATTTTCAAATAATTTTGTACTGATGGGATTGCATTCTTAGCATATACTCTAGAGAATGAGTTTCCCGGCAAGAACAGTTATACAGCATGGGATATCTTCCTGCAAACTGTGCTGGCTTTCAGGGTCCCAGCATTCACAATGAGTCATGTAGCTGCAGGTCACCACATTTCACAGACACCTGCTCTTGAAGGTTACCTGTAAATGAGATGTCAAAAAAACTATTAGCACCATCAGGTACAAAAACGTGAAATAAGTGGAAGTGCAGATCAGCTGGTTCCACAAAGTACACACAAGCAAACATCTGTATCATGCAAGCTTGTCACTGAAGATATTCTTTCAGAACAGAACAGACTGTATTCTTAAAAAGCTTTTGCAAGTGAAGCCCCTTGAAAAATTAACTATTCCAAAACCAGAATTTGCTTAAAAGTCTAACTTAAAGGTTTTTTGAACAAACTCACTTTACTGTATATTAATTGACAGCCTTCTCAGCTTCAAAGAGACAGGTATGCGCATATCTTCACAAATATGATAATGAAGATTTATTTTTGTTGTTCTTTGAAACAGTTTTTAAACTTGACTAAACACATGTCCTACAGCATTTTCTTCAGAAAAATAAATAATTTAATTTCTTCAGAAATTAAAAATAATTAGGACTTTTTCCTGTAATCTGTGCAGAAAAAGCTTGGTAATAGATAAAGTGGTCAGTACTGAAAAAAGCAGAACTCATGCATGTGTGGGTTCGTTTTTTTCTTCTCCAATTTACCAATAAAAGGCAATTACCATAAAGGTAGCAAATCCTGATACTAAAAGCATATCATCCACTTTTTTGTGCTTATATTTTCCAGCAACTTAGAAACTTAATAGCTATGACTTCAATCTTTATTTGTATTGAAACACATCCTTTGCTTCAAAGTTTTTCAATGGTCTTCTTTATCATCCTTAAAAGGTCAAATCAAATCAATTCATCAGAACTGGAATGAAGAGCTGGTTGCACACAATCCACTTTTATCATGGAATACAAAGCCAGTTTCTCCAAACACATCTTTATTCCAAGGCTTCAGTGGATTCCTTTCAGATTGTATGTCTAGGAGGATTTCTCATCATCTGCTAAGCCACAAACAAGTATAAATTTAAATTATTATGTCTGAGACTAGTCAGACCTGAGCCTCTCAGTTTTAGGTGCTGCACAAAGATACCACGAAACACAGACAGCATTGCTGTCATCTTCATAACAACTTTTAATTGATTGATTTGTCCTTGCACTTCAAAGCAGCTCTTCTAAATTCTTTCTTCTGTAAAGCACTTCTATAGAACACCTAAAAGTTAAAAGTCGACAACTGCAGAATGCCTGAAAAATGAGCCCTCCTTATGAGTTTTCTTTCAGGCTCCTGAGTAGCTGAGGTGTTGAGAAGGAAAACAACCATGACATGTTGGCAATATCTCAGTCTATGATAACCCTGCATGGGTAACCTCAAGTTCATCCACACAGCACTTTTTTGTTCTGGCTGTATTGGATTTGGCACTTGAAAAGGCAAAGGCTTTTCAGGGAGTCGACCAATTGCAGTTCAGTGAGGTCTTCCTTGTTTTCTTCCATTTTTAGTATATGCTTTATATTTTAAAATTTAGTGGATTTCTTCAGGGAACAAACTGTTTCCTGAGCATTGGAGCTAATGAAGCCCCATTTCCAATACATTCCAGTCTCTTGACTGATTGCCTTTTTAAACTGAATTATACCAATTTTTTTCTTACACTTTCATAAATCTATAGTATTTTCATTGAAACATATGAGCTGCCAACTTCAGCTATAGAAATAAGTTGACAGCATCAAAAATTATTAGGGGAAAAACTTGAAAACATTCATTCCATTGCCTCTCTGTCAAGTATGTTTGAAATAGATCATGGAGTCAAGCAGTCCAGATATCTGCTTCTATTTGTGTCACACTCCTGAATTTTTAAAACTTGCCTTTGATGACAGCAGTATAAGGAATATCACTTTTTTTTTTTGCCAAGATACAGAACTCAGCTCCATAACCAATCACCTCAGAATAGCTTCAAGTCCTTGGAGAGGCTATGGAAAAATATCACATACCCTCAGGGGACTGTTACCTTTTTGAGTTAGGGAAAGCTCTTCCCTACAGGCCTGAGATGCTGGAGACATTACCAGGCAGCCTGCAATCCCAAAGGCACCCCTGAAAGTTTTGCAGACTTCTCTAAGCTTCACTGGTTGCCATAATGATCTCTCAGTTAGGTTCCATTGTGAGCCTTGCTCAGCCACCCCATGCTGCCTTAGACTTCCCATAAGTTTTCCGACTTGTGCAGGTTTTACAAGCTCTTCTGATACTCAGTGCTCCACCCACAGACTCAACAGTACACAAATTGGTTTTGATATTAGGTGTCCCTGAGACTTCAGAAAACGTCCTCTTCAAGAACTATACCACTCGACTCTGTGCATTTCATAAGCTTTCTGTGTACTGCTCCCCTCTCTCATCCCTTGTACACAGCTCTATTTTTATTGTCCTTCCTTAGATTCTGTTAGTCAAATTACACTGTCTTAGCATACACCTAAATCAAGTCACAGAACTAAAGCCTTTTCTTCCGGCATGCTTCACCAGGCATATTATACTCCATGTTACCAGCTTTCCACAATGCCACGTCTTCTCCCAGTGTTGACCTCCAATCACTTTTTCCTGTTTCACCTATCAGTGATTTGTCAAATTTACCATATGCTCTTAATTCCTTTAAATTGTCTTAGACTTATCTAGCCTGCTTTCCAATTTCATTTCATCCATCCTCTCCCTGCTGCTTTTGTTTTCCATCAACAGTCCTTTACTACTATATTTCTCTCTACTTCAGAGCACTTACTAACAAGGAATTTATCAAAATCAAATTATAGGTGTCATCTCAAAACATCTCATATTGCTGTTTGCAGACATCTAGGGACAGAAGTGCTAAAATCTTGGGAAACAGTTTCCTTTTCATATAGATTTGTAAAGGTTCAGTGCAAAACCTCTTGACCTCATCTACATTTGAAAAATTTCTCAATCCTATAATGGTTTTAAAATACTCTCAAAATTGCCGCAGGTAATTCAGTATCTGGTTCTGGTGCGTCATGATGAGTGTGGGAAATGTGTGAGGTCTTTTAAGCACAGATTCTTTTGTGCCACCTCAACTGCCTAGTACCCAAATAGCACCCAGTCCTACAGAAAACAACTTTAATAATACCCACATGGGTATTATTCTGGCTACTGTTATATAGGTTCTCTCTCAGCCTGAGAATGTAATGTATTGCTTTGTTTTGACATGGTTTTCTTTCTATGTACGCATAATTCTGGGCTTACCCTTCTACCTGGACATTTCCAAGTTATCTTCCATATGGTGCAGAAGGTTTGAGAAACATTTTAAATTATTCTTAACATTCTTTAAGAATGTTTCTTTTCTGACTCATAATGCTTTTTCAAACATTTTAAGTGAAAAGGGACATGAAATTTTATTTTCTCAGGTTCTGAACTGAGAGGAGTTTATGCCAGCAGAGATTCATTTCAGGGGTGATAAACGAGTGAAGGGCTGGCTTGGTCCACCATGTAAGCTTATGCACAAAAAGTCCCAGTTCATCTTTCCCTTCTCTTACCCCCAGAAACTGCATAATAACCTGCCCTGTATCTTGTGTCTTCAAGACACTCTGTTTCCCCAAAAACCAAAAATATACCTGGTTTGAAATACGTTTTGACAGTTTGGTTACTCTAGTCAATTGTCAATTCCTCTGTTTCTCTAGACCTATTTAAGCAATGTTTTGATAAACTTCTATTTCTTCCATATTGCTTCAAGCTACTCAGCTGTTTGAATCAACCCAATAACAGACTCGGTGTGCCAATTCTAACCCCAAGACTTCTATTTTCCAGTATATAATACTCTGTCTCTTCTCTTTCTCTGCTTTCTGAACTCCCTGGTTTCTCTAACATTTTTTGAGGCCAAATTTAGCATCTGACATATGCTCATAACCTTCATTGATTTATAATAGGAGAGAGCACTGCTTCAGCTGAGCAACCTTCATGACCTTTTAGTATTTCAATTCTATCTGATGAATGAGATCCACCATAGTGATTGCATCATATTTGCTGTGCACTTAATATATTTTATGGGGAAAAGTACTATATTATTAATTGCTGATGTTGATTGTACTTAGGTTCAAATTCTTAGTGATAAGTTCATCTTCTCGACTGCACATTCCCCTTAAGGAAGGGATTCCTCATTTTTGAATCAAATATCAAAAATTCAAGATAAAAACAATGGTTCCAAGAGCAAAAAAAAAAAACAACTTAGAATCAAGCATGTCTTATTTTGTAAGCCAAAATTTATAATGTTTCTCCAAGGAAGAAATGGGAAAGATCGACACTAGTTTTGCAGTACTGTATGCAAATATACTACTGAAAATAACTCAATATATTTAATACTAATTGTTCATGCAGCAGATTAAATTGGGCCTTATACAATGGCAGGAATTGGTGTGGGAGGAAGAAGAGCTCTTCTGCAGATATTCTGACAAGAAAGTCTTGCAAAAGAGAAAACTACTACAGCAGATAAGATGAAATCATCCTAAGTGTTTAGGGGAGAACAACTTCAGACCACAATAAAAACCTACCTGCCAGTGAGTTACTGAGGTTAACAGAGAAAATAGAAAGGCTGCATTAGAGATAAATTTAAGTTTGCTTTAATGTTGACTTTTAATTAATCAACTTTGCTGCACACTTTGACAGAACAATAGCACACCCATAACCACATATTTGATATGCATTGCAAAGAGGCAAAACATACATGTTATTTTGCTGAATGTGTGACCCATTATCTGTAGGACACAGATCAAAGACAAGAAGAATTCTCTTCCTTGGCTTGAGTATGAAAAGAGGTCACTAAAAAAGCATCATGGTTTACCTCGTTTTAACCATTCCCACTAAAGCACTGTAGAAAGTATATAGAACATAGAAGATGCTCTGCTGCTTTGACAGCCTCTGCTAATGATCGACAGAAGCAGGAGAGTAGATCCCCTTGATCTACTTCTGTGAACAGAACAGAAAAAGCCTGTGAGCCACATTCAGACAAGAAAAGAAGGCATTAGTCTTGTGCCCCAATCCCTACACAGAGCCATGCCCCAACCATATCCTGAAAGAATGTAAAAAAAGCATTGATAACGTAAGGCCCTGATTCTATAACTTCTATTATGATAAAGGGATTGCAAAAGACTTGGCTTGCAGAACAAATATAATAATAGTTGTTTAGTTTTTCACTCCACTCATCTGGAATGAAATTTTGGGAGAAGAATAGGATTGCTCCAGACCTTTTGTATTACTTAAATTTTAGACTCCCGCCTTCTCCTGAACTCTAGAAGTCATATTTCAATAAGAAGAAAGAAAATAAGAAAAAAAAAAAAAACTGTTTCTGAAGTTAACTCTAGCTGTGAGTTGTTGGTTTAAAAATACATAGGGCAGATGGAGGCATAGATTTTAATCTTATCTCCAACTTTGTGGTCAGGAAAAATGACATGCCACAGATCTGGACTTTGCTTTTTTCTCTATTTATCAGTAAGTCCCTCATCAAATGCTTCCAGAAATTGAAATAAATACATCAGCAGTTTCACAATAGATGTGGTTTGGTTCCCTGAGAAGACTACCACTTCACAGCTCATGACTGTGAGACATTGAAGTTTGAAGAACACTGTTTACTCAGCATCTTAAAACAAAATTTCACACCACCTTGCAAGGAACTAAATTTCAGGTTGTCTTTGTAGAAAGTGCTGTTATCCTATTTTATGGACAGACAAAGTGAATCCCCAAGTTTAAGCACTTTTTTCCCAAGGCCTAGCAATAAAGAAAAACTAAGATATTCTTATTTTCAGTTACACATCTTCATCTACTGGAAACACCCTGCCTCACTTTGGGCTGCACACCTTGTCTGGTACTGAAGAAGCATACAAAAAAAACCACCACTCTCATAATAGTCCAAAAATTACTTCTTATGTCGAGTGCACACACCACACTTCAACATAAACCAGCCAAGACACTGCCCTCCCTCCTCTGAGTTGGTTCTGAGCCAGTGTCCCAACACAGTGCAAGGGATCAGTGCACTAACTGACCTGCCATCATTCAGGCGGGACATCTGTCGGCATCCTGACTACTGGTCATTCAAGACCCTGTAATTTTTTTTTAACTAACTCCAATGTCCTAGCCAAATCCCATTTCAGTTAATTTTATTCAGTCTGCCTAACATGCCCCCTGTAGTTTCAGTCTGAATAGGTTATTCTTCACTTCTTTGCCCGAAGATTTATGTAGCTATCTTGTGCAAAACACTATTTAAGGTTTTTAAAAGTGGAAGTTGTTGCAGGTCACAGACTTACTGCATTAGTCTCTCATCTCTGTAGATTTAGAAATTAAGACAGAGGTGACCTCATTATATTTTCTGTTTGTGTCCAAAGCTTTTAACACTGCTCATCTTTAAAAAAGCAAACATGGGAAGTGATGCAATTTCCTGATAAAGTAATAAAGATTAACTACATATACAAGACCTGAAAGGGACAGAATTTTCTGCAAGAGCCTTCAGCTGCAACACCTCAGCAAAACCTCTAATCAGGAACGGCAGCAGAGAAAGTTTAGCTGAATTTTGTCTATACACTGTTAATAGATTGGCATTGACCAGGTTGTGTTCCTCTACCAAAAAAAGTGTCCAGATGATGAATTGTGAGATACTTTGCTAGAACACACCAAAGCCAGACCTATTTCTAATTGAAACTTGAAATCATTAAATTATTAAACAGTTTTCAAGGTTCTGAGTCCACTAGTCAGTTGTGAAATGGCTCCATCCCCCGCTGTCATACAAGCATAATAGCCAAGATATGACATACTTTGAGACCAGTTTTATATATACAACTTGATCACTCATCATATTAGAATAAAATTGTTCAGTCAGTTCACCACAAACTCCAAAATTTCAGGAAGCTGCATACCTGGCTTTCCTCTCCCACAACCTCAATCTCTCTGTTTCTACTGTTATCAGACAAAAAAGGGTACTGAACATACTTCATATTCTGCCTCTGCCTTGAAGGACATTTTGCTGTTACATGCCTATGCTATTTCCTTTGAGTGGCTTTCCACATGCTTCCTAAGACTTGACCAGCTTACTGTAATGCTGCTCTCTTCTACTGGTCTCTGCATCCTTTCCACAAATTTTGCCTGCATCACAGGCATAACCACAGCTGCCTTTGGATTAGCAGCTTGATTACAGAGAGGAGGATAATCAGGTGAATCACTGAGGTCATACTTGCTTAGTAAAGCACATGCACTTAACTTCATGCTGCATCAAAGTTCCATCAAAATCAGAGTTAAGCACTTACAAAAGCTCTTGAGTTAATACTAAAAAAAACCCCAAGTTATAAAGGAAAAAGGCCACATCATATTAAGAAAAAACATTGAAAAAGGGGGCAAGTATCTAACTTTCTACTAGGAATTCTTTACACCTTTGGGAGACTTCCATGTCTGCCATCATGCTATATTTAGGTCATTTCCTTCCTGGTAGCCACTGTTTAGCACGGCAGTTCATCTCTCTTGATTACCAGATGAGCTGTCTCTCCTGTAGTGTAAATGCACACTGTGTGATTTACTCCTACATTCTGTTTCAGAAGAATCCAGGAATTCGTGAACTGTTATGCTGACAGTGGGAAACTGTTGTATCCTACTAGGATCAATAGGTTTCACTGCCGCAAAGGTGCGGCACCTCAGCCTTGCCTTCACAGCAGACTTCAATCTAAGGATTCATCTGTTATTTTACAGTCTAACATCCACAGGGTTTATACAAATTCTCCTCAACCCTTGATACGAAGCAAGGCATAGCAAACTTCAGAGTGTTCCCTGAGTAGTGGCTTTCTATGATGGTGTGACAGCATCAGTGGACAAGGGAGAACCAACAGACGTCATCTATCTGGACTTCTGCAAAGCCTTTGACACGGTCCCCCACAACATCCTTCTCTCTAAATTGGAGAGCTATGGATTTGATGGGTGGACTGTTCGGTGGATAAGGAACTGGCTGGATGGTCGCGTCCAGAGGGTAGTGGTCAATGGCTCGATGTCCAGATGGAGACCAGTGACGAGTGGTGTCCCTCAGGGGTCCGTGCTGGGACCGGTGCTGTTTAATGTTTTCATCAATGACTTAGACAGCGAGATCGAGTGCACCCTCAGCAAGTTTGTGGATGACACCAAGCTGAGAGGTGCGGTTGACACACCAGAAGGATGGGATATCATCCAGAGAGACCTGGACAGGCTGGAGAGGTGGGCCTGTGTGAACCTCATGAGGTTCAACAAGGCCAAGTGCAAGGTCGGGGTAACCCCCAGTATCAGTACAGGCTGGGGGAAGAAAGGATCGAGAGCAGCCCTGCTGACAGGGACTTGGGGGTGCTGGTGGATGAAAAGCTGGACATGAGCCAGCAATGTATGCTGGCAGCCCAGAAGGCCAACTGTACTCGGGGCTGCATCGGGAGAAGCGTGGCCAGCAGATCGAGGGAGGTGATTCTGCCCCTCTACTCTGTTGTGGTGAGACCTCACCTAGAGTACTACGTCCAGCTCTGGAGCCCTCAGCACAAGAAGGGCATGGAAGTGTTGGAGCAGGTCCAGAGGAGGGCCACAAAAATGATC
>NW_009259199.1:736445-741553 GCF_000687185.1 Egretta garzetta
CCCATCCCTGGAACCATTCAAGGCCAGGTTGGACGGGGCTCTGAGCAACCTGATCTAGTTAGCGGTGTCCCTGCTCCTGCAGGGGGGTTGGACTAGATGACCTCTAGGGGTCCCTTCCAACCCAAAACATTCTATGATTCTAACTTTATTACCTATTGGTAGCCTAAGATTTATACAATCAAATAAATTTATCTTCGGATGGTCCTGTAATCTATTTGTGAACTACATTGACATAAGAGCAAAAATTATCTATCTATCTCCATGTACTTCTGTTCAGCATCCTCAACACCACATTGCTTTCAATTTCTGCAGCTTTTCTCCTCTTCAGGCAAAACACAGTTAAGCACAAGAAACTCCTATTAAAGTTCAATGCGATGCTCACAAGACTCTGTAGCTCAGCACCACAAAGCCAAATAGTCACAAGCCCTACACTGACCAAGGCAGCAAACAAGCAAAGAGCATCAAGGTCATATTTTGTAACACCAAGGAAGGATTTTTAAATCCATGTTAGCCTGACAGTCTGGCTTACGATTAACTAAGTTATCTTTTAAGCAGTGGTGAGAATGCAGACTCCCACACTAACACAGGCTGCCATGTGGAACTGCATTCCCATGTTGCATTTCCAGGACAAGAATGTTTCCTGCCATTATCCCCAGAGAGGGCAGACAGGTTCTTTTACAGAAAACTGCAGGATGAAACACAGAGATATGAGTCATAGAGATATGGTTCCAGTGAGCTGTTCAGTTTCTCACAGAGGCAATGCTGGCTGGCACAGAAAAAAAGGTGTGACAGTAGCTTACTCTTAAAAACAGTGTGGATGCATTTTTTTGTCATTAGGCTTAACCAGCCCATGACTGTTTAACCTATGGCTTAGGTGCGCTGAAGCCATACCTCTGTCATATTAAGTATTGCCTTATTTAAGAGCCAACAACTTGGTTTCTGCAATAAACGCAAGTCATGAGGTTAGTATCCCAACACACTGCTGAAAACACACAGTTTGCTTTGTTTTGTTTGACTGCTTTTAAACTCTACTTCTGGCTGGTCAATGAAAGCATTATTTGTTCCTTGACAAGTTGTGACGTCCTTTCAAAGCTACATTTCATAAAAATCATTCCCAGCACCAGTTGCTCTCAAGTCAATTACTCAACATTTATTGCTCTACATGATTATCCAAAGAAATGGATTGGGTTTGGACAAAAGATGCTGCATGTCAAGATCAATTTGCCTTCTACAATGCTTTCACATCTATTCTCCCGCTAATTTCTTTCAGTTCAGGCACTGAATTTCTCTTGACTGCCTTAATCAATGCCCTGGGATGCTTATCTGCACAGGGGACCACGAAGTTTCCAGTCTTTTAAACTTTTTGTACTGCTATAGAAGACAGATGAAGCCCACTTCAGTCATAAATCATTAAATATATTCATCTAGGCATAATGTGTCATCTTATTTCCCCCATGAAAACATAGAGTAAGTAGTTCTGCAGCTGTCCAATGATCTGTGTAGTACCTACACAAGCACATTTTGCAGTTTGGCTTACTCTCAGTGGACCGATGCTTTTAACAACAAAGGGTCATACACCGATATCGAGCAGTACACAAGAACCTGGCTGCCCTGGTCACTCTTATTCTAATGCACTACATTTTTTATAATAAACTCGTACAAATGACTACTACACATGACAGCAAGGCTCTCACATCTGCTTATGCTCCTTTCCACAAGCACAGTGCTTATTTTTTTGGCGCTATCCAGAGCATTTGTCTGAAAGTGTTTGCCTACATTCTTCACCCCACCAGACGAGTGGTCTATAAACCAGGTTTGCAATCTAAGCACTTGAAGAAGCAAATGGAGAGATTTTCCTCTCCTTTAAGGGATTGCTGTGGAACTTCAATAACAGTTGTCTCCTCCTTCCCCATTGACAGTTCTATCTAGCAACTATTCTTACAGATGTGTTGAGTAACTAGACATCTTTCTTTATGATAGTTGTTAATAGGTAACATGCTGGTATATTTTACTCAGGAATAAGCATCCCAGTCCCGTTAGTCTTCTGCAAATGCGTATAAACAGGTGGACTCATGAACATAATTCTCCTGGATTCACATACATCCATTACTAGACTACCCAACTGCCTTTGAACTCTGCATTCATCATGAGAGTTTGTGCTTCTTGAACATGTTATTCTCCCATCTGTTCCTCAAAATAGAGGAGCAAAGCAGTAGGTGCCCCCTAAAGGGGCTTGTTTTCAAGGTTTAGAAAAGAACTTGAGATAGCAAAATTTGTTCACTTATACTTATGAAATTAGGATTAAATTATTGTGTGAAATTTGTTTTTACTCAATAAATCCCTGCGATCTGAGCAGAGGAAAATACCCTGGTAAGAAACAGGGCAGTATAAACCTCTTAACTACCTCTGACAAGGGATTTCCAGGAACTGGTGATTGTGAAAAAGAACATATTGCAAGGCAACCTAAAGAGTGGAAAAATGGGCACATTCTCAAGGCAAAATCTTCCTACCAACTGGGACACAAGTTTTTAAAAAGAGAGAGAGCACCTGCAATTCCTATCTGAACTGTGTAGTATGAGAACTTTCCTAGAGAACAGAACAGAGATGTGGAAATGTACCTTCCCTCTTGCTTTAAAACGAAGTTTTAACGAAGAAACACACTTTCATGACAAAGGGGAGAGGGGTAAAAGTGGTTTGGGAGTGTTTCAGGACTTTTTTTTTTAATATAGAATATTTTGAAACAATAAAAAGGTTATACACAGAAAGTAATTATTACTTCTATATGCCCATCACCATAAATAGTTATAGCTCTCTGAAATTTGCAAATTCTAACTGATCACACATTCACAAATCTTCCTAACATAACATGTAGCAATTTTGCAGAGACCCCTTTTTCCCCATTGGGTGAAATGACATCCTTTCACCTTAGTTCAAACCTCAAAATATGTGAAAACCTATGAATACTAGCAAAGTTAGTAGTTACATATTGGTTTTAGCTTTAAAAAAAAATAAGACCACTGCTAGCCTGGATGGTATGCAAAACCACATCTGAAATTATTTACAGCCTTGTGACCAAATGTAAACTCGAGTGGCATTCTATAGACCCTGACTTTAGTATTTTGGAGCGCTGGGGTTTTTTTAACCACACAGCTGTAAGCAAGAAAAAACATTGCCAGCACTGTTGAGTCAATAAGTCTTTTGCAACACTATCAACATTTAACACCTTCTAGAGTACATCATCTATAATAAAGATCAACCTTTTAGAAAAATAAGATTCCATAAGCAGGAAAAGATTGCTCTGAAAAAGTACCCAAAAGACAAAAATCTTCTCACATCTCAGTACTTCCCAAAGCTTTGTTCAATAATGAGATAAAATGATACCTCTTGATTTTTTTTCCATTTCCAGAAACAGAGAATAATGCTTTCAGCACAGTCCTCAAATGTGCAGCTCTATATAACTATAATAGCCTAAAGAACTTTTTTTTTTCCTCTACAGAAGTACTAGCAATGTGCTAGACTCAGGAGTGACCATGAAGGAAGCAAATGGAAGCACTGGTAGGATGTAGAACTGTTATCAGTCATGGTGAATCCCCAATGACTGTTTTTGCCTTTATCCGTAGTAGACAAATATGACGTACAACTGAAAATGACAACACTCCACATTCAGTTACCTAGGGAATCTAAGATACCTACAAGACAGAAAAACTAAAACAGGAGACAAGTATAGGGTGAAGGAGCAGCTTCTTGGGTCTATCCTACAAGAAGTGAGAATATGAAAATATCAGGAATGAGAAATAAGTTGTTATAGGACTTTTCTTTCCAGCCTTTTCCACAACAAACTGTCAGGGAAAAATGAGGTCCAGCTGCTTCCTGAGGGATGGGGAGCCAGGGGATAATCCAGCCAGCAGAGCAAGGCCTCACCAGACAGGGTCCATATCACAGCATCTAGCCAAGGTAAGCCAGAGGTAGCAGCCAGGTTCAACCACAAGTCCACATTTTCAGGCAGTTTCATAGTGATGAAGCAGGTGTGAGTTCAAGTCAATCCATAGGTTAGGATCATACATAGCCTACCTAGCACCAGTCAGGTCCAGAGAGATGAGACAGGTCTGAGATCAAGCTGGGAAATCAGACCATGGCCAGGCAGGGACACAGTGGTGGCTGAGCTGGAAATAGCAATTGCACAGCACTGCTCAGGCAGGGAGTAAAGGCTCAAGACTGAGCTTAATTAAGGATTCTGGGCCCATAAGTGAGGGTGGGGTGAGAAGGGTTGGAGGCCCATCAGGCCCCAGGTGTGGCTCATCGGAGCCACAGCAGCCTGCTAGTGCTATCAGACCTGAAAACTGCATAAAACATCTGCAAAGTAGTAAGGTTAGTTCATTAATGAAATATAAGCTTATGAGAAACATATGGGAAAACTGCTTTGCTGTTGCGTGAGAGAAAAATTAGCCAAGTTAAAAGAGATTATATATAAAGCAATAATTTAATTTTGTGCTAACTGTAGCCATTCATATTTTGCTGGTATATGCAATAAGAATTGTATTCAGAGAAAACTGCACTGTTCAGTGTTTCAATTTACTGATACAGCATTTCAATAGCACTTCAAAATATTTACAGAATTCAAGCAGAGTTTCTCCAGATTGCCTGAGGAAACTTTCAGTAGTGCTGTCCATTGACAGGCATCATGATACAAACTCTTGTTTTTGTGAAGTTTTGTAACCTCCAAGAAAACTTGGGGTCATTACTGATATCTGCTATTCATACACACTGCTTGCAAAGTAGACTAATGAAAAACAATAGCTACAGAACACACAATGGTTACCACTGAATGGGTTTGTCAGAAATTGCTATTCCATCAGCCAGACTATCCCCCTCCCTGGAACAATCCTTGGTCTCCTTTAGCGAGTTTTCAAGTTTTTTTATGGGAGACTTTCCTTTCTCAGCACTGAGTATTCCCAGATTAGTTTAATTTTAAGGTACTGGAAGAAAGTGAAGTTTTGTCTGCTCAAAAGCTTCACATTTATACTGTTCCTCAAGAAAGAAAAGGCATATGTGTAAGTTCTTTAATGTGATTGCCGATTAGAACTTTTCCTTTATTTTCAAGTGTTCAA
>NW_009259199.1:741634-745349 GCF_000687185.1 Egretta garzetta
GAAAAATTCTATTGTATTTTATTTAAAATTCTTACCAAAATGCATTAAAATTTCTAACTTCAGCTTTTCCTTATATTACCATAGCTCATCAGGAAGCAAGAAAAAATATTACAGAAAGCTGAACTGTATTTTCATATTTTGAAATAATTTGTGGGTATTTTTCAGCTAAATCTAGAGCTGATGATATCTAGCATTAACCTGTTCTCGTTGTCGGTCTCAGAGCTGTCTGTTCTGGTTGAGCAACAAGAGTCAAACTAGCTAAGTAAAACTGGAGTCTTCAGTAAAACCCAAGAAGGCTTTGCAAAATTTAATAGGCTGCTAAAGGACTGTTACCAGATATGTTTCATACTGGAGAAAATCTGATACTATCTATCAGAGTACATGAAAACAGGTGTGTGCATTACCTCTCTGAGCAGAGCATCCAAATTTTTATAGACATTTTCCTGCTACCAATGGAGTATGATGTAATTTGCAGAGTTATTTGAGGCAGTACCAATACATACAGATTTTGTTAAAGATTTCTGTATCACAGAATTTAGTTAGACTTTTTTCACGGCCTTTTACTCTTCATAGTTAATAACATTTTAGACAACTTCAGTATAAAATTTAATCGTGTATCTATCTACCTTTGGTTTAACACATTGACTACTTAATAAGCTCATTGCCATCAAGCTCTTATCACTCACGATGTATTCTAGATGTCTAGATTACTAGAGAAAATTCAGACCTTGATGAAATTACATTCTTTGCAGTTATAGTAACTTTAATAGCTAAAGACAACTGGTGATACAGCTGAATGCATCATAAACCAAATAGCTCCCTTTTATAGTTAACCAAACAGCTTCTTCCTCCCTCTCCAGTAACTGAAGAACAAATTATCAATAATAGGCAGATGGCCATTAGCATAATCCATAAAGCCAGAAGACATTACAGTACTTTGTATCTATCAACACTGATTAGCAGCATAACGTTTAATTAGCCTCTCTGAAGAGAACAGTGAGTAACAGGGTAGGGATATGACAAAGGAAATGGTTTTAATAATACACTGGATGTTTTTCAAAGTGAAATAATTTCCAGCTCACAGACTCTTCAGCAAAGGGCACTTTAGCAAGGATTGATTCAGAATGCGCACATTGATCAAAACAAGGAAAATTACAAGTTTTCATAGGCGTAAATTTAGCTAACGTACTAGAATCTCAGCAGAAATAATCTTGTATGAGCTGAATCAGTTCTAGCTTGCTAATAAAAAAGCAAATGGATTAAGGGATAGAGTCATTTTGTGACTGCAGGAAGAAAAGGTTGCATATTAAAATCTGGTTAGCACTGAAAAAGTTTCCTTGGATTATGTCCAACAGGGCTTTGACAAATCCTCTTTTGCTGGCCTTCATTAAACCCAGTATATACCTATATCTAACTCTATAAAAATATAAACTCAAAGTCTAAAGACAACAAAGCGTAACAGCTTAAGTCTAAAATATTTATTAGGTAGTATACAAAACCCAGTGATTTAGCCTGTTTCACAGTCTTTTTTAGTGGCAACAAACAATGTAATATAGGTAACTTGCTTTTGAGGTGAAAAACCTGATTGTAATGATTTTGTAAATATTGAAGGATGCATGTTAGACTGGACAATATTTTCAAAATACCTTGTATGTTTGATTGAGAGATCAGAACCCTTTATCACAAAGCTTAATATAGCTCCATGTAAACAAAATGCATAAAGCACACAGAGAAGAAAATGATCAGCATTAATATGTATTGAAATACACACACTATGAGGTGGAACACACATCTCCAAATTCAGCAGAGAGGGGCTCTGAATCAGGGAAGACAGAAGAGTACAATTTTATTCTGTCATCTGTATTTGATAGTGTATCACCATTCTTTCCATTATGATCTCTTCCACTCTCAGATTATCTGCATGAGAAAACATGCATCAAGATAGCTGCTGATGGCAGAGGTGAAATTGTAACGCAGATGCTGAGGCAGTTTGGACATGTGTGGTGGGAACAGAGATGTGGCATTGAAGTAAAAAATTCAAGCTCTGCAGAACAGTACAGTTATACCAGTCTGTTGCTATTAGCTATACTGAAGACATAGCTACAGGAAAACATGCAGTAATACCAATGGCTGTGGATCTAAGGCATTTCCTTTCCTCCTCTATCTGAACAAGATGGTTATTAGCTCAGTGGAGAATGAGAACAGCTGGGAGAGCTGGGCAGAACTGTCACTCAGAAGCATGGACAGAATAAGAGACAGAAGGAAGTTCTAGAGTTGCAAGTAACATTAACAAGTGCCTGAAAAAGAAAAACTGAGCAGTATATTTCACTCTTTTGATTCAAAACACAGATGGCTCCTGGTGTAGACAGTATATCACGGGAGAACAAGAAAGTTTCCATGTGGGAACATTCACTTGAAGAACCCATTTTCTCATTAAGCATGCAATTGAATGAGATAAGCATCTGCGCAGAAAAGCAAAGATGCAGTCATAAGCCACAAGCACGGCAGGGGACTAGCCAAAGTCAGATGCAAAGCAGAAGCGAGATACTTGTTTGTCAGGGACAGGCTCAGTATCTGCAGATGCCTCACTGAATGGCATGACCTTCATCTGCTAAAACATTACTGCCACCTGTTACTGTGGAACATGGCACATGGAAGGGAAATATTGCTGAATTAGTTTGAAGATTAAACAGGATTTCATATCCCTACCCCTTCTTTGCGACAAGGACAGTCTTTGGACAAATAAGTAATTCCAATGTTCAAGGTGGGAAGCACAGAACTTTGTTTTCTCCTTACTTAAAAAGAACTTAAACTTCTATTAAAATGTCCTGATTGCAGTGTCTCCCATTGCTTACATATACTGTACAGAATATCTATGAATGGACACAATACAAATTCAACTTTTGGTGCAAAAATAGTGGCCTTGACTAGGCTATCTGGACATATAGGGGTACTTCCTTCTAATTAATTTCATTAATACTGGACTGCTTGAATATATAATTAGATACATTTTATGGGCTTTTCTATGTTTGGCCATCTCTTTCCCTTTCTCAGTTCATCTTTTCGCTTTGTATGCTGACAACTCCGGGCACCTCTCATTCCCGGTTCAACAGCTTCCCTCTTTTTGACATAACAAAGCATACAAAATATTATAGAGGTAGAGCATGCTATCTTAAACATCAATCTTTTATGTAGTTCCATTGCTTGACATAACCACAGCCTGCACTTTCATTTTGCTTATTAATATGCTTTATATTTTCCAATTAGTCATGGAAAATTAACTGTCCTTGCCTTGTCATAGGCAAGGACACTTCAGTCGGCTTCACTGTAGCATTTAATCTTGTGAATTCTTAGCTAAGAACAAAGGTATTAAAATTAATTTTTGAGTTAAGGTCTTATTAAGAGGATGTCTTCTTCTACCAAAGTCCATTTGGATGGAAAGATGCTCACCTGTGTGGTGCTTAGAGAATTCTACCTACTTTAAAGGATGAAGAAATCCAGTGGACTTTAATTCAGAGAAAACACAAGCAAATATGAACATGAACTTCATCTACAAAATCTATTTTAATCCAGATACCCCTGAACATATTGTTGGGTATTTTGCTGTTGCTGCACACTAAGCATTGATTTCACAGAATAGTCAATCGTGGCTCCAAAATCAATATACTTCACAATAACTGCCCATTCCAAGCTCAGCGCTGTGTAAGCATGGTTT
>NW_009259199.1:745391-746556 GCF_000687185.1 Egretta garzetta
TCTCTTCTTGCCCACTAACTTTTACAAATTCCTTTTGGAATTCCATATCATCTAAGACTGACTGGGTAGTCAGATATTTCCTTTTCTTAAACAACTTGCCTGGGCAGAGGAGAAACAGAGAGGGACAGGGCGAGCCCTGCAGAGGCAAGGTGGCAGGCTGCCCCCTCAGCTTCTTCTGGCAGGTAACAACAGAGCACGTGCCAGTCAACAGGTATTCACGAAAGGAATACATGATCACCAAAGACCCTCGCCACCCCACCAACACCTCCCCAACCCAATTTGAGAACTCTCTAGAACATTTGACTGTGCAGAAGCAAGACGGTTGGACTAATGAGACCATATAAGGATGAGCACACATGTTTTGCCATGTCGTCCCATGACCTATGGATCCAGACTCCGCTCCAAGATGACCACGTGGGATCCAAAGGTCGTGATATCTCTCCTTTTTCTATCCTTCTCTCATGTCTTTTTCTTTTCTCACTTCTTTCTTTCTCCACTTCTTTACCATATATATTCACGTGCATAAGTTTTGGACAACTTGCAACGGATTGTGCCAAAAATAGTTCCTTTGCCAAATTGTCTTCATTTGTTCATTCAGTTTGCCAGTTTGTTAAGTTTGCTGGTTCATTTAGTTTGCCAGTTAATAAAGTTACCAGTTAGATTGTTCCTCTGAGTCATTGTTGTGACTCTACCAGCCACATGGATCTGCCGAGCAGAGATCGGCTTTTTGTCAGTACACAAACCCTCGGGGGATCAAAAAGTTTCACTCATCTCAAAACCCACCGCATGGGATGGGACACATATCATTAGGGTGGTATTGTGAAAAGGTCTTAATGTCATCTTCAGACCTTGCTGTTTATTGTCTTCTCCAGTTTATCAATGAAGATCAATTCTTATTGGTCCCAGATTGGTCCTGCACTGATCCCTGGTCAATGCTTTTCCATAAAGAAAAGTGATCCCTTGTTTCCTATCCTTTAATAATTTTTCAGTGTAACAAAGAACTCTTCCACCAGTCCTGAGGCAGGTTAATTTATTTAATAAAGTTGAACCATGTAAAAGAAAAACTATATAATGTCCACTAGATCCTCTTTATCCATTTTTTTTTACTGATGTCCTCACTGAAAGACAGGAAGTTGGTGAGGCATGGTTTTCCTTAACAGAAGGT
>NW_009259199.1:746957-779933 GCF_000687185.1 Egretta garzetta
TTCCCAGTTGACCACTTTTATCCATACACTTGGTAACCTTGGGTTTTTATAGATTCTACCACAGAGCTGAGATGGATCTCAAACTCACCAGTCTGTAGTTCCCAGGATTCTCTCTCATGTCCTTTTTGTAGCGGGCAATCACTTTGGCTCCCCATCTGTCCTCTGGTTCAGTGACTGTTTGTCATGGTAGGTTACACACCCTGACCATCAGTTCTGCAATTTCATACTTGTGTTCTTGTAGGCATCTCAAGTGAATGCTATTCAATTCTGGTGACATATTAGCATTAAACTTACCTGTTTGATCTAAATCTTCCTTTGAATCAACCTAGCTTCACCAGTCTATAGGTTCCAAAGACTATAGTGCTATGATGGGTGTAGAAACATCACCAAAATTTTCATAAGTAAAAATCAATGTACAGAATTTGTTTAGGTTCTTTTCTACAGCTTTATCACTGTGTGCATTTCCTTCATCTCGGTACTGGCTTCTGGCTTTTGCTGTATTTAGGAAGCATTTCTCCATGAGCTTGCACACCCTCTGAAAGGTGCTCTTCAAATTCTTTTTTTGGTTTTCTTACTGTTCAGATCCCATTTGACCTGTCACGTTTCATGACTTTCCAGCTCTCCTCTTTTGGGCAAGTTTTCCATTCTTGAATACTGACTTTTCTACTAGGAAAACCTCCTTAGCTTTACTGTTGAAGTACAGAGAGGGGTTTGACCTCCATTTTGTTTTCTGTTGAATTGTGGTACATAGTTTACCTGGGCTTCTAATATTTTAAACATCCTGTAGGGTGCTGGCATTTCTTATTACAAGGCCATTCTTCCACTAGTAAATTTTTAAATTGGCCTCTGTCCACTACTTAAGAGCAAAGGCAAGAATAGCATTTTTTTTCTAAGTTCTGAGACTAGTTTCTCTAGGAATTAGCCATTCATTGCATCCAAAAATTGCATCTCTATGTCTTGAGCCACTGATTCAGTCTACATATTCAGTCTACAGTTAAAATACTCCATTATTACTCCTTGGCCTATATATGCAGTCTCACTAGTGCACTTAACATTTCTGCATTATTATAATTCTCCTAACTGATGGATTTGTAGTGCAATCCTCATGATACCTTTATTTTACACAAGTATGAGAATTCTTCAGCAAGGATTCTATAGCAATTCTCTTCCTCTGAAATATTTTTATCCTTTTACCCTTTCACATATTCCTCACACACAACACCACTACCCCACCAGTACATCCTACTCTACAATTCCTGTATATGGCTAAACTGCCCTCACTTAAACTTAACTCACTTCTAATAGATCTCTGAGATGCTTATGATATCAGGGTTGTCACCTGAGGCCATGATTTCTGATCACCCCATTTTAATATTTAGGTTGTTAGCACTGGTGCAGAAGCATATGCCCTGACTTTGTTGCAAGTGCCAGTCAGTGGGTATTCCAAACCGCCTGCCTTTCCTGTTTGTTGTGATTACACTAATAATTTCCCTCTTAGCTCTATCAAAAGTGCAGGGAGCACTAGCCATGTTCCCCTCGTGGTTTTGTTGGTCCAAACCAGATGTGCTCTTCCATAGTTGTTAGCTTTCTCCCTGCTTTTACTTAAATGCTCCTTCTGAAGTTTTAATTTTCAGTGCCAGCAGCACAGTTCCATTTTGATTAAGGTACTACTAAAATTCCCAAAACCTGTAAGTAAAGCCACACTGGCTCATGGTTTTCTTATGTAATCAGCATCCATACTCCTGCAAAGCATGTATTTATTACCTTCATAAAAAAATGGAAAGAAAAGTCTTTAAGCATGATATGAAGCTGCTCTTTTATAATGGACATGCTTAATCCTTTGATATTTGAAATTTGTGTGTAAAGAAAAAAAAGTTTTAGAGAAAATACAAATCCCTTCAGGCAGTATATTAATATGAACTGTTATAGCATATATTTTGATACCTGCTGTCCCATAATATAGGAAGCAACTCAAATGAAAGTAACATCAAAAGAGGAGACAATTACATGGATAAAGGCAACTTCAGACTGTCTTACACTTTGTTGCTTGGTAATTTTTCTAAAGTTATATTTTGATTTTTTTCTTACTGCAAGACTAGAAACCTGTCTACCATGCTGGCTACAGGAAAACGATTAACTTCCTTCAAGTGTTTGTGAAAATAGTGACTTACTTTTCAAAGAACTAGGCAAGTATCTTATTTTATTGCCTATTTAATCTACAGTTTATTGTGATCTGGATCCTCAGAAATCTGGCTTCATGATGACTTGCAGTTACAGGCCTCCTTATTGGTAGAAGCCCTCTCCAGAAACCATCTCTAGTTCCAGGTTCAAACCCCACTCGGATCTAATTATGCCCAGACATGCAACTGCAAAGATGAAGCTGAAGCTTCCATTTCATCTTCAATTCAGGACCTGATTCAAACTTATTCATTCCTTGACAGTAATGGGCTTTAAAACTGCCCTGGATTCTTGGCTTATCTGAACTAGACTATTGAATAAAAGATCGTGGTGTAACTATAATGTCTCCATGTTTTCACTTAGTGCCTAAAATGCAAAATTTTACAATTGGTTCTAATCAGGAAGACAACTCATTTGTCAGTGAAAATCCGTGGACCTCTTGAAATGGATCACAGTTGCAGCATTTGGATCTGACATACTATTGTCAAGTGGTTTTAGCTACCAAAGAGCCAGGAATGGGCATGAGTTTCAGCTGTTTTATAAGGTCACTAAGACCTACAGACAACCAAGAAGTGACAGAAACTGTGCCAATCTACTTGTCCTCTTACCTACTTATTCTCTGGCCTGTGAATCTTTTGACTGTAGCATTATTTCTTAGTTAAATGAAGTATTAATACAAACTCAGTATGTTGTCATATGAATCAAATCACATTTTTTCCTTAAATCTCAGTGAAATTAATTCAAATATTTCTTTTGCTTTAAATGTGCAATTAGCAGTGACATTTTTCACTTGCTTAAGTGACAATTTCAATCTTCACACTTGACATAAGAGTTGACATATTTTTAGACAATAGAATTGACTAGAACATTTTAAGTATTTTAGAGTATGGTAATTGCGGATCCGCTGGCACTAAATCAAATACAGGAATGGCAAATGTTGTACCTAAATAATTTGAGGCAAACAATGTCTTGTCTTCTACCTGTGTCAGCTTCAAACTAGAGCATATCAGTAAAAAACCTGTCTTGTTAAATCATAGAATCATAGAATCGGTTAGGTTGAAAAAGACCTTTAAGATCATCAAGTCCAACTGTTAACCTAACTCTGCCATCCCACCACTAAACCACGTCCCTAAGCATCTCGTCTGCCCACCTTTTAAATCCCATGCTTGCTTACATAGTTATGCTCAGCTTTAAGTTTCCTGTAGAAATTATTTGTGCATATGATTAGGAGAGAGACAATTCCCTAGAATATTGTATTGGGTTTGCATGGCAAGGTTTTGGTAGTGGGGGGGGCTACAGGAGTGGCTTCTCTGAGAATATTCCAGAAGCTTTCTCTGTGTTTAACAGAGCCAATGCCAGTTGGCTCCAAGGCAGACCCACCACTGGCCAAGGCTGAGCCCATGAGCGATAGTGGTAACGCCTCTGGGATAATGTATTTAAGAAGAAAAAAAACCCTGCTGGGGAACAGTAGCTGGAGAGAGAGAGAAGTGAGAGGATGTGAGAGCAGCAGCCCTGCAGACCCCCCAGGTCCGTGCAGCAGGAGGGGCAGGAGGTGCTCCAGGCGCTGGAGCAGAGATTCCCCTGCAGCCCCTGGTGCAGACCATGGTGGGGCAGGCTGTCCCCCTGCAGCCCATGGAGGCCCCCAGTGGAGCAGATCTCCACCTGCAGCCCGTGAGGACCCCACACTAAAGCAGGTGGATGCCCAAAGGAGGCTGTGACCCTGTGGGAAGCCCACACTGGAGCAGGCTCATGGCAGGACCTGTGGACCCACGGAGAGAGGAGCCCAGGCTGGAGCAGGTTTGGTATCAGGGCTGGTGACCCCGCGGGAGATCCATGTTGGAGCAGGGGAAGAGTGTGAGGAGTCCTCCCTCTGAGGAGGAAGGAGCAGCAGAAACCATGTCTGATAGACTGACCCCAACCCCCATTTCCCATCCCTCTGTTCTGCTTTGGGGGAGAAGGTAGAGAAAATCGGGAGTAAAGTTAAAGCCAGGAAGAAGGGAGGGGTGAGGGGAAGGTGTTTTAAGATTCAGGGGGTTTTTTATCTTCTCCTACTCTGACTTGACTGGTAATAAATTAAACTAATTTCACCAAGTTGAGTCTGTTTTGCCCATGATGGTAACTGATGAATGATCTCTCCCTGTCCTTATCTAGACCCATGAGCCTTTTGATGTATTTTTCTCTCCCCTGTCCTGTTGAAGAGGGGAGTGATAAAGCAGCTTTGGTGGGCATCTGGCATCCAGCCAGGGTTAGCCCATCACAAATATCCTTTGCTCTTAACATCTCAAGTTGTTTTTCTCTGGTAGATTACTTTAGATTTGCCTCAGTAATGACAAAATTCTAAAAAGCTGAAAAGCAACCTTAGCGTATTTGTATTCTCTTTGTCACACAGAGTCGATGCAGGTTTTTAAACAATGCGTAACTCATAGTAGATGAGTCAGCCTGAAGATGGTGAGACTTTGTCTGAAATCACAGCAAGAGCTACTTGGTCTGGCTTCTTTACTTCACCATAATTATTTTTTTGAAGTTGCATCTGCACTTTCAGGGGAGAAGGAGGAATACATTGACAATGACCATAATACAAATGTCAAAATCCTACCACACACTTAAAATTATTACTGGGCTACAGAAGAGACAAGAAAAGAGGAAGATCATTTGCAAGAAGCAGTGCTCAGCAGCATTCTTATGAACTTATTAACGTGCTCTCAATTTACTGCTATTTGCTGTCTTTCAAACGTCCCAAAAATCAGAGTGCTGTAACAGGTAAAATTGCGTTTCAGAGGATGTGCTGATGTCTCTGAGTTAACAATATCTAAACCAAGATACGTCTTTTATATGAGCTATTTTTAAGTAATAAGGCTGTCAATATTCTTGCACTGCAAGTGCTTAGGTTACAGTTGTCTGTTCCAGGAACTGCTGAGACTTTTCAGCTTTGCTAAAATACATGAAGAAATGCACTTCCACCTCTCTTAACCCAGCACACATTTGTTTTTTAGGGTGTGAAAAAAATGAAAGAAGGAAATGAAACCCTTTTATTTGAGTAAAGACAAAATATTATATTGTTAACAACAACAGATGAGTAAGACCTGATTCACTCTTGATCCAGAGATAACTCAGATACTGGAACAGTTAATTGGGCAAAGGGTCCAATTAAGCTGAAAGGCCTCTCAATGTGGCTTCATATACTTGATTTATCAAGGAACAACTTTCTAGTAAACATGTTCAATTTTTTTTAACAATGTTTCATTTTTCACATTTGAGTCTTAGCTGACCAACAAAAAAACCCCCATGGAATAGGAAATTTTGGAAGAAGAAACTATAAAGTCATTTACTGAAAAGTTATGTTGGACTGCAGTTAATTGGGAAAAAATCAGATTAAAACCTGGACACAATGAAATGAGGAATTTAATATAGATTAGAAACAGATATTTTAAACTGAATGTAAACAGTCAAAACGTAGTCTTGTTACAAATTCAGTGAAGTCAGTATAGCCTAAGCTTTGTTCTAGGAATAACTATTTCTGTCAGTAGGGAAGAATTGAATTAAATGGTATCATATGAATCTTTACTGATCTGCATTTATTTTTAGTAAAGATCAATTTGCATACACAAATATAAGAAAGTGGCAAACGGTTTAGTAATGTATCAGCTGGATTTATTCAAAATTAGGATAGCAGAAATACATGCTTTTAAATTATGTGACCTGTTTCTAAATGTAATCTCCTCAACCAAACAGATGCTCTAAAAGAATACTGACTTTTAAAAGTGAATTTTTAAAAGCAATATGTTTATAAAACACATCAGCATTGCAATGGAAGGGGATTTAGTAATGTGCACACCTCAATTGTTGATGAAATACTTGTTTACTTGCTTACTGTTGCTAATAAGCTGTGTAGCTTAATCAGGAGGCTGTGTAGCTCAATCTGTAAAATTTTAAATTGGATCAACAAGGTATATTTTTCATAAATAAGATACACAGAGAATAGTAAACTTTGTATCTTGAGTATAAAACTATGCCCTCAATCAGCACAAAAGTGTGATGATAAAAGTATGTAGCAAAATCAAGGGCGCATACAGCTTTATCAGCATATTACACCTCATGGTTAAACAACTAAGCAACTGTCACCAGTGGCTACCCTAGAGCACAGCAAAGATTTTAATCACAAATATACAAGTCATTCATATGTACACAGGCAGAAGGTTGGAATTCTCATTTGCTGCTTGAATTTTCCACTAAACCTTCATACAATCTGAAATAAAAATGATACCAAGAAACTGGACAGTGGAATATAATAAGTGATTAAAAACTGCAAAATATAATCAGAATACACATAGGTGAGTGTAAACTTGAGGGGAAACACTAAATACATAATGTCATGAAACCTGTGTAACCACTGACGTAGAGTGTCTTTGCCAGGCATACACCATTGATTACTGAACTAGATCAGTGTTAATACTAACACTTTTAATATACATTCCTGTAGTAGTACATGCTGCTGTCTACTGTTCTTGTAAAACATTGGCAAAAAAAAAAATGCTTTGAAAAGAAATGGGAACTTGAAACATTTACTAGATTCGGGTATAACAGAAATGGATGGCATGGAATTCAATGAACTGTCCCTTTAACTTGGAAATTGTCAATATGTTCTTCAGAACCTTGATCTGAAAAACAGGAAGCAGTTTGCTGGCTGTTATGGTTCTGGGCATAAAGAATGGAATTCAGTACAAACTGTAGAAAACAAGGCCAACCTGATCCTAAGAACAACCCAAAACAATATCTCAAATACTTTGAGTGGCCCAGTTTATTTCCACAGACTCTCAACATGTCTGTCTTTATAATGTCCTTTCTCTGATTTATTGATGAGCTGAGAAATAATGCAATACTTGGTCACTTTAATTTCCTCACTAACCTTTGGATTAAGATCAGAAGTGTCTTCAGGTGTCTTTAGAATATCTAGACTAGCTTCCTGTAAATTATAAACCATCAAATTTCAATCCAGATACAGCCAAAAAAGAAACCCAAAGATTTTTTTTGTCCTCTTTCAGGGAGATACCCACTTGTTCATTATTACGTTTTTCAAATGTGCTAAATATACTTTCCATAAAAGGAGTTGGTTTTTTTTTTTTCACTCAACTGGGTAAAGGTCTTCGAAGTCTCTAACCACCTAAATGTTTTCTCTAGCTTTGCTATTCTGTGGTTCTCTGTATCTTCTCAACTTTTCCAGCATCTTCTTTTAGCAAAACCATTCATCAGATTGGAGGCAGAAGTCCAACACCAGTTTCCCTAATATCTTTCATGCAGAGAGAAACCATGCCCTGATCACTCTTTTACTGTATGTACTCTCTTTTTGTACACTGCTTCTCATAATCTGTAAATCTGACTGGAATTCCCTGTTCCTGTGTATATAACTTTTCATTTGGCTCTGTTCCAGTATATTTTGTTTGAATGAGTCTAGCTAGGCAAATCTTCCGATTCCCTCTGTTCTCACCATTGCTTATGTATTCTTGTTTATAACACTTGCAGGTAGCGCAGTGACTTCCTACACCCGGAGCCATCAGAAGCAACATTCGTGATTAGCACCAGGCCTGATTACTGATTTCTCAAACCCCATGCAGAAAGCACTCTGCTTGCTAAAGACTGTTTTTGAGATTCGTCAGTACATCAATCTTAATACACGCACACACCCAACTTTATTTAATGTGTGCCTTGCTTATAAGGTATAGTGAGTTTTTCACAAATGAAGTGAGTATTTCTTATTTCAAAGCAACAGGTAAACCTTTAAAAAGGATTTATTTATCAGATAATGATATTCCACACAAGCTTTTTCACTTGCAATTGTATTCAGATTTGCTTTTTCAGCACACCAAGAGGTTGGAGTTTGGTCTGTTGGCAGAACTTGAAAATAATGTCCTAAACATTTTCTTTTCCAACTGAACTGGAAGGAATATAGCAATGGAACAGTATAGGCCTCAAGAAAGAGTTATCCATGGGTTATCCATGGATTTGAAAGCAGCTGCATATGAGTAAGAAAATCCACAGTTTACTTAGCTGATAAATACAGGAAAAGGGCCCTCCATTTTATACAGTGAGAAGAAGACCCCCAGAAAAAAATACTAATAGACAAATCTTGAACCAATATAAAAATCCCCCCACAACTTAAAAAGTGTAATTCTAAAAGGTTATAATTAAATAACTGTTATTTATTTCTAGCATGGTTATACTATATCTTCTTCCACTGTGGTTGAAGAAACCATTTTTCCATCTTTCCCTATACAAGGATGCTTTATATATAGCCAGTTCTGAAATAAATACATGTTTGCACGCTGATGTGTCTTATTATCATAGCTGGCCATAAGTGAGGACTTTGCAAAAACATAAGAAAGAAAATCCAAAAACTGAATAAAACTTGATTAGGAGTTTGTCTGAGTTTAACTCAAATAAGGGCTTCTTCATATAGTTCTGTTTAGCAAAATTTATGCTTCAGGGTAAACAAAGAGTTTGTATTTAAAATAGTGTTGCATTACTCACTAAAACTTACAGTTTCAGTCAAAGAATTTGTTCAGTTTATTTTATACTACCAGTCTTTAGGAGACCCAGTTCTGAATGCATAGTTAAGGTCTTCAGCTCAGAAGTTAGAAAAAATTAACTACCACTTCAAATACTGCCTAGTATCAAGCAAATAACTAGTATTTTCAAAACAGGCTATGACTAAAACCTGGCCATTTAGTCAGGTAAGAAGTATAACTAGGAATGAAATTGGAAACCTTTCCACCTGACTTCCAAATAGAGCTGATTAGGCACCAGTTAGGTAGAATTTCCATCAGCAAAATGTGCATGTTTGTCCCATGTTAATGATGAGCGCCTGCAGGTATTATCATTGTCACAGGACATATTTAGTGACGTGAGACAGAGAAATGACACAGAGAAGAAAAACTAAATTTTGAACATATCAAATCTTTAGCACAATGGCAGACATACTTTATGGTACTGAAAAAAAGGCCTCTAAATATTCTAGTGACATTACCTTTGGGGGAAAAAAAAAAAAAAAGAATTGCACTCTCCATAGTGTCTGGGCTCATTTTCAGATATTTGCCAATAACAGTAGTTCTGTTACTTTAACATCTCTGTTAATTTTTGCTATAGCAATGACCTGTCTTGAGATTCCACAAATTCCTCTTGAGCTGCAAATAACAGCTATATCCTACCTAACTGCATTATAGATGTTCATTTCTCTGCATGTATAAATAATCTGAACAGCAGTAGATGGACATCCCAAATATATGCTTTCTGTTGCAAGAATCCAGACAGCTGATGTCTCTCCCATAAAGCTTAGCAAATGACAAGAAAAATTTCCGATTGCATTTCAGCAGCTTTGCTCTTTGGTAACATGAATGCTACTTTCACTGGCCCTTAGCCAAAGCTCACTGGAGTCAGTGGGAATCTTTCCATTTGCTTCAGTAGCCTTTGGATTAGGTCCATATTAGCTTTCAGATTTGTTCATATGTTTCAGATATATCTGGTATCTATTGTCAAGGGCACAGTGTGTAGAAAAATAGCCTGGGTGCTGAATGAAATTTGACATAATGTACTTTACCATGATAACAATTATAAAATTCTTTCCCTTCTTGGTGTATTGCTTATATTTGTGCCAATTAAACAGTAAACTCATTTGTATTACTCAGGTAATAAATGAGTTGCCTAAGGAATTAATAGCTGAATTCTTCATACATTCTTTTACTGGAACACTTCCAGTTTTTTTAGACACAAAGATGTGAGCTGAAAGAACAGTGCTTTTATAGAGCTACAATGTCAATTTACACATTCAGAGATTATATTTCATGGCTGTAGAGGCCACTTATAATATTTAATTTCCTCTGTACTTAAGGAATGATCTGTCTTAACAGTATAGACTGCGATCTGAATTACTTTCTAGAACTGCCTTAACATTCTTAAAATATGCTGTCTTCATTGTATAATTTTACCCATAAAATTCACCCATGATTTTGTTTAGTGCTATTACCATGTGTAAACAATTCTTCAAATATCTGACTTGGTAGCAACTGACACTGTTGGATGGAATAACATAAGAAGCTGAGAAACTAGATCCTTCTGAACTGCCTTCCCTCACTTATTCTAGTCCAGCACAAGACTCTACTAGAGCCACGTGGTGACAATGCAGTACTGCTGCACACTAACTGAAGAGAAAGCTGTGCCACTGCAGATAGTTATATGCAGAAGATAATCCTATAATTGTGTCATCTTTCATATATTTAACTAATCAAGAAATTAATATACTAAAATAAATGAATGATTAATAAGTAAAACCAAAGTCCCATTTAGTGAAAAGGCACATCTGTGCAGGAGGAGAGTAACGACAAGAGAAACTAATTCACATCGCTCAGCTCTGGACCCTATGTCGGCAGGGCAGTCAGGCAGTGAGGTGGGTAGGCTGATCCCCGGTGCCTGACACAGGCTGTGCCAGAAGTACGGCAGTTGCAGCTTCTCACCAGGGACCATGCAGATGGCCACATTATCTCACTTGGACTGGACTGCAACCCTCCAGCTGAGCAGGCTCATTCTGGTTCATTTGGAGAAGGACAGACTCCTAAAAACAAGCTGTGAGGAGCTGGAAACCTTTAGCTGGGGAAGGGTGATGAGCCACAGAGGACACAAAAGACAGCTACTATGAATCAAACAAACAAACAAACACCCCCCACCCAAAAAAAACCCCCACCAAACGCAGAATGGTCAAGCCTTTACTGAAAAGCATTTCCCACTTTAAACACCTGCTTCAGCCCTTACACCTATTATGGGTGTAACAAGGTGGGGATATTTTCACTCAAATCAATTCCTTAGCCGTTTTTTAAATAGAATATGCCCTACCATATTATGTACGTTAAAATATATTCCACAATTTAAGAGCATAGTAAGGTACAGCTGTTGTGCCAAGATAGACCAAGGCTGGAGGAAAAATGAAGAGGTAAAATGAGTTGTCCATAGTAACGTAGTGACAGAGCTGACATAGGAAGGCCTGCTTTTCTAATTCCAGCTCTAGTGCGCCTTCACTAGACTAAATATAGTAGCAATATGCATTATGGCAGGTAGGTCAGGATACAATTTGGATTACTAGCCACCTCCAAAAATGGTAAAAATGCATTACATTATAAAACACAGCAGAAAGGACAGATATGTTTATTTAGCAGCTGTTCAATTATTTATACAAAACAAAAAAGTAGGTCAGAAAAAGCCTGGTAGTTGCCAAATTGCAGTGCATCTCCCTCTTTATAAGTGGGAGCAATGTTCACAATCTTCCGTGTTAAGTAAAGCATCTCTATTTCAGAAAAAAAAGGTATGATACAAAAAAAAGGTATGCCAGAGGGTAGAACAAAATCTACTAGACACCACTGCCTCTCTATAATCTATTTATAACCTAATCTCCACTTCTCACAATACCATTATTAAATCATGAGGAAGATAGTAAACTTTTGAAGTATATTTCTTAAATAGTTGTATGTTGTCTTATGTAAGAAATATGTCATGGTCTGCATGTTAATATATCCAACCATTCTTAAGTATTGGGTTTCATTACTCCAACATAATTTGCAACATCTGAAAATATTTTCCATTTTGAAAGTACGTATGATGGCACTAATTTCAATTAAAGTCCAGTATAAATACTGGGAAATATGTAATACAGAACAAAGCAGCCGTTTGGAAAACAGGTTTTTAATCCTGTCCAAACAAAACAAAAAGCCTTTAGCACTATGAACATAAATTTTCTAAGCAAAATTTTTTTTATGGTTTGGAGAAACCATTGGAGTAACCGTATTAAAATGGCAATGGCACATTCAGAAGCCACCACCCTTCATCCTCCTCACATTTCACTGAAGACTTTGCTTGAAAAAATCTTCTGTGCTTTTTTTGATAGATACACCCAGTTCTCTGCTTGTTATTGACACGCTACTGAAAGCTCAGTTTCATGAAGTTAAACACTGAGGAAAGCAGTTAGAAATATTCACAGAGCAAGGATAATCCAAGAAGTTCAGCCTGACAATCATAAAACACCTTAGAACACATGAACAGGAAGCAAAATACAATTTTCTTTAACTGAAAGCTCTGCCATTCTATCTTTTACACTAATTTGTACTGAGTTGCACATCTAGGATAAGAAATTGCTTTCTACCTTTCAGAAATTTAACTCTTTCAGAAAAATGAATTCATTCCATTTGAGCAAAACAGAAATGCTACAAGAAATGTTAAGTCTTTGGGGGAAATCACAAAATATATGATCTTGCAAATAAGAATTCTTCTTTAGACAGGCTTCGCTATTCCCAGCACTTTCTGATAAAAATCCAGCAACACAAAACTCAAAGTTGAGACTGTTTAACCATCAGTTTTCAAGGTTCTAAAGACTGTCACTCATGATCTTATTGAAATATCTCCCTGAGTATTTTCCTAAAATTCACGCTTTTGATGACTTTATACAATATGATGTCATTATGGTAAAACCTACCATTTCTGGCCAAAACCTACCATTTCTTCAGTTAATAGTGATTTCCAACCTTTATTTTAAAAAAAAGTTCTTATCAAGCTATGTTACACACCCATCAAATTCCCTGCTAGGCCATATGACATTGTATAATGGCAAAGTTAAGTACTGTGCCTGATCTTCATCAAGTAGGGCCTGGAACTGGCAGCAGTTCAGCACTCAGACCACAGTTCAATTTACAGTTTTGGCACCTATTTCCAGGACATTTTCCAAATTCTTGTTACTGTCTTTGAGACAAAGTGTCTCTCAGCAAAGAGTCAGTGAACCTGGACACTGGATGCTTCGCTCACTGAACAAAAACAAATCACATACCCCTTTCTGTGCACCACTACTGGTCACTGAAAAACAGCTTCTTCAAGGTAATGTTTTCACAAACTTCATTGACTGCACTAAAGATGTCACTCACTTGCATAATCCCTTCTGAAGAACAACATAGTGACCCATTGCTGTCAGTTAGCAGCCACTTTAATGTTCAATATGGAATACAGCAACCTTTTGGAAACTTGTAGTCAGTTACTTTGCTGACACCATCAGAAATATGTGGGATACTGTCCTTGACATTAAATCATCTAAGGCTTTTTTTGCTATCGTTTACAATTTTCTTGCTGTCAGGGATGACTTCAAACAAGTTGTTAAAACCATTCAGCAATAACCTTGTTGATAAACTCACCATCCAAAAGAGAGCTACTGAGTTTGATAGTGCAGTGTAGAAACTGGAAGTGTCTTGAATCTCTTGGCTTCAGTCTATGTACAACTTGTAGTCCAACAAAACAGCACAAACTTCACAAGTGCCTTTAGGGGGTTTCCTTTTGAGTATCAAGCATAGACCAATCTCATTTTTCAAACAGAAGAATTCAAACAACAAATGACAATTTCTCACATAACGAATTTATGGTCACACATGCTCCTCTGGAGTATAAAATTACAAGCCAAACGCATTTTTCAGCCATCTATAAACATCTCCCTTTTTCGTCTGTGAGGCATTAATACTCCCCCAGTCTGCTGGCATAGCCAAGAATGATCCCTAAACCAATTCTTTCAAATATACCTGAATTAAAAACAGAGCAACCAAAGAAGAATTGAAAGTGTTTAAAATACCCTTGATCATTTTCACAGAATCAGATTAAGGTTTCAATTATAAATATATTTCTGGCTTCAGAGCTGATGGTGGCATGGTGTTCCACTCATTGTCATTGTTGACCATGATATACCCAAGACACCATGTCTGACACCAGTCTCAAGCAACAGGGAAGTAACTTTAGTTGCAAGTGCAAATGTTTACTGGATTGGAGCCTGAGATATCCACATTATCATAAGTAATACTCAGAATGAACAGCATAAGACAAACATCAGACTTTTACGTACAGTGTTAAGTGAAATTTTTGTAGGGAATATTTACAAGTAAAAGGGTTGTATGTCTTTGTCTGAATTTAAAGAGATGGAAGAAAAAAATGCAACACAATAAACTACAAGTCCTACACTTTTTGTTGCTTTTGAGAACATTTCCTTTAATCTTTGTGTAATGATTTGTATCCTCACCAAACTCACACATTTCTCCTCCACTGAATCAAGAGAATAGCATCCAACCCTGGTATGATAAGGCAGTTTCTGCCCAAAGCAGTCTAGTAAGCCAGTCTCTACACAAGAGGATAAATAAACTAATTGGACTAGCAGCTCAGATGTGCCGCTTCTGATCCAAAGCCAGATATTCAGTTCTCTTCTAGCTTGCCAATGTAATTTCAGAACATTGGCTTCTTGACAGACCCTGCTTTTCACTTCTCTAACTGTACCTCTAGCTGTACTCACAGGAAATCACACCAGAGACGTCTGATATTTGGACCTGTTGCCTCTGTGTAAGCCACAGTGGAATCCAGTCTGTAAAACTGGAAAGGGCCATAGGATTATCAGTACAATAATCCCATAGGATGAAGCCATAATGAGCCCTGGGCACTTGCTTTTTGTCCCTTTGAGAACCTGTGATGAGGACCATAATGACAAACTGCCTGTTTGCAGTGAGGTCTTGATAATTAGCTGGAGAAACTGGTTTTAAAATAATGAGTGATCCATTTATGTCTTTCCTTTTTATGTATCACTTTGCTGTGAGCTACCATATACAGACTTTCCATTAATTTGTAAGCATAGCCCACCTCCATTAGTTTACAAGATCACAGAGCTATTGGCCTGACGTTAACTTAGAGACTGACTCCTCACTCCCTGTATGCCTATGCCCAGAGGAAACTATGAAGAAACTACCTGCAAGGCCTTGAGCTTCCTTTGTAACTCTGGTCTTGGGTATCTCCCTGCACAGTGGTGTCAAAAGGTTGAACAGATTCTTCTTCTGCTTTCAGATTATTTTTATCCAGGCAGTCAGCTCTAGAGGTCATTCTGCTCGCTTGTAATTACCAGTCTTACATCTATTTACACCCATGGCACTCTGAAACTTCCTATTTGGACCCCTTAATAATAAATTGAAATATCATCCTCATGAATAAATGCCTTCCATAAGATTTAGGTCCAACAAGAGGTGAACTGAACAACATTTTGACAAAATTTGAGCTACCTTCTTTTTAAAGGATTGATTTATTTTAAAATAATTCTTGTCCTAGACATGTCTCTTGAGAAACCAGAAAAGGATGGAGGAAAATAAAATGCCGGCCAGAGATGCACATGATGAGACAAGAAAAACTATGAATAAATGAGCAGGAAAGTAAACCAAGGTAAAGGGCATCTTAAAGACATAAAGTTCTAGTGATTATAGGACTCATTATAATAAGAAGAGAAAGACATTGTAACTGGTGGATTTGAAATGAAAGTGTAATTAGTATAGCAAATTGAAAATGCGAATAAAACAGTAGTTTCATAACTGCAAGATACTGCAAGAAGTATAACCTTTTTAAGAGTAAGACGTGGCATTTGCAATGATTTGCAGACTTATAACGAAGAATAGATGTAGTTACCTTCTTTACCTTAAATGATTGTCAGAAAAGTAAAAGCGCAAGTAGGCTGTCAGGCATTTTAATGGTGATTGTAGAATAAGTTACATAGTGCTGTTGTGCATTTATACCAGCAAGCAAATAGGAAGACCTTGCCACTTTTCCAAGTCTCTTGCACATTCCAACTGGCTTCTCACCTTCTTTAAAGTTGCTATAACTGGATACATTTTGAATGATGGTGTCCATTGGTCTTAATGCTTTTCTTGACAATTCTAGGTTTGACATATGCTTTTCTATGTCCAACTAAATTACAAAGTGAGTTTGATGGACAAGATTGTATCATAAGGATAGAAGCTGAACTTAATTTCTGCAACTACCAAAACTATGTCTCACTGAAAAAAATTGTGATATTTGGAATATGAATGTGGTTTTTGCAGGATTCCCAGTCAGCACTGAGAATCTCTTTTTACTTTGCATTTGCAGGTATCAGGAGACTATCAGCGGGTATTTGAAAACTGTATGTTAAAGGGTCAGAATGCATACATATAAACTACTAAGAAAAAATTTGAGGGGAAAAAAAATCTAACACTATTAATCACCATGATACATGAAGTTTTTTCGAAGTAATAAAGACCCTGTGAAAAACTGAAATCTTCTCCATACAAGAAACAAATTCTAGCAAGTTATATGTAAAGTCACAATAAAACAAACAAAGAGTTTGGAGAAGGCATGAAAACTAAACATAAAACTGAAAAATACATTATTAGGAGATCTGCTAGGGCTATGCCCCTGATGATCACAATGTAAGACAAATGTCCATGAAGCACACATCCATGTTCACCATGGAGATCTGGGAAGGTACTCATATTGAGAATGTTATTTCAAGGTAACACAGTGAAGGATTTACCTGAAATAGAAATATTAATGTGAAGAGCTTACAGAAGAAATGAACAGTAATGAATTCCTACAACCAGATATTTACCCAGTAATCTAAAGTAACTTAACAGAAAATAAATAAACTGTAACTACAGTGTGTAACCTCCCACTTAGATCTGAGTCTGTACCAGAAGATTGGAGGACAGCTAATGTGATGCAGTATTTAAGAAATGTCATAGAGGGCCAGGGAACAGGAAAAGGAAAAGGAAAGGGAAAGGGAAAGGGAAAGGGAAAGGGAAAAGGAAAAGAAGGAAAGGGAAAAGGAAAAGAAGGAAGTGTGGGAGAGCATCAATACATGCTCACGCTTGTGCATTTGCCTATGTATCACAGTACTGACTGTTCAAGATAATCCTGGGTTATATGAACATTCTGTATGATCCACTAAATTCATCCTTATTTATTTATATAAGGATTTTCTTTAAATAGAAACCAATTTGGCATTAGAAAATCTACAGCGGCTAAGTTTTTTAAACAAAGCATTTTTTCCCAAATTCCCTAATGAGGCCACTAAGACACTTCACACATGCACAGAAAAGATCTAGATGGATTCAGAGGACTCTAAATTAATGCAAATTCATGCTGGGTGTCACAGACAAAGAATTTACCACTGTGAGTCCTGTTACATAAGCTACAGTGAATCTGCAACAGAGTAAGATCACTCTGTCTTCATCTGCTTTCCAACCCTCTTCCTTGACCTGGAAAGAGGGGTTAGGTGCTTATCCATGAGATACTCCAACCGAGTGTCTCAGCTTACGCTTATCTTCATAGGTGATTTAACCTATATCCCGTGACCGTGGGCTAACATAGCCAAGCATCCCAGCTGGCAGGTCTGCAGGGGAGTCAGCAGCACCTGGCTTGGCAGAGAGATAGTAATGGAATTATTTCAAACGTCATTTCAGGGATTCACCAGAAGCTGCCTGACAGAGGATTAGAAATCAATATTGTGTTATTTCATGGTTGTTATTGGTTGCTACTATGATGTATTTCTCTATACTTCAAGTTTCCTTTGATGAAAGTTTCCAACAGTAAATATATTTTCCTGTTGAATCACTTTTGTTCTTTAATAAAACATACCATTAACATGTATTTACATGATAAAGCACCTTTTTTTTTTTTTTTAGCAATGGGAATTAAATAAATTTAAGTGCTGCACAGAAATTTCTATTTTGATTTCTTTGGTAGGTTTGCAACTGTCAGAACCAATTACTGCCTTCAGCTACTCTGTTCTATTAGATTTTTTTTCATATTTTGCATAAATATACACAACAGGGAAAACCTGTGTTCTGCCCTGCTTTCCTTTCAGTTGGGGGAGAAGGGGACCAGATCAAAAAAAACATTTTTGCAGTCTGAAATGAAACTGTACAGATGTACTGAACCATAGTTGCAAGAAAAAATAGTGCTCTAGTAATCCAAATTGTCCTCTTTTGACTTGTTTGGAACATGAAGAAGAAAAAACAGACATGTCTGAGGGAGAAAAACTCTGGGATTTCTTAAAACTTCAGATGCACAGTTTCTGTTAATTTCAATAAAACTCTAGGCAGCATAGCAATTTTTTGTATCTCTGCAATGCTAATGTAATGGAGATGATAGGAATTATATTATACTGTATATGTAATGCATGGGTGTTTTCTGTATATGCATATGCCCATGTGCTATAATTTATCATTGCAGTTGGCAATTTTGTTAAACTACAAATTGCTAAAGATTTCTATAATAAGAACAAAAATGTGGAGTCTCAAAATTATCCAGTATGATTTCAAATGTTGTGCAGAACAGTTAGCAAACAGTATCTGTATTTTTCTTAAAGTTCTTGACTGCTGCCACAGATCCTGCATTCCTATTTCAAAACCTTCACATAACCTCAAGTATCGCTCTGAGGAATGCAAACAACTTTTGAACAATCCCACTGCCTGGCCTAGCACAAAACCACTCTGTCTTTTTACTGTGCCCCTGCTACTGCTGCCACAGACAAAAGGAGAGCAAGCATAGAAAGTTTTGTATTGGTATAATACCATCTTTGTATTTCATTAATGTTATTAACCAGTGCTTTATTAATTTGTAGAAATAGCTGACAGGAGAAAAAAAATTAAAATCTCACAATCATACAAAGCTCCGGAGTAAATGTGACACAAAGCTGTCACTGCATTGTTAAAATGACCTGTTTCTGTTTCCTTTAAATGAAATTACCTTCATATTCTTGTGACTAATATACATCCCCAGGGAAATTCCCTATGTAGCATAGGCATAGGTGGAATTGATCTGTTGTTAAAGGTAAGTTAAAGTCAGTTAATCAGAAGTAGATTCTTGAAGAGTAGTTGAGCCTTTGTTTTAACTCATAACCTCTGGGAAAAAACAGTCATAGCCCAGAGAATGATAAAAATGGGTAAAGTGAACAACTTAAGGAGGAAGAGGAGAGCTGAAAAACTCTAGTTAAAGAACTCCTTCAATTAAGTCAATAAATCTCCCAACAGCATGGGAGAGAACAAAAGTGCTTTAGTGGTCAGGAGTTAATCTAGAAAATCTACCATCTAATCAATGTGAAGTTGCAGACTGAGAAGAAAATGCTGTTTTAAGCTGCTAAAAAATGTCTATGTGTACTTTGCCATTTCCCAAGCCTTCGAAAAGATCACATTTTCAAGGGAAGGTGCTGGCGAACGGGTAAGAATTAGAGTCCTCATTTTCTTACCAAAGCTTCTAGGAAATCAGGGCATCATATAGATAGAACCCACACTACAGGGGGAAGAGTAGGCTCACGTTTTTGATGGGTAAAACTGAGTAACACATATTTTAGAATTTCAGAGAACTGTAACAATTTGATGGTATCTGTAAAGAGAGGAATGGCATGCAGATAAAAGACATTTCAGTAGCAGAGAGCATGCATTTTTCATGTGCAAGTAGTAAAATGAGTTTCCTTACATAGTTGCAAACAGATGCCAAACTAGGCTGGCACTGACCAGTTGCATTGCTATGTTAACATTAGCATTTTGGACAAGCTGAGAAGCCTTGCTGGAAGCTTCAGAGGATAAGAACCAAAATAACTGAGTGGGGAATATTTCCAGAAAAATAAAGTAAAAGAAAATAAGGATTTGGACATATAAAGCACTGCAGTAAGGCAAACCGCTACACCCCTGTTTTTTTTCTAAGGTAGTCTGTGTATTTGGCTTTACCTATTCTTGCTCTGCTATGTAAATATTATAACTTGTCTTCTGGATGTGATTCTGGAAAAAAAAAATGAGACAGTTGGACAGGTACAGATCGAACAATAATGTTGTTTGCCATGTGATATCTTCGTTCTCCTTTGACGGGAATTCTGGAGTTGGAAATATGTCCACCTGGGTTGATAGACGTATGACATACTACAAACTACCTGTTGTTGAGGTTATTTTTCTTTCTACCACCAACTTTACATTCCCACAGGCTCTTTTCTACAATACAGATTCCCTGGCTGATGCTTTTAGACGTAGCCAGAAATGTCAAATCAAACTTACCTCTTGTGGATTTTCACTTACAGCTTCAGAATACACACTCATCAGACACCGTTACCCCTCTGGAGACTACAAATATACCTGTGTTGCTCAGACCTTCTGTGAAAAAAATGAGAAGCAGGTACTACAGCTGACATTGGTTGTCCACTACATGTGATTTCCAACATGCACAGAATCATTGACCAAAAGAGTAAAGTTGCAAATGGATGCTACTCAAGCTATGGTAGTATTCCCACATATGTCAGTGGGGGGAGAATGAAGTGTATTCTTTTTGCCACGTCAAAATTAAATTAGGGAGTTTTCTTAAAAACATTATGAACTAGACAGAAAACAATTGCATTGAAATTGTTGACTGACTTTATTGGAGCAAAGTAAGACAACAGAGACTATTTTAATTTACTCTTACCTTAGATCCATGCAACAAATAAAACATGTATTTTGGGGAAGGGGAAAAGCTAATTGGACTTTTCTTTTTCCTTTTTGCTATTAATTTATATTGTGTGTCTATGTTAAAATTATAGCAGTCAAAAGCACTATGTTTTTCTTTTAAACATCATCTGAAACTGTTATGGCTTTTAGGGAAGACTTCATTCATCTTAATAAAGGATTAGATTTATCAAATATGATATGAAAAACATAGAGGTTATCCTTGATAAGTGAATTTTTAATTGAAGGCAATGCTGGGCAATCTTTGTAAATATCAAACATAACTTGAGATCATATAAGAAATGTTTCTAACATATTTGCATTTCAAAAAGGATTATGAAATATACATTTCTGTGCTATTTAATTTTTATCTGATACTCTTTGTTCTTTTTAATTTAGAGAAATCCTGGATCAAACAAAAGTCAATTGTAGTCATGCATTGTTATCAAGCAAAAAAAGTCTTAATAAGGTATGTACCCTATTTAATCAGTGTGTCATAATAATAAGAAAACTATTTATTAATATTAAAAGTGTTACCTTATTTTAACTATGAGAGTAGATGTGGCATTACTTCTCTAAACCAGTTATGCCACATAAGACTAAAAATAAAGAATTCAGACAGTTTCACTTCAAAGAAAGCCATTAGAGGCTTGTTTGTGAATATTTTGATCCTGTATATTTTATACTTAGCAAAATTTATCTGTGGAGCAATTTTCTCTCCAGACTGCAGTAAATAAGTGTGAACAGCTGTGTCCCTACCAGCCTGCGCACAATCTCACCCTATCATTTAACTTAAGCACTGGCAGACTTGGTATCTGGGCAACAGGCGTCCTGCAAAAAGACCGTGATTGCAAGAGACACTAACATGCTAGTGAAAACTACGTGAAGCCATGAGCAGCAAGGGATATCTTCAGAGGAACTGAACTCTAAACAATTTTTTCTCATGATTAATCAATCTAATAAGAAGAGGGTTGACCAAAAAGTTGACCAAATCTCAATAAATCATTGCTCATTGCCAGTTCAAGCATATGATTCCACCCTATAAGTGCAATGGCTTTTTCTCTGACCATCATAGTTCAGGCAAAAGCAACAACCATACTCCATAAATGAAAACAGTTTCATCCCTAAAGGAAGGAAGAAATAAATAACATCTAGAAATCATTCAAATTTTTTTTAAAAAAATTAAACATATCTGCAATAAAAAAGGTAAATTGAGGTAGAAGTCCTTCCTAAAATCATTTGGTGGAAACAGGATAGAATCTGCATCCATTTCCTTTAACCTACAGCATTAAAAGACTGCGATAGCATTCACGCTACGATAATAATCCTGCACTAATATAGGTCTCCATTATGATTTAATTTCATCACTGTTTCTTTATATGAGCTATGAAATGAACTGTCATATTTTCTGGCATGATTATGACAGCCAATATCCTGTGTCTCAGGGCAACAACATCTGGATACTTGTTTACTTGATCATTGTTGGAAGGTCTTGCTTGGGAGTTTTTTAACTTTCTTTTGGGGAAGAGATTTTCTCCTTTTTTGTGAAAAAAAGCTATTCTGTCAAAAATATGTATTTTAGTACTCAATTTTAAACGAAGCTTATTTTCAACAAATCCTATAGGAAAGCTACCTATGCATCCAAAAGAAGAAAAATCCCTGTGATATTCTTAATTACTGGCAGTATTTGATTTATTAACAAAGAAGATCAATGCAAATAAAAACAACCAATTTCATTACTTTTTTGGACGTGCTCTTCAAAAATGAACCTAAAATGTAATTCCTACTGCCATAGTTATTACACATCTTACTCGATTTCTTACAATAGGAAGCTATATTCTAGCATATTTCCAGTCCATAAGCAACACATATGAGGAAGAGAAGAATAAAAATTATGGTAGTCTCCATATGAAATAAGGTCATTAATCAGAACATCTTTGAAACAGGTGGAGGAAAATCACTGTAAGTAACTGCACTGGCAGAAAACACCTATATATAAGCCACTTCTGTATTCCTATTCAAGGCTATTTTAGCCTTGGGTCTCAGAAATAAGCAAATTTTATTAAATAAAAGGCAAAAACTTTTACTAATTATGTCTCTGTGTGTATGCATGTATGCACATGAACGCCTAAATGTACTAGAAAGTATGATGATTCTAAAGCCAACTGATATCTCTAGAAGAACCAGTACCAAATTTTTAGCTAATATTAAAGAACATCTGTCCACCGAAGTCCAAATAATGTTTAGAGTACCTCAGATTATGGCCTACTATGTTTGACAGACATTACTCTTTTTCTCCAGAACTCATAACAGGGACAGAGCCTTTTCTTAAATGATTTCATAAGCAAAAATATTCTACATAATAATTACTATTTTTCATAAATTCTGTACAAATGTCTGAATCAAAAAGGGAAACTTGTGCCAAATATTGTTAAGTTTATTCTAAGGATTTAACAACTAAGCATTAAAACAGTGACTTTAAGATAGGGACTAAATCGTCAAGTAAGAATGAGAATACAGAATGATCTATGAACACCTGTTTGTCCTTTCACCAAAATACATACTTATACATGTAATAAAATCATGTGAACTTACAGCACCAAAATCAGAAAAAAAAATCCCCAAGTATTCCAAGAATCAGAATACCTTTAGAAGAAATTTGCCAAACAGCCAATAGAGCAATAAGAATGTTCATGCTCAAATCCAGACAAAAGAAGGTAAGAGATAATCAAATGTGAAAACTATGACAAGAAGAGATGTTCAAAATCTTTGAGATAAATGAAAGGCTACCAACAGGTCTGTAATTAAATACAGTCAGTGCAGAAAAAAGATTTCTATAACAAGAGAGAGATTACTGACAATTTGGAAGAAAGTGGTTTGTGACCCAAAGTCAGCGTACCTGAAACTTTTGATGAGAGGTGAAAGCCAAGGGAGACATTTATATAAAAATGCAGTGTGCTCAGGAATCAGAACAATAATGTTTTATTTACGGCTCAGTAATACATGTCATCTGTCATCTGAATAGTGTACATGCAGCTAACGTGACTGAAATGATGTCAGCCACATGTTATGTGTGATTATTAGCAACTGTACAGGATTCACTGGGTGGCCTTTGGCAGGATTCTTGGCCCTGAAACAACCTGTTGGTATTCATGGGCATGGAACAAAGCACAGGGCTGCCCTAGTGGTATAGCTGAGGGACCACTAAACGCATAGGGAGAGCCTTTCGGTGCAGGCACACCTACTGAGAAGGGATGCATCCTACAGTCCCTGAGGACACTGGGACAGGACAGCAGTTAGTGCAGCTACACTAGGGCAGCCAAAGGGGGTGGCACGTCAGCAGTTTCACCACAGGCTTCCCAGCCTAGGATGCATTCTATAGCAGGAGCTAGGAGATGCCATCACCTTGAAAAGGACTAGTGAGGAAATGGCAATTCTCTGCCTCTTTCTCCTCTCCCTGCTCCGACCTGGGATCCTCACAGGCATTTGACATTTGCTTAGTGCCATGGAGGGGTTCTGCATCTCTATGATATGAGTGGTGACAGTCCTCAGGAGGGTCCTTAATATGGGACTTCTGCAGCTGCTGCATTTTATTTTAGTACACTAGCTATTACATTATAAAGAAGATTTCACATCTCACCCCCTCACACTACTCAAGTTTTAGTCTTGCTTACATATTGTAAGTTAATACATACTATTTTATGTCAGAGTCAGGATATGCAAGTGAATAAAAGCCACTCAGAAAAAAACAGAAGTTGCAAACTCTGAATCTTTCTATATGAAAATAGAAATAGATATCTGCTGATCTAATGAGCTAGCAGATTATTATGATGATGATTCGGTTGAAATTAGATTTCTGAATATTGCATATAGAAGCCTAATAACTGTGATTCAGTTAGTTAGCAAAAGAAAAAAAGAGAAATGCGAAAGCTGACCTTAGGCAACTGAATACTGGTTTATAATAAAATAAACCTCTAAAATTGCTCTTTTTTTGAGAGATATATCATAAGCAGGCTTGCTTGACCATAACAAGCAATGACAGCTACAACTGCTTGATGGACTTTCACCAGCATGACTGAATTAACCACTGGATCTTCCTATCGGGGGCAATACATGACAGATTCTATTCACACGGATTGGTAATCTGGTACCCTGTTCTTATCTTAAGGTGACATTTCACAGGAAAGAGCACATGGGTGAATTACCTTAACAATTAGTTACAATTAGTTAAGCACTGTAAAGAAATTCAAGGAGAATGAATACAAACTAATTTGGTTATCTGGTATAAAGAAACTGAAGTTCACAGAGAAAGAGATTATAGGAATTACATTAGCTTTGGGTTTATGATTTTTATAGTTTGAAAAAAACCAGTTTATTTTTAATATTACATGTTTTAATAAGCTTTTCAGATCCTGAACTAAAAAGTCCTCACTTGTATTTTTTATTGTAGAAGTATTAAAAATATTTTAATGAAAAGCAACCATTTGTAGCAGAGTCACAGAGCCAGGGTAAATTACTGGACTGTTTATCATGAGAACACACTATTATAAACCCAGTTTACATCTTTCCTGGTTTCTGTTAGTATAAAGGAAATAATACTAAATATAATGAGACACACACACAGACACAAATACACAATGCACATGTTGAGCCAACTCCACTTTTGTGAGACTCTATGGAGATAAATAGGTCTGAATCTGAAATCCAAATACAAGCAAAACTGTATTGGTGAGGCAGGCTTAATTAATAAAGACAAAACCAGAAAAAATACAGAGTTAAATTTGTAATAGTATATGATTGCTTTTATTTTGTTCTTATTTCAGGGGACTATACCATTCACAAAAGATGACAGAACACTGACAGCAATGAAAGTACTGTATTTATCAACTGAAAGAACACATCTCAGAGGATGGAACCAAGGAAGTTGTCCAAGAAAGTGAAGTGTTAACAACAAAATAACTTTGATAAGAATGGACCAAAACCGTTGATGGATTCATTTTACATAGCCATTCAGTCTCTTTGCTAAGACCACCAATTTCATAACTAAGGTCTTTCACACTCTCAGACATTTCTTCTATCTCACTGAAAAGTGGACTAATTTGACAATAATATTAATGAATGTTTTAAAGTCAGTTTAGAATAAGGGATTAGAATACACTTCACCATAAAACAAAAAATTCCCTACAGAGAAAGCCAGTGACAATGAAGAAACATTATCAGGCCTGATTTTTCTGACCTGGAATTCAGTGACTTAAAGGTTATTACCTTTAAAATGGTACACCTTTATAGTTTATTATAAATTTATAATATAAATTATAAAGGTACAATTCATAATAAACTTGCCACCATAATGGTGGCAAGGTTATTGCCAATATTACGGCAAAAGACAGTGAAAGAGATCTGCAGTGTTATTTGCCTCACACTGACAAGAAGACATGACTGGACAGTAAGAATAATAATTTCTCATGTTGAATTACAGCAGGCACAAGACTGACATTAATGCCCAAGCAAAGTATGACTACTTTGTTGACTGCTCAGGAGTATGTATTTTGTCAGAACCCCATCAAGTTCCGCTGGTCTTTGCATTTTAAAAAAGGGCTACCTTATTATTACCTAGTTAATGCTCAGCACATTCCAGGAAGTGTAATTAGTGCAGCTGCAAGGAAAGGGAACCAGGAAAGGAACCTGCAGCTAAGCTCACAGAGAACTGCAGTGGAAGAGACAGAACGCAAAGGGTTTCACTGTTTCCTGCTCTGCACATACAGATTACTAGGCCTTTTTTGGAATATCTCTACCCAACAGTCCGTCCCAGAATGGTTTCTCCTAACCACTTGGTACATGGGATTATTTTCTCATGTTATTACTCCTGCTCCCACTTCTTTTTATTTCTTGATTGCACATAACCTCTGTTTGGGATTTCAAAGCAGTTTTCCAGGCAGGTCTTACAGTTGCCTTCTTAATTCTTCCTCTCCAACTCTGTACTGCACACAATGACTTTCTCATTTGATTTTATTTCTTTTAAATCCACAAAGAGAGCTTAGGAGAAAAAATGCAGAAAGCTGTATCAACATGCACCTCTATTTCTGTATACTAAATGACCCCCCTCTAAAAATGCATCAAGACATCCCTTGAAAAGAAAGAGCAAGCGAGAAACTTCCCATCATAAAACCACTGCTTCCAGGATTACTTAGAGAAAGATAAGGTTGTGGTCCTTTCACAGAAAATAAACAGAGCCCATGCAACTGGAGATGCAGTATGTGGATTAATAACACCTTTTACTATAGTAATAATGTGTCTGTATCACTTGTTTTTCAGAAGAGCAATTTTCTTCACACTAATAAATCTAAGTGGAGAAATATGGCTTATGTCACAAAAATGTATTGCAGCAGTGTAATCTTTATCACTGAGGTGAAGAAGACCTTTTATGTTTATTACTACACTGTTTTAAAAATGTATTTTAAAAACATAAACAGTGCCATTACAGATATTCAGTCAAGCCAAATGCATTATTCATTATATATGTGATAAGCCACTTGTCCTATAATGCTTCATCCATGTTATGACTCTTCAGTATTGACTTTCAAACTTAGAGAAGCACAGAGGCATTAACACTGCAAAGCATGACTCTAATTTCCTGCAAGTGGGATGCTAAACAGGCTCACTGCAGCATCTTTTCTGAAAGCTCCCCAGCTGTGATGGTAACCAGTCTTTCATGTTAGGGTTAAAGGCTCCTCTGCATATGGAAGGGGTCTTGAGTACCAGAATAGACATTATACTGCACAGACATCACATGCTCCCTTCTCAAACTCTTGAGCAGTGGATACAAAACCTCCTACGGTGTAGTTCATATATCTGAGAACGATGCCTGTTATTTGCAGTGACATAAGTAACTCATTTCTATGAGTTCTTTTAGGAGTTGTAGGGAAGGCAAAAGAGCAAAGATGCTTTAGCTTTTAGGATAATTTGTTGCCTGGGAAATTTCCATCCAGGTTTCGCACTCAAAGGTTGATCTTGTCAGGTATGATACACGCTTGCTTCCAGTCCAACAATGGATATAAAAAAAAAAAGACAAACTGTAAGACCATTTGATCTCAAAAGAATTAAATGATTACATAGATAGGTGCTATGGTGCATATCAGACACTCCACTATGGCTACCCATATTCACCATGAGAATGATTTCTGAGAGTGCTGACAAGCAGCACTTAACTCCTACTGACTTGGAAAATGAGATACTCATTTGAGAGGGCTTTGACTCAATTCATGTCTATGAATAGAAATTTTATTAATCCCATTAAAATATTCTTTAATACATCAGGAGAGATCCAAAGCTACTTTTTTGCAATGGGCAAGAGCCATCATAACAACTCTGTGCTTGATTCTGGTCAAATTTCTAGTAAGCCAAAATCGGAAAAATTCCACTAGAACAGTGGCAATATGCTAGCATAAAACCAGAAATGCATCAGCCCCATTTTGATGTGTGCTGCCCTTTCTTGAGACTGGCAGTGCACTGAATATTGATATGGCAATTCATATGCTACCAGGAACTACATGACTTGTCACAGGCAATTCTGTTTCACAGCTCAGAAATCACCACTGAAAGCTCTCCAAACATCTCAGTTTACTTCTTATTCTTCCCCAGCGTGGACCCAATCTTTTAGTAGTTTCTAGTGAAAGGGCAGGATGACATGTAGCCTAAAAAAACAACCGTATTCATTGTTCTAACAAAATTATTAGAATTAATATGTCATAAAATATGGATAAATGAACAGTATTGAACAAACTATTCTGAAGACACAACCTGCTTAACACAGCCACCTGTACATATGTATTCAACTAACAAACATACTGTAACAACACATAGAACCAGTTGGGAGAAAAATATTAATTATAGAGCTCTTTAACTATTTGCAGAAAACCAAATCTGACTGCTGTTGCAGATGTTGACTAGTGTCCAGGATAACATCACATAACCTAATAGAGAAGCTATTTAATAATACTTTTAAATCCCTACTGTCATTAAATGACAAAAGCTAACAACTATAAAGAGAAAAGGACAAGTGCCACCCAAAAGCTAATGGACAACACTACAGTAGCAAAGTCAAATTCAAAACAGTTAAAAATCACAATCTTTGAAACTCCACTAACGCCAACATCAACTGACACCCTGTTTAAACATCAGTACACATGTACACAAATTATGGAATTAGACATACAAAAAGTACCCAGAAAGACTTTTGGCAAGACAGAATGCTTTACTGGTCTATTATTCCATGTTGTCCAAACAACTGGCAAGATATTCCATTATCTGTTTGAAATGTTCCTGTAAATTGCCTTAATTTTTTCTTATTGTTACTATAGACGAGGGGAACACATAGGAAGTGTTTAAAAGGGTTGTGGTTTTTTGGATTTGGGGGTTTCACTGTTGTTACTTGGTTGGGTTTTGTTGTGTTTGTTTTTTTTTTAAACACCTCATTCATAAAGGACTCAGTGAAGTTTCTTTGATTTTCTCAATAAAACTTTTCAAACAAAGTTTAAGAAATAGAACAGGTGTTGCCAGCACACATTTTAGTTTTATCAGCTTTTAGCCCAGATAATCTAGAGAGCACTTTGTCCTTAGTTACTTCACCACCATGCAGAATTCAGCCAAAAGGTAAACTCCACAGAAAAATGCAGATGCTATCAGAAAAATAGAAGGAATGAGATAAAAAGGAGGAAAAATGTAAAAGGAAAGCAAAAATGCTGGAAGGTATAAAAATGAAAGAAGAGAAAGACAGAAAACTATCCATATTCACAGTTTGGCCAACCCATCACAGAAACAATTTATCTGTATTCTGAAGACACTGCTATATCAGCATCATAGCTTTCACAGCCTTTGTTCCCCCACAGGAATCTGCTTTTATGTTCAAGAATCCTACCTCACTACCAAGGACAACACCACTACTGGACCTAGAAAGAAGGACATCAGCCAAGGGTCCAGTGAAAAGGCATAGGAATCCAGATGGGGTTTGGGAGATCCAAATGTCATTTAGTTTCAGACAGAACAAGCTCCATCTAGAAATGGGGTAATCAGAGAAGGGGTCTCAGAGGGGAACTTCACAGAAACCCCTTCCTGCTATTGCTGAAACAAAACAATCTTCTTCCCTGGCCTTTCTATACCTTCTGTACCAGCATACGTAAAAGTAAAAAACTTGAACTTTAATTTTCCTCCAGCAAGGCAGAAAAATGAGCAGTACAACTTCATCATTCACTGATTCCATAAGGTCTGGATGGATGAGCAGTAGAGTAGAAATTTTTATATTCATTTTTCTACCTAGCAATGCGGGAACTGTGCTGCCATCACTGAGCTGTCATATCTGAAAGTGCTGGTCCCCAAAGATGCACTCTCTTTCAGGATTACAGGCTAGTCATCCAGAGGAAAGAATTTCTTATTCTGCAAGTGACATTATGGATAAACTGTTCCTAAACTCATGGGTAAACAGGTATTCTGAGAGTAATGTGTATTTACCAGCTGGTTTGTATGCATGCAAGACATGGACCATATTGGGTTTGCTTCCTCTGTTTATCATCAAATGAAAAGTAATTATGTATAAGAATATTTGTCTGTGAGCAACTCCATAAATTACCGAGAAAGATACTTAAAGTAATTGAGGTTGGAACCCGTAATTGAATTGAAAATGTTTCTTCCAATCTGTGATTCTTTACAAGACAAATGACATTATCTTTTCAACACACTTACTGGATTCAGCACTGGGCCTCTGTAGTGCATTACTACATTTGGAAAAGCAGCTGGTGATGAACATGCAGTACTTCTTCAATCTAATAATAAGTGTATAGAACCTAATGATTTTGGCAAGCTTTTAACATTTTATTACTGGCAATGTGTTTCGCAATACTCATGTAACACAGCAATAATAAAGAAAACAAAACTGTCTGTTACTGAAAGTGTTTACAGAGTGAAGATGCACAAGTTCTTTGCATATCAGATGAGACAGGGCATAAGTCAACCTCTACCACTTACATTCCACAAGGTTTATCTTAAAAGCAAGTAACAAAACTGAAAATAGTGTGGGAAAGGTCTTTTTCACCAGAAAAAAAACAGAGCGCTTCACTCCCACACCAGACTTTTTTTCCAAAGACACCTATGAGTTCTCCATCCTAATGGCATATAATTAGGAGATTCTGGAAAAGTAATGCCAACTGTCCTTTCTGATTTTATTGGGTTCTGTCAGAGACCTTTGAAGCCACACTGCAGTTGGAAGATTGATGTGAGCAGTCACCACTAATCAGTAAATGCACCGTGAGACTCAGATGCCAATGGCTCAATGTCTTTCTAAAGCAACCTTACATCAGTTCATTTCCTTACATTTATGGTGATTTCTATGTCTCTGAGTTCAGGCGCTGAAGAATGTACAGTGCTTAAAATATCTGACTTTTAATTGTTTCTGAAGGTTCGGTCTTCCTCTGCTAATACTTTGTAACTACTCTACAACCATCATTACAGTGTAATAAAAATATTTCCCAGGTATACAAAGCCACTGCTGGACATTAATAGCTTCACCATATAAAGATGTAAAATTAGCAGAAATTGCCACAATAATTAGAAGTTTTCTAATGTAGGTTTAAATTGTTGGAGGCATGGTGTGTTCTTCTATTATCAAATGTTAAATTTTGTTGAAGAAAATTTCTACATGTCAAAAAACTATATGAAGTACACAAATGAGTCACTCTGTCTGGCTGACCATTTGCCTCCACTAGACAATGCCCAATGGGCTTCTGAGTCTAGGCACTGGAGGAGCCAAATGGCATAACATGTGTAACAGCTATATGTATGTCCTGATGTTCACAGGACATATTTTTGATCAGCTAAGATATTCTTTTTTCCTATATACTTTTTCCACACTTTTCTTCAATCTTTGATCAGAGAGAAATACAGACACTGCAAAATCTGCCTTAAATTCAGACAATATTTTTCTGTAAAATATCCCAATATGACTCTATATTCAAAAGAAGATAATGGTTGAGGGAATAGCAGTGATTTAAAATAATTCTAAGACATGAAATTAAAGAACCATTCAAAGATTCAATACTGTATTCATGGCAAAAGAGCAGGGAAACAAACTAGTGATTCAGTGTCTATAGAAGTTTTCTCACATTTAAATGCATGTTATTCTGCTAAAGAAAAAAAAAATCAAACATTTTATTGATATCTTTTCTTCCTGAGCAAAATCACTTGAATGGTTCATAACTCCTTCATTTTGTGATTTTTACACTTTTATTGTATCCTTTCAAAATGGAAACATAATGAAGATAAAACTGGCTTATTTCACAGTAATGCAGAAGGCATAATGAAGCTTTGTTATGGTTACAGAAAACTTTCAGAACCATGAAAAAGCTAAGACCAGTAGAGAGTTTCTCTGAATTAAGTCACGAATTATACCAAAAATAATTGTTTTCTGTTATAATACCATGATTCTGTTGCTTCTAGTAGTGGCTTTTTTCTCTTGGTTAAATCTCTCTGCTGTTACTACTGGGAAGAGACACTGAAAAGAACAATACAAAGAAAAGCACCTCCCTATTTAGAGTGACCCAGTTGGCACCAGAACTCATAGATCATTTACTTCCTGATATCCATACATTATGTGATCTTACAAAGTTATTTCCTAGGGGGGGTGTGTGTGTGTGTTCGAATTAGATATCAACTTTCCTAAGCACCTGTTCTGTAATTAGATAAACACCGGTCTTATTAGATTCCTGCAGGAATTTCTGATGGCAAACAAATTTAGATTTTCCACAAGTGCTAAAATATGTAGGCTTAACACACTTTTTTCCTGTGAGTATTTACTCTGGCAAAAGCCCAGTCAGTGCCAGATAACTCGGGAAGAAACACAAAGACATCTGAAATAGATTCACTTAACTTTTGCATAAATATTTATAAGTGGTTTGCACTATTCACTGTGCTCCTGTTACTAAACTTAATCAAGTAATGTTAATAAATAATAGGATACTTTGGGGCTGTGGAAGGCAAAAATATTGTTTTGTTGTTATTATTATTGCCACTTAATAACTTTCTATGGCTCCTAAGACTCAGCCGATTCTTATTGTAAATATAAGTTGTGACACACCACATGGTGCAAACTTTCCCATTCTTAGGTCAAATTAAGAAAGCAAGATTATAAAAAAATAACTTATTGTAAAGCATCCTATATATTTATGCACCTATTTAAGGTATGCTTATTCTCTTAATGAATATTTAGGAATAAGAACAAACATGCAGGAAAGAAAAAAGTGCTATTTATTGAACTAAAAGTTTTCCAATACATTTACATAAATAAGGGACAAAGATTTTTTTTTCCTCAGAATTTTACTTCTGTACCACCAGTGAATTTGACACAGATACTTACTGCCTAAAAGAAAACAAAGAAAACTCAAAGGAAAAAGTGAGTTGTTTTGCCTTTAGTTGAACCATTCCT
>NW_009259199.1:780034-789478 GCF_000687185.1 Egretta garzetta
AAATTAAATATTTTGATTTTTCATTTTAAATATGCACTAAGAAACAATTCACATATTTTTAATTGTGTTTCAAATAGAAAACTATTTTAACTTCAGTTCCAATTTCCCTGCCTATTCTAATATCAGGACACTCCTCAAGCGCTCCTCTCCCATAAAAAGCCCACATGGCTGCCTTCTGACTGCCTCTACTTGTTTTCAGACCTCCTTCAAAGAGGATTTAGTCAAATATGCAAGAATCTTTCTGCAGTCCCCCATGCTCAAATTTTCTCCAGGACACTTCAGAGAGTAAGTAAATATGTAGTGAAAACTCAGGGTTCAAACTGTTCCTTCACTTATCTTATAAAATGTTTAATAAAATACTATTGCAGACATGGAGAACAAAATTGCAGAGGTTCATAACTGAGTCTAGCCAACCCATATGTCAATAAAGGACAACAAAGGATTCCAGTGTTTGCCAATCAATCCCCAGCAACTTGGTTCATCAGCCATTCAAAAATAAAAGCTTTTGTTAAAGCCCATGAAAAAGCACTTTGCTTTGTTCCATTTTCATCATGTCCCAAAATGACTTGGCTTTACTCATTATTTCTTTTTCAAGTAGAAGGAGAGAGAGTCTGAAAAAGCAAATAATGTTTGAAAGAGTAGTTAGAATGCAGGAGGGCTGTAAACTTAACTGCAAAATCTTTCCACTTGCTCTTGCCACTGTAAACAAAATTATAATAAAGAACTTCTAACAGATCTTTTAGGAAAATAATTGCCCCAATGTCAGTGAATCTTCTCTTCGTTTAAGTGCCATGTGCTCCAGCATTTTGCTGAAGGAAGATCTGAGTTACAATATGCAATGTAAATATTAAATTTCTTAAACATGAATTGTACAAAAATGCACATTTGTGAAAAGCAATTTCTATTTTACACCATTAGTAACTCCAAATTACTTTTTAGAATTCTTCCAAGCATTAAATTATATTTTATCTAATTATTGTCTTTTATTATTTATATGAACTAATCTTCATTTTCTTGAACACAATCACTAAGAGATTGAAGGTCAGTGACTTGTTTTACATTTCCTGATAGAATATTAAAAAGTTACTGCGCAGCCTAGAGCATCTTGCTCTTCAGCAAAAACCTAATGTTCAGAAACACACACAATTATTATTCCTACCACCTGGAAGGTTTCTGGCTTCCTCTCCTTTTCTTTTTTGATCAGAATTACACATTGTGAAAGTGCAAATATATTTATGAGTCTGATTGCACTGGCTACTTGGTCGTAGTCCCTGGGGGACTCTCTTGTCCCTAAGAAGGATGAAAACAATCCCCTGTAATATTTAAGTGCAAGTATTGTTTCAACATACTTTTTGTAAACAAAGGGGTATAGAGAAGTTCAAGACCTGGCTGAGAAACAGGAAGACAATAGGCCCCAGAGAAAAAAACACCACGCTGCAAGTCAAAAGAAACAGACTCTATTCTTGGATCTTCTTTGGGTATAGTGGGTGCTCTAGGGTAGTCATTTGACTATCTCCATTTCATCATCATAAAATGTGAATAATATTGGTATCTTTGAGATGATTTAATACATGATCGATGAGAAAAGCATTGTCTAGCTCTTTCTGCTGTGCCTTTAAAACCAATGTATTTGAAGGAGTTTCAGTTAACTTCTCTAAAATGAAGGAAATGTTCCCAAAGAGTTGATGTGAGGCTTGTATGTGTGGATCTTGCAAGACTAGGCTTTAAATCTCTAAGGAAAAATTGCAGAAGAGGTTCTGTTTCAGATGGCATGATTCTGCAAACACTAGACTCCCTATTTAGCTCCACTCCTCTACAGCATCCAAATGGCATCAAGTGGAACACCCCTGTTCAGCAGATGTTTAAGTATTTACAAGATGCAGGGTTTTAGCTAGCAATTTGTTTTAAGAACAAAGTAACAAACAATTTCATTTTCTACTCATTTATCACTTTCCTTCAGTACTGGGAGTTAACAGAACTTTTGTGCTTCATCTCTGGTAGTCATGGTCTTTTCTTGCTGCAATTCTATTATGTTTTACCTGTTTAAATCCACTGAGTTTCATACTAAATGATTACTGTACAATGCTGCTTTCTTAAAAGAGTTATATTTTGCAGAATAAATTAAATATTAACTCATGGCCTAATCTTTTCATTTTCATTCACTTACAAGTTCAAATTTAGTCTCCAAAATACAGTCATTTTATAAAACACCTACAATTTCTGCATACCAACCACTAATATAATGTAAGTTATTTGAAAATATACATTTATCCCAGTGTAATTTTCAGATGACATTAGCACTTTTTGACTAATACCTAAGAAGCATAGAAGTATTATACATATACATTCAGAAATGAGAAAATGTAATTTAATGACTGTATTACTTCAGGGTTCATTCAATCAGCTGTTTCTGGCTATCATAATCAAGATTCTTACCTTGGCATTTTTTTGGCTAAGGACAAAAGAGTGCTAATTCTAAGTCCCTTTGACAGGATGTGTCTGAAAAATAGGAAGAAAGAATATCTCCCAGTAGATTTTTCAATAAAATGTCTGACATTATTCCATTTTTAATTGGGGGGCATGGATATGTTTGGTATTCTAGGTCATGATGATAGAATTTCCCAAATAAGAGCAGGAGAAAAAATATCTGTCTTAAATCTGCTATAGATGCTTACATTGTATGTAAATCTCACAAAGAAATGAAAGCTGTGAATCTGTTAAGAATTTTACATGCATAACTCTTCTCTTCAGATTAAATTTGTAAATTTTTAGCACTGTGTTTTAAAGGGCCTGTAAGCAGAAAGAAATGTTTTAAGCCCGTATCGCTGAATGTGACTTAAGTTTAGAACACAATGGATACATAAACCAAGAAAGCTAAGGAAGAAAGGAAGCAACATAACCTTGTGAACTGTTGCACAAATCACAGAAAACAAAGAAAAGGATGCTGGGCTTTCCTATATATATTCTAAATAATTCTAAATATCTTTTAAGATACTGAACATAAAGATTCGGGAGGAAGGAAGAAGTAAAGTGAGTTTTTTAGCTCACTCCTTTAGGAGAAGCAGGATTCCTCTGAGGCCCTTAAAGCCATTCTAGATAACAGAAAGAAACTGTGAATACAGAAGGTCCCTAAAATGACTAACCTTTGGGTCAAGAGGAATTGCAGGTGCCAGCTGCTAAGCTGGTTAAATTATTAACCCAGCTTTAGCTCCTGATGGAAAGCAGGTATGCCCAGAAGCTTCTCTACTTTATCCACCTACATTAATTGGTGTGGTAAAAGACATTGCCTATAAAACTTTGCTGCCCGTAGGAGACCAGGTATGCTATTGAGGATCAGACTTATGCTATACCTTACCAAGGGCAGTGTCCTAGTGGTCACCTTGATGGAAAGGATGCAGACTGGATTCATCCTCAACCCAAATGGCAGTATTCTGAAAAACATTCCTGAAAGGAGTAGTAGAAATAATAGACAATTAGCTTTTTAAACCTTCTTTTTTAGTAAATGTTACCAACATTCCAAGTATATATTTTATCTCTAGGCTTGGTAGGACAGAATAAAATTACTGTTCTACCTCTATTTCTACGTAGAGACGTTCTGGTAGACAAGAACAGCATGATATTTTTGGTAAACAAAGTTAGGTGCGTGAAATATCATATGACTGTGCCCTCTCCTTGCCTGTAACTTCCAGCTACTGTGCATCTTGAATTGCATTTACTGAAGGATTGTTGGGTTAGCTATTCATACCAGAAGTATGCTGTTAACTCCCACTTTAGTCATCTAACCTCTGCCTTCAGCAGTTTTGAGCCAGTACTTTGGACATCAATGACACGGAGAAAGCCTCGGCTTTCTCTTTTGATGTGTATTAAAAGAATCTATAGTATAAACAAACTGCTCCTTAAAAACTCAGGCACACCCATCATGTTAAGGTCATTAAAAAGCAGCAGCTAAATATATTGACCTAATATCTGAGCACTCCAATAACCCATTTATAAAGCAATGCATGGACTTATGAACAGAAATATTAATAGGAGCATAGAACAGCTTGATTTGTGTGGGTCAAAAGGAGGCTATTAGGATTTTGCATACCCATGAGCCTTCCTTTGTGAATGTGGAATGTTTGCCTTTGATGAGTTTGCCTACATAGACATGTCTGCAAGATCAGGGCCTAAAATAACTTCTGGCAACTGTAAGGCTTTTCCTACGCTGAGACCCACTGCTGGAACAGAAATTTAATAGATAGATAGATGCTGAACATCAATGGCTGTATTATGCAAAGGTGCTGCTTACTGTATAAGCATGCTCTGTTGTCAGCCTCTTTGTAAACATGAATACCTTCTCATCCCTGTACGTTTTAAGATTCCACAATTTATTGGTAATAAAACTTTCTTTGGATAGGTAATATATGCCCCCCCAATATAGAGGAGAATGGGACAACTTTTGTAAATAAGCAGATGTTGTTCATTTTTTATTTCTCTCCTGCCAAAACTGATCTACTGTAAATTCCCTCCATCTGGCAGGAAGCTAATCTGAATATGAATCAATCTATTCAAAAATAACTTTAAAAATTTTAGGCATTCATAACTGGTTTTTTTCTGTACAATACCATTTTTCAGTCATTCTACTCAGACAAGAAAGCTTTTCAAAGCAAATCAAGCAGAAATATTTTGAGAGGATTCTTCAACTTACATTTTTCATGAATTCTATCACAATAGTACCAACTTATTTTGATTTTTCTGCAGTCCATAAACAAATATTTTCAGGGAAGTAAAGCAGAGAATTCAAAAAATTGGGGGGTAGGAGGGGAGCAAAAATAGTCTATATGCAGTGTACATAATGTGTAATACAACTATTTTACAATCATATTTTGAACATTAGTTTTACAGTTTTGGTCCCTCTTTTTCAAATGCTCTCTTCCACCACTGAAAGAGACAGATAAGTAAATACAAACACACACTCACTTTAACAAGAGCAGTTTGGAATAGCATCCAACAACAAAAATGCTATAATTAAAGCTTAGCAGACAGTTTTGTGTAAGAATAGGTTACACTTGTATATACTCAGCAGAAAAATCTTGTCTACAGAATCTGAGAATGATAAATAGATGCCTGCCTAATGAGAAAATAGAGAAGTGAACTAGCACAACACCCTCTATCTTTTCCTAGTCAGTTACTGCAGGTAACTAGAAAAACAACAAAAAAAAATGCTTCTTGTTGGAAAAAACTTAATATCAGGGTAAAACAGCTCTACTTAGCAAAGCACTTAAGTATGTACATGTTACAGGTACGTGCTCAATATTCACTAAAGATTTAATGAAATCTATAAACCTTCATATTCAGGCTTTTAGCCTCCCATTCAGGAATATGCTAAAGTTACCATCAATTCTGAATTGTGAAAAGCATGTGTTTAAATTTTAACAGTTTAACTACTTATGCTTAAAGTTGAGCATCTGCTTAAGCACACTGGAGTACCAAGACTAAAGCACTCAGCATCAAATTGAGAGCTTGGGGCAACACTTGAAGGGCAGAAAAAAAATATATTCCTAAGGGCCAAGAAGTGCATACCATTCTAGACAGAAATAGCAATATAAGCGAGAAGAAAAAAAAAGACTTAAAAGGAAAGACTTGTAGAACCCAAATGGGCAACAAAAAGGAAATGCAGATTAAATGAACAGCACTCCTAAAAAGAGTGGCAATATTTTGTGGGAAGAATATGATCATGGCAGGAATAAAGAGACACATAAATGAGTGGATTTACTGAAGGATGGAAGCATGGGAGGTGATTGCCCTTCCACTATCTTGAGACAGTGATATGGGCCCACATCACATGGCTGAGCAAAAAGAAGCACTGCTGCACCTTCCACAAAAATGTCAGAACTGTTGATAACTGAGAGGGATCAGTGACAAGGTGACCACAGAGCTGAAAAACATCACAAAATGTTTTTACTGTATGGACTGGAAACTAAATGCTTAAGAGCAGAACCAGAAAGGACAGGGGTTTAAAGAATTTTCTATAAAATAACCCCCCCTACTATGCACAGTGGAGGCTGCAGCAGTGGAGATGGGGATGTTTATGTACCTGCTTCTGCCACCCAGCAGAAGGAGTCATACAAGAGGTTGAGAGATTCTCTAGGTAATTAGGATGCTCCTGCTTCAAAAGGCCCTTGCATTGTGCCTGGTATAATCACAGCAGTGGAGCAAATGATTTTGCTTACTTGTTTTTTGGCTCCAACTCAAAAAAGTAATTTTTACAGAACTGGGTGAACATGTACTTAGTGTATAGAAAACGCAAAAGAAAAAAGACCAGAGTGCTCAGTCTCCTATTTAGAAGGCTCAAACAGCCAAGGTTATAAAATCCATCCTGTGACAATCCTTTCATGATTGGATGAAAATTCAGGGATAAACTAATTTAAATTGTAAATTGTACCATAACTCAAGAACCTCCTTAAAATATAGCAGAAAATCTGATTGTTCAAATGAAAGTATCACATAAAGTCATGACCTCGACAGCCATATTGCTTGTTCCTTCTGTTCCTTTCATGACTTTATTTGCCCTAGATGATATCCTGAAAAAAATGAAGACTCTGCTTGGATTAAGCATTTAGTATTTTAGATTGGATAACATGTTTCACTAAAAAGCACAAAAGTGTGAATAGAAACCAGCTATTGTAACATTGTCTAGTTATACTAAGTCTCCAGAAGAAAAATACAAATCAGATTTTAATATAAACTTTATAGCAAAAGGATATTAAGTTTTTAAAGTCATATTAGTATCTTTAATGAAGTATTCACAGTACATATGTAGATGAAGCTCTAACCCCAAAATTCTAAGCTGCAAAACAATTTTTCTTGTAAAATAGAATTGTTACATTCAATCTGCTTACATACTTAGCCAGTTAAAAGATTGCTGTGTCCAATTAAAAATAATATCAGAATTTTAAACATCTAGATGCAGATGTGGTCATAAACTACAAACACCACGAAGCAGAAGTGGCTTATTTATTCTAGAATGTAATTCAGCACAGAATTATACTGACATAGTATAACCCACTATCTGCATGGCTCTTTCTTACACATTTCCCCTATATTTTCAAGGAGAATGCTAGCCGAGTTATCCTTGCTCTTCTTAGTCCTTGAACACCTTGAATTTTCCCAGTTGCACTGTAAGACCTCTGAATTGCTGCCAATAATTTATAAAACAGCGGAGTGCTAAACACTTGCTGATTTAGATTAAATTCCTCACTAGCAAGAGGAGCACAAACATAGTAATCACATTTAAATACACCATGTTTGGAAAACACTAATCACTTCAAGACAATACCTGTCCCCAAAACAACTAAAGAAGAGTTTAGTTGTAAGAGTCAACACCTTGAAAAAGAAACAGCAGCAATGCTCCAGGACACTGGGAGATGGAGCTTTGTTCATAAGCTCTATTCCAGTAGCTGCTGTGTACACTGAAGATGTTACTCTTCCTACTCTATGCCAAGAGCCATCATTACCTTCAGCTGGCAGAGCTGCTTATATGAGCACCACCTAACAGATGTCACTCATCATCAGCTGTGTTAACAGGAGCTATGCTTGCTAACATCAGGACTCACACTGATAAGCCTAACCAAGGGCATTCTAACTGCAACTGGAATATTAACTTTCTCCTAAAAGGAGGAACATCACATTGAAACATGTTTGGAATTACTGAAAATTATGTCTGGAATTTCCGCCTTGTGTTCCTCATACTCTTTAAAAGACCAGACTCCCTGGCAAACTATGCATCTTGCGTGTAGGCATTCAAGTAAGGTTCTTCTCTCCCAAAGAAGACCAGCTGTAATGCATCATGTATTGACCAATGGGCCTACAATAAAAGAACTTGTCAGAGGGACTCTCAAACTGCAACTCTTCTACAAGATACAAGCAACGATCAAAATAAGCATTTTTGGTGAAAGTACATTCACACCTATATTAAAAATAAAGCTATTGAAAATGCTTTAAAATAGAGGGTTTTAATTACTGCTTTGAAACTTACCTTCCAGGAAGCAAATTACATCAGCTCTTGCAGCAGCTAATACATTAGTTGTCCTGTTGTTTTGCTGTGCAGGAAAAGGTGCACAACTTACATCTTCAGGCACATCAAATGGGATGGTTACGCTTTGTTAGACCGCATAACATTTTTTGGATTCACTTACTGGTCGTTCCTTCCTATTTAATTTTAAGTATTTTCTGGTCAAATTCTGCCTCATCATTTCACAGAATGAACATACAGCCTCTTTCATGCTTTACGTATAGCTTCTACTGGCAGCTCCAAATACAAACTCTGGTACACTACCATGCCTTAAGAGTTTGGAAGCTAATTTAAGGTGACATAACCAGTGGGTATAGCAATGAACAAAAAGAATAAGAGGCAAAGCAGGTCAGGAGAATGGTCAAAGCAGCAGATGGTAATGCAGACCAGCTATGCACGCAATTGAATGTTAGTATTTGTAAAGACAAATGTTGAAGTAATAAAGGCCTTAAGATTTCTTCCTGTGTGATCAATTGCAAAATGCTTAATCACATACATATTAATGATAATTGCACAGTTTTGTGTGCTTTGGAAGAATCACTATCATTCAGCATGGGTCTTCAGACAATGTAATTGATTGTCCTTATCCAGGGAATCATTTCTCTATTCCTGACAATTCCCTGTAAGTGCACCACAATTTTTTCTGCCTCTCTCAGTCTCTGTAACTAACAGCTCTAACTCTTCAACCAACCCACAAAAACACAAGGAAGAAATTTGAGTCCCATCAATACCTAAATAATAGGTAAAGTTGATTTTGAGTAATACTATTCTGAATATCGCAACAATCCATAACATAATTTTGCAATCATAGAATCATAGAATCATAGAATCATAGAATCATAGAATCGCTTTGGTTGGAAAAGACCTTTAAGATCATCAAGTCCAACCTTTAACCTAACCCTGCCATCCCACCACTAAACCATATCCCTAAGCACCTCATCTATCCTTCTTTTAAATACCTCCAAGGATGGGGACTCTACCACCTCCCTGGGCAGCCCATTCCAGAGCCTGACAACCCTTTCAGTGAAGAAGTTTTTCCTAATATCTAACCTAAACCTGCCCTGGCGCAGCTTCAAACCATTCCCCCTTGTCCTATCATCTGTTACCAGGGAGAAGAGGCCGACCCCCTCCTCACTACAGCCTCCTTTCAGGTAGCTGTAGAGGGCGATCAGGTCTCCCCTCAGCCTCCTCTTCTCCAGACTAAACAACCCCAGTTCCCTCAGCCGTTCCTCGTATGACTTGTGCTCCAGACCCCTCACCAGCTTGGTTGCTCTCCTCTGGACATGCTCCAGCAATGCAACATCCTTCTTGTAGTGAGGGGCCCAAAACTGAACACAGTATTCGAGGTCCGGCCTCACAAGCACCGAGTACAGGGGCACGATCACTTCCCT
>NW_009259199.1:789520-794372 GCF_000687185.1 Egretta garzetta
CTGCTGGCTCATATTCAGCCGGCTGTCAACCAGTACCCCCAGGTCCTTTTCCGCCAGGCAGCTTTCCAGCCACTCTTCCCCAAGCCTGTAGCGCTGCATGGGGTTGTTGTGACCAAAGTGCAGGACCCGGCACTTGGCCTTGTTGAACCTCATGCAGTTGGCCTCGGCCCATCGATCCAGCCTGTCCAGGTCTCTCTGCAGAGCCCTCCTCCCCTCAAGCAGATCAACACTGCCACCCAGTTTGGTGTCGTCTGAAAATTTACTGAGGGCACACTCAATCCCCTCATCCAGGTCATTGATAAAGATATGAAACAAGACTGGCCCTAGAACTGAGCCCTGGGGGACACCGCTTGTGACCGGCCGCCAACTGGACTTAGTTCCATTCACCACCACTCTCTGGGCTCGGCCACCCAGCCAGTTTTTAACCCAGCGAAGAGTATATCCATCTAGGCCATGAGCCGCCAGCTTCTCCAGGAGAATGCTATGGGAGACTGTGTCAAAGGCTTTGCTGAAGTCCAGGTATACAACATCCACAGATCCACAGCCTCTCCCTCATCTACCATGCGGGTCACCTGGTCGTAGAAGGAAATCAGGTTGGTTAGGCAAGACCTTCCCTTCATGAACCCATGCTGACTGGGCCTGATCCCCTGATTGTCCTCCATGTGCCTGGTGAGCACACTCAATCAGGATAAGATTCACAAGCCCAGAAGCCTTTTCTGAACTACTCCCTTATAAATCCCTTCTGTAAGTAAGAAAACATCTAACGCTCTATAAAAAAGAATTTCAACAGCCTTTCCATGGCAAAGAATGACTTAACCAGCACATGAAGGAGATCATATAGCACGCTTGTCTGCGACAGAAGGAAAACAACCAAGAGCCCTCAAGCTTTTCTTCCTGAGTCAGACACAAATAGGACTAGCAGAAACACAAAGATTTTTTTATTGCAAGAATAGCTCTAATAGCTGGAATTATAACTGATTTATGCATGTAACAGTATGATTTGCAAGAACTACTATGGTAAATCCACCAAATTGCCCACAGCTTTGCAAAAAAATGCTGTCTTAAAAGTGTGACAGATTTTCTTCAACTTCAGCAGATTCCTCTTTTACTGATAATGGAATTCTACTGAAGTGGACATGAGATGTATTTAAACAGAAAAGTTTAAAATCAGGTTATTTAATTGTATATTTTCTTCATTTTATATAAATCTCATTTGCTAAGCAGATCTCACTTTTTATGAAAGTGTAAAAAAACCTCTTGCAACATATCTAACCTCGGGCTTTTGTTTGGACAAAGGAACAATTTCATGTATAGAGAAATTTCAATGTTTTATCCACTTGCGGAACTGTAATTGGAAGGTCTAAAGGAACGTAATTTAAAAAAAAAAAATCCCAAAGTGAAAAGTGTATGCACATGGTAAAGTGAAAGAACCAAAATAGAAAGCACTTCTTAACAATCAAGGCAAACAAACTAAAACTTTCAGTTTCAGTAGTCTTGAGTGTTACTGTTAATAATGTTAGGTAACCATATAGCAGACACAAGTCTAATGTTCCAATTAACAGTGTCCTAAATAACAAAATTTAGGAGGAAATGCGCTTTTATAGTACCCAGAGACTGCTACTGATGTGATTAGTCTCTAGCTGTTTGGTAACTTGTATCTAGCATTACTGAGAATTGTATATAATTACACATTTCCACTATCAGAGCACCTCAGAGTTATACTTCACCATGTATTGCCAGTATTCTGATCAAAAATAAGTGAAAAATCTTGCAGTTATACTGTGTTTTCTTTGCAATTATGCCAAACACAGTTTGCAATGCTTTTATATAGACTGCATTGTAGTTGCTCTTGAAAATACAGATGTATCCAAATACAAATTATCATTGAAAAAAGATACTTGCAAATAGGAAAAAAATATTATGGAAATAAAGTCAAGGTTCACAAACTAATAATGAAAACAAGAATTTCTCTTGCAAATATATGAACAGACAGGAACTACAAGTATTTACATACAAGCAGGATAATTTTATTTTGTACTGACCTTAAATTATGTAAATAGATCTGTAAAAGTATAAGTGGGAAAAACATACATTCATTAGATTTAGCCTTTATAAAGGGTGACTGAATTTAACTGAAGTCATCAAGAGCTCACCATGAGCATTCACTATCCCAAAGTGTATTTTCTTTCCTCATATGCATCCATAATATAGGTTAGCTCCTGATAAGATTAAAATACCCCTCGGGCATAATGAACCTAATGGCACTCCAAGTCATTTCCCTCACCTGGGTCAGTTTCAGAATTTTCTCTTTAGTCAGAATTCTGGCTGTGTTTTTAAAACGCCACCTTTTTCTCAGAGAGGTCTGTGGAGGTTCATTAACACTTTCAGATGATGTGAACCATTCACATTTGGAAAACTCAAAATGTACTTCCCATGTATCTACCTGGCATTTCTTTTATGCACTTGACATGTGCATACATTCTTATTATCATGTTAATCCACCAGCATAGTCCAAGTGAAATCTTGAGCAGTATTTAAACAAAAATATGTTCCAAATACTACTAAATACTACGGCTTTGCAGCTCCAGGCTTGCAAGAGTAGGTTTGTTTCTAGGAAAAAAAAATATATCAACAGACAATGAATACTGAAGTCTAATTATTCACTATATGCATGTATTTAAATTGGAAATATGTCTATCATATGAATCACAAGTGGTTTTCTTCCTGATCATAGTTTGTCCAACCCTAGCATAGGAAGATGGCTCACTTATAAGACATTTAAATCTTCCAAATGAAGCAGTGTCCAACAGCTTGTTGTCAGTACATCTGTAACATTGTTTAGAATAAAAAATGCACAATTTTCAAAACTGCACCAAAATAGAATATCTAATGCAGAGTTTAGAGAGAAATTGCAGGCAGAAGTCTTAGAGGAGAATGAAGAAAATGACTGGCTTGTGGAAGAGCAAAGCTAACAATAATGAGAAACTTTACATGCATATAGAGTTGCCTGAAGATTTATGTTGAATTGTATAGCTGTGTTACTTCTCCTGTGAGGGAGACGGATTATGAACGCTTTATTGTTTTGCTAAATAAACCATCTCTGTGACTTTAATATTCAATGTTGAAATGTAGCATCAGTTAAATGGTCCACAGAGATAAAGAAATACATATATGCTCCTTTCCCACTATAGAGAAGACAATCAGAACACACAGTGAAAAGAGGCCAACTGAATCGGTAATAGGAACAGAGAAGGCTGTGGCTCCTTACCCAAATAAAGCCTTTTAAGAGAAAGACTCACATAATATCACAAAGATCACAGCATGAGCCGGGAAGGGTAGTTCATGAATCTCAGCACTCTATACACCAGTAGCCCTGGGACCACTGTATATAGGCACAAATTCAAACAGCCTAAAAGATGCTTTTGTTTGCTAAAAACCATGAAATTAATCTGCTAGAAGAGTGGATGAGCAGCATCCATGCAGATCCCGGAATGAGGGAACATGGCCTAGGAGTCTCCAGACCAGCAGGTAAACCTGTTCCACACAGGGAAGAAAATCTGCACTGATCTTCCTGTGCCAGACACACTGGTTTTACTGCCAGACTCTGCTGGCAGGAGAGGAGCAGATGCTGCATTCTGGTAGTCTGGCAGGAACACAGGGCTCTGCCCATAGCATTGGGAATTGAGTAGCTATATAGGAAAGATACTGTTACATAGCAGATACCAGAAATATGTTCCATGCAGGCAGCTGGCATCATTAGTTTATACTCTTGTGAACTCTAGAAAAAACAGGGTAGCAGGATGACTTGGTGAAAATGGCTGTGAAATGGCGGCCATCCATTTAATTTTCATGCCCATGTTTCCACATAAACTGCTGTGCTTTGGCCACTCATTTTTTCATTTTGATGTTATCTCTTCCACAGAGCTAAAATCCATGCCAGCTTACAAGCTTGCTCCCTTGGCTGATTGGTGTACTTAGGATGAAGGGATCTAACTGCACAGATAGTCAGCCAGGACTGCACGTACAAGGATGCACCATGCTGTGGTATCTCAGCTAACTCTGACATAAACCTCATTTCAGAACTGGAGACGTAACACCATCAGGATGGCACTGCTCTAGCATAGCACGTTGGGTGTACTAGATACAGTATACTGCTGCTAGGATCGAAGCCAGCGTGAAACAGCAAAAACCGCGGAGGCAAAAGCCGAAAAACCACAGGGAGCGAGAGGGGACCCCAACCCCCCTCCCAGGGCGCGAAAGGGCGAGTGGCAGCTCTGACGCAGCGGGGGCGGGGTCAGGGGTGACGGCGGCCTGACCCTCCTGACGTATAAAAGCAGCCCCCAGGGAGCGCGAGCGACCCGGAGCGCGGTGAACAAGACGGGTAAGCAGGGCGCGGCGCGCCAGAAGGGAGTGGTGCGGCAGTTTGCACAGGCAAGGCGTGTTCTCCCCTCCTGGCTCGGAAGGTTACTTGATTAGCACCCGTAGAAACCCATAGAGGAGCAAGCAATGGTTTCCACTCGTCTGAAGGCCGTTGCCAGAACGAACGTGGCGACCCAGACAGAGTCCCCACCTAAACAGAAACATGCGGCTGTCCAGGTCGCTGGCTGTAAGGAGTGCCTCAGCCTGTCAGCTGTACCGGAGAATGGTAAGGACAGTGGCTGTCTCAGGTGTGAGCAGGTGGATGATCTGCTCTGCCTGGTAGCAGAGCTGAAAGAGGAGGCAGAAAGATTAAGGAGCATTAGAGAATGTGAGATGGAGATAGACTGGTGGAGTTGCACCCTACCATCCCTCAGGCCAAGGCAACAGATAGAGGCTCCACAGGAAGCAGAGGATCCACTGTCCCCCCGCCAAC
>NW_009259199.1:797510-821654 GCF_000687185.1 Egretta garzetta
ACATTAGGAAAAACTTCTTCACCGAAAGGGTTGTCAGGCTCTGGAATGGGCTGCCCAGGGAGGTGGTAGAGTCCTCCTCCCTGGAGGTATTTAAAAGAAGGATAGATGAGGTGCTTAGGGACATGGCTTAGTGGTGGGATGGTGGGGTTAGGTTAAAGGTTGGACTCGATGATCTCAAAGGTCTTTTCCAACCAAAGTGATTCTATGATTCTATGAAACCGGACTTTGCTATGTAGACCTGGCAGCTACCTCAGGGTTAGCTTGGGAATGAATCTAAGGGTGCACCCGGTGTAGACATCCCCAAATTGATGGCATGACTATCAGTAGCACCAAGCTATGCTAAATCTTGATGCTGTATCCTACCAGCACTACAGTAGGTGAGTCACTTTGCCGAATCAACTCTACCCAGTCAGATAAACTTTCTGAAAGCAGTAAATTCAGGCAAAATTAGGTATTGTGGGTAGAATACCTGAACGCACAACTTCATGAACCCTGGAAGTTACATATCCCCGATTTCAGGCATATTTACTGAAATAATTTCTATTTCTTGCAACACTTCTACACATATCATAGAATAATGGAACACAGTGCTTTACCTTAAAGCCAGTATATAAAAGACATGCAGATAAGAATCAAGACTTTTTGCATAATCTTTGCTGTTTTGTAAAATAGTGCTTCATTTCTCCTTATAACTTCTACAATTGTTTTTTTCTCACACTCTTCATGAAGCACTTAATGATCTTTTATTGTAAATGATTGTTCAAAGGCTAAGAAACACACAATTTTTTATAGCCTGATCTGCTTCAAAACCAGATACACAAATCAAGAATGCCTTTTGTGCTCTTTTTGGAGGTTTATCACCAGCATGAATCTTTGGGGTTTTTTTAAGGGGGCTAGATAATCATCTCTGACTAGCAATATCAAGAGCAGACTGATTCAACTTTTTGAATTTAATACCTCCTATCTATCAAGTTTAGTAAGGCCCCTAAATCATTCATTCTCAGCGCCTCAATTACATTATTGATTTTTTCCTCCAAGGTAGGGCTTTTTTTAATCCCATGTAAAAGTTCTTGTGGACACAGGAACTGAACCTATCTTGCTGCAGACCATTATCTGGCCACCATTCCTCTGGCCTCACCTAAGGAGTTTCACAGGGTCAACATGGGACTTCCCCTGGAACCCCCAATCAAAAAAAAGTTACCAAGTGTTCATAAGACAGCAGCATTGACAATCAAACATCGATTAACAATATTAGATTGCCACAAAGGAAAAAAAGAAAGTATTTTCTAAATAACATGACCTTACTAAAAGAAAGGAAACTGTTTACAGATGACTGAAGCAAAATAAGTTGCCATATATCTTAATTTACTGCAAAAAGGAAGGGAAATGCTCTCCTTAGTACTTGGGTTAATGGAATAAAATAATGCATTTAAACTGAAGCAAGAAGATTTATATTGAACATTAAGATAAGCTTTCCAAAGGTAAGGTTAGTAAATCACTGGACTGGAGTGGCTGGTCACTGCAGAATTTCTCCTACTGGTACTTTTAAGAACAACTTAAGTAAACATCTATCAGGAATTATTTACATATCCACTGACTTTTGCCTGCAGAAGAATGGACGAAATGGCCTTTCAGACATAACCTCGCCTTGTCCTTTTTTTTTTTTTTTTTTTTTTTTTAAAAAACTATCTATATTAGGTTTCCATGGCAAGGTTTTGGTAGCTGGGGGGCTACAGAAGGGCCTTCTATGAAAAACTAATAGAAGCTTCCCTGTGTCCAACAGAGCCAATGCCGGTCAGCACCAAGATGGACCCACCACTGGCCAAGGCCAAGCCAGTCAGCAATGGTGGTAGTGCCTCTGTGATAGTGTAGTTAAGAAAGGGGGGGAAAAAAGCTGCGTAACAGCAACTGCAGCTGGAGAGAGGACTGAGAATATGTGAGAGAAACAGCAATGCAGACACCCAGGTCAGTGCAGGAGGGAGAGGAGGTGCTCCAGGTGCTGGAGCAGAGATTCTTCTGCAAGCCATGGTGAAGACCATGGTGGGGCAGGCTGTCCCACTGCAGCCCATGAAGGTTAGCAGTGGAGCAGTTCTCCGCCTGCAGCCCCTGGAGGAGCCCTCACTAACACAGGTGGATGCCCAAAGGAGGCTGTGACCCCATGGGAAGCCCACACTGGAGCAGGTTTGCTGACAGGACTTGTGACCCTGTGGGGCACCCACGCTGGAGCAGTCTGTTCCTGAAGGACTGCACCCCACGGGAAGGACCCACGCTGGAGAAGTTTGTGGAGGACTGTCTGCCATGGGACACCATGCTGGAGCAGGGGAGGAGTGTGAAGAGTTCTCCCCCTGAAGAGGAAGGAGCAGCAGAAACAACATGTGATTAACTGACCCCAACCCCTGTTCCCTTGCACCGCTGTGGGGGAGGAGGGAGAGAATTCGGGAGTGAAGTTAAGCCCGGGAAGAAGGGAGGGGTGGGGGGAAGGTGTTTTAAGATTCAGGTTTTTTATCCTCTCCTACTCTGATTTGATTGGTAATAAATTAAACTGATTTCCTCAAGTCAAGTCTGTTTTGCCTGTGACAGTAATTGGGTGGGTGATCTCTCCCTGTCCTTATCTCAACTCACAAGCCTTTCATTGTATTTTCTCTCCTCTATCCAGATGAGGAGGGGAGCGATAGAGCAGCTTTGGTGGGCACCTGGCATCCAGCCAGGGCCAACCCACCACACTATCTTAGTAAATAGATAATAAATATTCATATTTATTATTTGGAGAGATAGAAGGACTAGTTAAGCCAAGAGAACATTTTTTTTTTAATCCAGAAATGAATCCATCTAGTTTGTGATTTCTGGCCAACAGGCAGTAATCTGCCTAAAATAAATGAACAGAAATCACACGTGCAGCAGTCTATCACTGAATTTACTTCATTAATCTTACCTCAAAGGGGACTATAAAGCTAACCAGACTTCTACTCAAACCTAGCTACCTACTGAAAGCAAAATACTGAAAAATGTTATTTAGGGAGGGCTTGAGAGGTAATAATTTAGAACTCATTGCTGTTCTTGGAACCCCTCTAAATATCTTGCATATAGTATTTCAGCTTATAAGTCTGTCCTTAGGTTTGTGCAGGCTTTTAGTGCTTTTGCATCCACCTTTGCCACACAAGAAAAGTGGTAACTGATTTTGTTTGAGAGTGGAAATTAGGTCCATTGCTTGGTATTCTTAGATAAGAAGTCCTTGACCAACAGGGTTTATACTGCAAATAAAACAAAGCCTGACAGCTTTCTGAACATCATTGTGGTTCTTGTTCTTAGATTCAGTCTGATGGTATTGAAGGATTTACAGGAATGCTTTCAGGTTCTGGCAATATTATTTTATCCTGATACAAATCCATTTACAATAGTGCTGTCCCCTTTTCCCTAGTCTGTCTAACAACAAGGCAAAACAATCATCCCTTGTACAAATAAAATCCCAATAAATGAAGCTGGATTTTGATGCTAGGATGGCCCACCAGAGCTATCTCAATAACTACAGTGAATGTTCTTACGGCAAATATGATCAAAAGATCACCCAAACAAAAATTACTAAAACTCTTGTTTTACAGAAGGCAGTACACATTCTCAGTTAATGAGAAACCATTTTCTGACTTTTCATGCTACCTTTCAGCAGTGACTGCCTAGCCTGTCAAACAGGGCATTTCTCCAGGCACTTACTGATTGCTCACAGATGTGTAAGGAAATCAGCAAGTCCATCAATAACTGGGACTAAAACACTATCCACCATGCCTTCAGCAGTTCCCTCCTTGGCATCTCGCACGGGCAGCAACCACAGTGAAAGAACTGAGGAGGAAGCACACCCCTGGCCCACTAGCTGTTCACACGCATACAGCAGCCAGCCCAGCACCCTACAACAATGTTCAACAATGTATGTCCTTCCTTCTTGCTCATCCTTTTGAATCTTACAAAATACATTTTGACTGCTTCTTTAATTCAGTGTCCTCATCTCATTGCGTTTGTCCCTACTAATCTTTATTCTGCTCCCTCAGGAAGGCTCCTTCATTTTCAAATAGTGCAACAGCTCGAAGGTAGGTGGGGAGAGTCCATGTTTATAGTTCAAGTGACAAAAGGAGAGGACACTAGGGTACTGTAACCACAAGGCTGAGGGTTAAAGAGTTAGAAATCTCAGTGAAAGAAAATATTATTTCTCCCTATAAGACACAAGATTACAGACCATTTTAAGAGAATAGCTTCTATTATTAAAAGATGATAGCACAGTGTGAAGGAATTAGGACTTTTCACATCTTCACCATTCCACTGTGAAATTTGCAAAATGTAGCTTGCTGCAGCCCGTGTCTTGGTGCTTTGAGTACTTGTTTTATGACCTTGGGCTGCACAGTTGTTACACATGAACGCTACTTTAATATTTTTCTCCACTAGGACTGTTCCTAGTATTATTGCTGTAGGCTCCTTTATGGCTGGCTTTAGGGACAAATATCATGCAAAAGGAAAGAAAAGATAATGATAGGTGAAGTGATTTTCCACATCTACTTTACCATGGAAAGGATTATCTTTAGCAATTAATTTTTTCTTCCAATAATGCATGGATGTCCCAGTGAGACAGAAAAAGTAGGTTAACTCATTATCCCAGCTGCACTGACTCAGCAGCACTCTAGCCACTTTCATACAACTAAAACAGGCACTGCACAGAGAAACACATACAAATTAGGGTAGAAATATCAACATTGCATAGGTCAGCAGAACCATATGCTGTTTAGATAAAACACATGCATATTCAGAAATGACGGGTATCTTCAAACTGCATATAAAAACCTCAAAGCACAGTTAACTTAGCTTTGCAGTCCTTGCTTCCTTTTTATGTATTCTAAAGTGAACTCAGAGCTCCTGAAAGATTCTGGACTGACAGCTCTGGATACCAAAGTGTCCAGCTGCAGGCAGCGGCAACTCAAGCTTCAAGCTTCGCTATGCTGTTCTGCCAGTTCTGCCTGATTTGGAAAGATCACCTGTCTGGATCAGAAGGTATTTCAGGCTCCCCCATTAACCCACTGGCCTCCCAGCTGAGGCTGACAACAGGATCCTACAGTGGTAGCCTTTGAGATGACAGCCACTGCCAAATGGAATGAGACCATTCAAATTGCTTTCAGCTGGATTTCACACTAGATGTGAACAATAGCCCAGTGGAAAGGCACTAAGGAACAATAAAAACTGAAATCCCTGGAAGCCTTTCTCACGTTTTCTTAATGACTCTAAATTATTTTCTTGGCACTGCATTATTAACTCTTGAATTCCTCAATATAAACCACATTTTGTTGTGTGGCTGGTATAGAGTCCATTAGAGGTAGGCTATTTCTTGTCAGCCTGCAAGTCTGAAATCCTGTTTCTGGTTTTCTAGCTCTCTAAGTGGTAGAAACACAAGAAAATTCCCTGTATTCCCTTGAGCTCTTTCATTGCTCCTCTTCTATCAAACAGAAAATAAGAACCTCTCTTAAGAGGTAACAGGGTGGTTCTGGAAGGAACTTGGTTTTAGTATGGTGTGATTGAAAAGCTCTAGCATCAGGTATGTTGGAGTACTGGGATAAATTCTGGAAAACGTATGGCCCAGTCCTCAATGTTGAGCTGTGAGTTAACTAAGCATTCCAAGGCAGCTTAGAGCTGCAGTACCTAAATACCTTACATTCCTCTTAAAAACCACACCTGAGCTCCCAAAGGAATCTAATAATATATTCTATAAACTACCAAAATACAGAAAAAGTAGCTACTGAGATGGATAGGAGGTACAATATGGTGTCTCTGAAATGTGGTGGTGCTCCACTCTTCACTCTGAAATTCCAGATGCAATTTCACTATCTAATATAAAGAAGAATGAGAAGCTGTAACTTTTCATTGCTATATAACCACATCATCCCTCAGAGCTATTAAGAAAGACATTGTGTACTTCTACCGCTTTTAATTTCCACTTGTTATTGTTTTACCTCTCCATCTCAGTATCTTTTAAGTACAGTGACTCACTGAGTTTTTATTGTTGATGAGCACAGTACTGTAAAATTGTTTTGAAGACTGAGGAGCAGTTTTTCTTCTAGAAATACCATTAATCACTGAATGCGGGAGATAAGAGAACAGTTATTAAAAGAGCCAAAATTTAACAAGCTAGCCCAGTGAAGGTAGCTGTGTGGTTTCACTGAGTAAGACCAGAACATAATATTCAGTAACCACATTGTTCATCTGAATGGTGTGTGACAACTTTTCAATCTCATAGAAAAAGTTTTGCTTTTATTTATCACCTTCTCTTTTTGCAAAGATTACAGTGGATAAGCTGACAAACTCACAGATGTCAGAGACACTAGTATATATTTCCCTTTAATGTACATTGCTTAACATACAGCTACTAATAACATATACTGACATATAATAATGTGTATAACATTTGCTGACTGCACAGGATCATACAGGTCGTGGACTGATCTCATGCAAAGCACCCAGGCTCAGTTCCCCTACTTCCACTTGGTGGGTCTCAAGGCAAAACAGCAGAAGCAAGGAAGAAGATTACAGGGTTTTCAATAGGTATTAGCTGACTTGCTGTGGTTATCATAAAACCCCATAATCGTTCCTGCATCTTTGAACTGGGCTGTCAGGGGCACGAAAGTCATCCTACAGCTGTTGGCATTAGCAGAATCAAGAAGAAACTGGACAAAGCAACCCAGGATCTGCTGTATTCAGAGTGTCTGCAGAGGAACTGCAACTCACAAAGGTTTGAACTACACACATTCATTGAAACGGAGAAAGAGTAGGATCCCAGCAGCTGGGATCTACATCAATACACTGGACCAGTATTTTCCTGTAGATTGAAGAAGTCTGTCAGACCTTGAGATATCGCTCATAGGCACAAACTGGAAGGAGTGCTTGATAAGCTGGTGACCTTGAGAAGCTGCAGTTCCGGGCTGACAGGAATCTCATGCTGGAAGAAAGACAAATGCAGAGTCCTGCGCTGAGGATGGAAAAATCCATCAATAGAGGCTGGAAGACAAACAGCTGTTGAGCAGTTCTGCAGAAAGGACCTAAGGATCCTGCTAGAAAGCAAGGTGAACATGACTAACCACACATCAGGCTGTGCTACCAGAATAAAACCAGTGGGTCCAGAATATTGATTCTTTGGCACTTGTAAGACCACACCTGGAATACCATACCCAGTTTTGGTCCTCCCAGTACAAGACAGACATTTATAAACTTAAGGGAGTCTGGCAAGTGGCTAAAAGATAGTTAAGGACTGAAGATCATTCCATAAATTAAAATACCCTAAGTAAAGTGTAACTGAACTTTTGAAAGGTCAAATCCCGGTACACTCATTGGCTTTAGCTACAGAAAACAGTTGGGCTTCAAACCTGCTGCTTAGATAGCTGTTCCTCTAAAAATGGCAGAGAAAAAAAAAATAGTTCATACATTATATATGGTATATCTGAGCAATGGATAGAGTACAAAGTAGGTTTGTTATTTTGGAAAGTTGGAAGCCAACGAATGTTTAGGAAAAGGAAAGACTCTCTCCCATTAAATGATCTGCTGTACTAAAGGAACAGGAAAGACCTCAAAAGCACAGACGACAAATGCAGAGCTAAAAATCATAAAGGGAAAAGTGAAAGAAGAAAAACTTAAAAAACGGGTCCTGAAGAAGAGACAGAGTTAGAGAACAACATGAATGCAAGAAGAGCTACTTCAGAAATCCACAACTTACATTCAGCTGGGGATGCATTTAAGTTTTTTTTTTTTGTTATAAGATATAAAATAGTAGCTTTCCAAAGAAAGAATTAAAAAAAAATAAAATGTCAAGCACAGTTAGTGCATATAAGTTAATTAACAATTTGCCTTATTTTGTGAGGTTTAGAAAACTAATAAGAAAGGAAAAAAAATCTTCAAAAACTGTTGTGTACAACATTATTTTTGTTAAAAATACTCATTACATACTGCTCTTTAAACAAGGTAGAGAAAATATTTACAAAATCTAAACTCTGTATTCTTTAAAAATTGAAATTTTGTGTTACAGAAAAGCTCCCTGTTAAGAAAATATTTTGTATGGCAGATAGCAGTGAAGAAATATGTATTTTTTCTAAATTCATCAGCAATCCCCTCACAGAAAAACACATCACTCTTTTGTCAGAATCACAAGGAGACATTGCCCATGTAAATATGAAGAGTCAGCTAGAACAGTTAAGAAATATCAAGGAATGGATAACTGTAATGAAGTTGTGCTTACTCATTCCCAGACAAGTTCAGAATTACTTTGACTGATTGGACATGTTTTTGCATGCCAAAAATCTGACTCTGAGGTACTGAACAAGATGAAACTGAGGAGCAACCACTAACTCTTTCTGACAGCACTGATGTATGTGGGATGACAATTCTAGACTAGTTCATCTTTTATCTCAAGTCACACTGCAATTTACTCATTCTGCAAACTCAGTTGCTTCCATATTTAGATTGTGTGTGTGTGTGTGTGTGTGTGTGTAGAATAAGAGTGAAAAAGCCACATTCCAGTCACCTAAATACTGAACTGTTTCAGAGTTTCACTACTAAGTCAACTGTTTCATCTGTAAGCAAATTCTGTAACTTCCGTAATTCTCAGTTAAGCTCATCAGCTTGTGACTTAACTCATTAAAGTCCACAAAGAACCCACTAAACTATGTTTGTGTTAAGAAATGTTCACATTTCTTATTCTCACTCCTATGTCATGAAACAGTCTTTCCAGGAAGAAAGCCTGCGACTGTGGCATATCTGAACACAATCTGTCACCAATAGCTCTCGGTTCCTGTTTGCTGTATTGTGCCATTCTTCCTTAATTTCTCTTACTAAATGCCTGTTCTACAGGCATGTGGGACACAGAAGAGTTTTATTTTCACAGAGAATAAAGGCAAAAAAAATAATCCATAACACTTAAGAAAGACTACCCTTAATTTTAAGTAATTAAATATAGGATGTATTTCACTAACAAGCTATGAGTAAAAAATCATTTTCTCCCAAGCCACGCTGGATATTATGGTTTTTAACATTCCCATTTTGCTTGAGCTCTGTTTAGAGACAGAGGGGAGGTATAGCCACAGAGAATCAACCTTGATTCATTTTGTTGCTCAAGCCCAAGCCTGATGATAGGATTTTGCTGTACAGACAGTAGGCTCTTTCAAGTGACAGAACAGGCATAGCAGAGCTAAACTTTAGAGGCTTCTCAGTGTAACCTTCCTTCTTTTATGCTAGGGAAAATTAAGGGAACCGTCACAAATCTCAGTGACTCTACCTGGTGCTATTAGTGGAAATTCCCCATATAAAAAGAGAATTCCTTGCTAAGTCTAGAGCAAGTTTCAGGCATGCTTTGCCTAAGCACTCAGTCCACACAAGCTCACCTTTTTACATGTTTTTTTAAAAGCTCGTGAGAATGTCAGGCATAATCTTTAGTGCAATCTTTATCATCTTGCCTCTTGAGAGATATCAGGACTAAAAAGTACTCAAAGTGTTTTTTGTATATGCCACTATACCAGGCATCTGTAATTTTGCTGGTTTAGAAAAATCATCCTTATAAACAGCCACACAGAAATACATATCTGATTTTGGTTTTCGGTGTTGTATTTTAGTAGTTTGTGATGCAGAGGTATTCAGTTGCCATCAGTGCTTGCTGTTATGTTGGAAAAAAATGCAATTGTGTCCTATTCTACTTCTACAGGAAAACCAGTAAACAAAATTAGTTCCCAAATATTAGCTTGATCTTTATTTTTTTATAATTAAGCATATATTATTAAGACTTACACAAAATTTCCAATCAACTTAGTTTGACTCTATTCCCAATTTAAAAAGGAGATGCAAGAATTGCAGTATTAGATTGGCACTTGTTTGACAGAATCCTATTCCTCCTAACAGCCAGTATATCTGATGCTTCAAAGGAAAGTGCAAGAAATGCTATCATGACAGAGAGAGGTCAAACATTCTTACAAAGGGAATTTTAACCAGAGGCAGTATGAATAACTGGTAGCAATGGCAGAAAGCAGCAGATTTCTAGTATGGCGCACAAAGTTTCACATATTTGATATTCTTTCTAGAAAACACAGGTATCATCCTGATTTAATTGTAAAGGTGGCTTTGCTACTGACCTTCACAAAAGCAGAATTTGGCTCATTTCCTGCTACTTTAAGAAACTCTTCTCCTTAAGTTTGGGCACAGGAAGATTAAATTGACAATTTCATTTCAGTTCAGGGAATGAACACTGGTAATGATTGCTGGCTGCAGCTGACTGCAGTCATGCATCCCTCCAGCAGAAACAGTTCTTGATGAATGCTTCTTCAGCAGCTCACCACTGTCACAAGCACTTCTTTGAAGGGGCGTCTGATCATGGTGCATGCTACCATAATGAAAGTGTCTGTTTCCATTATATGCACCTATTCTTTAGACAAGATCTTCCAGAATTCAGAAGTTTTCTTCAGGTGAAAGCTTAGGCTATCCTCACTTCGAAAATACGGCATGCTTGGTACATATAAAGGTATCATCTTCCTCGCACTACTAAATACAGTGCTAAGCAGTTTCTAACGGACCAGGATTCTACCTGCTCAGTTTGACAGTTGACCCTACCGTGAAGATGAAGAAAAATAGCTACTTGTGTATCTGGTTGGTTGTTTACCATCATTTGTACTAATACTTTCTCCTTAGCAAATAATTAATTGAGTACTACCAAGAAAAACCTTCCTATTTCTAAACATGACCTGCATTTTCCTCTGTCTGCTCCCTATTGTATTTTAATGCTGGATTTAATGACACCATATTTAAGCTTCTCATTGACTGGACTACATTGCCATTTCTACTGGAGCTTCCTGGATTCACAGATTCTTGAGGTCCAGAGACCATCAGCCTGACATCACACGTAATGCAGGCTACCGCAAAAGTGTCATCATTGCCACTGCTTGATTTATGACACATCTTTTAAAAGGAAATTACGTCTTTACTGACACAGTGAAAGTTCTGAATATAACAAGTTACATATTGGAAACTGAAAGGAGAAAACAAGGAGGTTTTTCTGGGTAACTTGGAAAACAAAAATTGTGCCTTATGTATTAGCACAGAAAGTATAAAATTATCTTTGCCAACTTACAGTGATATCAATTTCAGTGGGATGGGTATCTGTATTTCTGTTTTCTAGTACATTGGCCAAAATGTCTGGTGGCAGTGGTACATTTTAAAGATGATAGGTGAACCAGAGCAGAGTTTACAAATTGACAGGAAACTGGGCTTTGGCTCATGCATATATTTTCAGTACCCACTTAGCAAAAGTTTTGCATTACTTAGTCATGCGAAGTTCAGATTTCAGCTAAAATCCCATGCATCTATCTCGTTATATACCTCAAGGTATACAATATAACACAGATAGAAAAATTGGTCTGACAACAGCAGCAGAAGATTCTGTGTCCAAATAATTTAGATTACTTAGTTCAAGGCACCATTCTCTAATGAAAAGTTTAGCACTCAGAGAAAGGAGAATAAGGTGGGAGATGGATTTCATGACATTATGCCATTAACAACTTATCAGGTTGTTTGACTCAGATATAGCATGCCAGTTATAGTCCTAGTTCTCCAGGGATTGAGCTTAACTCTGTTTTCTAAAATATTTTGAGATCCTCCTTTGAAATAGCTGGGCAAATGCAAGTTATGATGCATGGACTGAGAACAGTTCAACAGAAAAGAATTATATTTTTATGTCCTCCATCTAACTAAAGTCTGCAGTTTTCTCCTCTTGACTTGAATGACTCATACATAAATGAGGTTACCAGGCAGAAAATCCTTTTAAGAGATACAACTAAAAAAAAAAAAAAAAAAGTCAGACACTTATAATCTAGGACACAGAGATATGGAACAGAAACCTCACCTCTGACTCACATAATACCTGAATATATACTGCAATCCAAGGGAGAGGTTTATTGCACCAAAAAGCGTAAGGAGACTTTCTGATACTACTCTCCAGGATGTAAACAATACAAAAAACCAGAGTGCTTACAGGAAACAACTCTGAAAAATGGCTCTTTATTTTACACCCATCCTCATAATGTTCTCTTAATCTCAAATCCTCTTTATTCATGTTAAACAGTCTAGCACAAATTGGCAAAACACCGTGACTTAAAACCACAGAAGGAATAGAATTGTTGCAAACCAAGATAACCATAAGCAATGCTAGCGGTGTAAAAGTTAGCCAACTTCTGTCCCAGTCAGCACTCTTCCAGCTTGCATATATTGTGTATGTACTCAGATTGTATCTATTGACCTGCATCATAGCAAAAGCATTAAAGAAATAATTTTCCTGGAACATTTATGTGTGTTATATGCATTTATTACATCTTAACATGTAGTTCTGATAACGGGGTTAAAAAATTTACATTAAAACCTTTTTTCAGTGCGATGAAGTAGAGACTGAAAATGGCAATGAAATGAAAGTATGAAAATAACACCCTTGTAGTTTGGAGGAGGGTTGCTGTTTTGCTTTGTTTCTTGTTTTCTGTTTACATCCTTCTCTCCTTTTCACATCAGTTAGCCCTATGTTTTTTTCTAACTGTAACTATTTGCAGAGGCCTAAAAATGTGCATCAAAACAGATTCTTCTTGGATAAATGATGTAAGTTTTTAGTAGTCTCCTAGAAATAAAAGTTAACATTTTGATATTGAAAAATTCTTAACACTTTTCAAAATAAGGCTACTGCTCTGACAATTTCACAAAAGCCACGAAGACACCTAGGCTATGACTAAACTTTTAAAAATGGAAATATTATCCCCAGAATTATTGTTCCAAGAGCAGAACCTATCAGCTGAAGCAGCTATTTCGAATGCTAGTGTTGTAAAAACATTTATAACAAATATAAGTCCCTGAAACAGAAGCTTATGGTGAAGAAGATGAAGGAACTTGAAGATTTGTGACAGATAAGAAAAATAACAGTAGCTGGTGGTGTGAATAAACAGTCAGATCCCTTAAAGCAGTTGAGGTGCCTTGTCTGAATAGAGAACACAAAACTGAAGAGCACAGACCAGTTCAGGGGCTTGTCACCCATGCAGTCCTACCAGCAGAGGAAGCAACTGGACACAGCAGTTACTGCTTCTCTTAGGTCCCAGCGTGCTGAACGTCTGTAGCAAACTGTCCATTCATGATGGAATGAGCTCCCAATCAAACGGACAAAAAGTCCAACTCTGTTCAGTGTGTCTATAGTAATATTGTTATTTTCATTTGTTAGGAGAGAAAGCCTTTTGTAATGTATTTTGTAAATGGCAAAAGAAACTATGCCTCTACGAAGTTACGTAACATTGTAAAATTGCAAAGAGTGTAATTTATGGCTAGTTCCTTCCATCAATATGGCAGTCCTGCAATGCATTTAGGATCTTTTATGTATGTTATTAACCAGGTCTTAGATGTTATTTATAAGGAATATGTGAATATGAAATATTAATTTTTAACCCAAAACCATTTAAAATATGCAAATAAAATATGTAAGCATATTAGAATGCTTAGAATTTCAATTTTATGCTGATTTGCATAATTCAGTGAAAGAAAAAAAATTGTTTATTATAAAGTTTCATGATTAATTTCTAGCCTTGGGCTTGCAAAGGATATCCAGACCAGGTATTTGACCCTTCAGAGCATCAAGTGAATGTTTAAGATTGTTTAATCTAATCTGAAGGACTAAATGTTATATTGTGGAATCCTTCAGTATTTAGACATGTATCTTACTTGGCATTCAAATGCACCCACATAATTTTTTTTGTATCTTTTCAATTTTTTAAATTGTTCATATGAATTTCAAAAATAGTGATTCTTAATATAATTTTTCACAATGAAAGCTTTACCTGCAAACTATTTTTACAGCAGCCCAGAGGTCAGGCATTCTATTTAACATGGTTGTTCCTGGGTTCCATCTGGGCACGCTCACATTTATGGTGAAATCCATAAAACTGCAAACTGTCATACACCTGTAGTCTTGCCATTTCAGTGTCATTATTCAATTAGTGTACTTTGATGAGTATGAACCGTGACTCAAAGCACAGATGTTGACAACGTCAAACACACAATCACACATACCATTTGCCTATTTGCAGATAATATTGCCTTCTGTTATTATAAGCATATCAGATCAGGCACTCAGCTATATTGTTGCCTCAGGCAACAGATCACAAATATATCTGTAGAACTATTTCCAGCAGAACTAAAGTGTTTAGCCACCCAGTACACTTATAATATGTTATCTAAATTTGAACTGGAGAGATGTGTCAATCAAATAATCAATTCATTTTATGCAAAATTATAATTGCAAATAAATTCTGTAAGGTTATGAATCCATGTGCTTACTTTAGATTTCCCCCACTTTTCACATTTTCACAGACATGGTCCAATACTGCTGGAAAAAGTTAAAGACCAAAGGAAACGATACAATATCTAAAAATCAAATACATTATTTTTTCAGGATTCATCTAGTCTTATACTTCAATATTCAATATCCATATAGAAACAATATTTCAGCTTTATTCCAGTGAGTTACAATAAAGGCATGGGGTTTTTTTAAGGTTCATAAAGGTATAACTGAGAACAAAATTTGACCCTTTTATCACAATCAGCCCAGCCTGACTATGTAAATGGAACCAAGCAAGAAAACACTTTGTTACTTGGAAATGCATGACTTTATCTCTCTGCAATTTGAAACTATTATGCTGACAAATACAACACAGTAGGGATCAGGCACCACTCAGAGATTAACATTTTTGAAGCCTATATATATCACAAAAAAACCACACTACCAAATAAAGTTGAACAGATGGATACTGATCAGAGACTAGGAGAGGTTGAATGCAGCAAGTACTGAAGATTGATACCTACTTACAAAGAAGCAATCTGGGCACAGTGAACAGCAGGTTGCTACAGATATTTGGCATATTTATTGAAGCATTAAGGGAGTTCCGCAATTCCATTAACATATATACAGGACTATGCAAAAACCAGCGTATTAGGCTTCCCACACACACAGAAATCTTGAATTATAATGACTAGCCTACACATAATAAAACTTAAGTGAAACCTGTTTAATGTGGGATAAACCATTGTCAGCATCACAATTTAACAGTACTTCCGTTTTCAAAACTCCAATTATGTTTACAGCTCAAAATGCCTGGACTGGTTTTGTTCCCAACAGAAAAATCAATTACAAAATTCCCATCAACTTGAAGAGAAGCAAAACCAGACACTTGTATCTGTTACAGTAAAGGTACAAAACCTTGACATAAATATTCACAGTTTAATTGCCCTTCTGCAGCATAAACTATAACTGAGAGGCAAAACATCCCTTCTGCTTCTTTAGAAACTTTAATGTTTTATGTGAAAACACATCATTGAAGAAGGTCTTGAGGTAAAGTTGAAAAATTAAGTAATAGTTACTAGGAAACAAACAGAAAAAACTAAAAACTGTACAACTTCAATCTATTCAGCTGTGTTCAGAGATACCTTCTTGCACTCATCATCGAGTGCATTGGAAAAAACAGATTATGTCCCTTCAGTACATATCTGAAAATACACATTGGTCCTTCTACCTCCAATGGAGTTTAAAAGAATTATTGTCACCAAATTAAGCAGCTCTGTATTCGGGTTTTTTCTTCCTAAGCAAGTATCTTAATATCATTCTTGTCTGTTTCTCTGCTATTCCTTTATCATTATACCTTTAGCTCAACCTTTAGCTCTGAACTAGTATTTTTGATCACAACCTGACCTGACTTGCTATTTATTTTTTATTCTGAAGATAATCTAGCATTCTAACTTGTAAACAGAAGTTTGCTCAAGTCTTACTTCCTTTACTTTGACCATTTTAATCTTGTTTGCTGTTGTACACACAGTACTAAAATACCTGTCATGAGTCATGTTATTCTCTTTGTTTTGGAGGAGTTACTGAAGTTTGAGGGGTAAAAAAGAAAACAAGTATTGGAATAGTGATGTAACTTTTCAGAATCCTTTAGATTTAGTGACTGTTTCTTATGCTATAATACTTCACCAAGATCTTTTACCTATCGTTTCATCAGCAATGAAACATAAAAATGGATATATTCAGTCAAAGTTTTAGCAACTTATATATATGTCATCACCTAAGAAGCATGCAAAATTTACAGCCAATAAACCAGCTATCTCTCGAGCAAATTAATCTGTGCTAGAGTCTTCCTGTGGCACCTTTGAGGTTGACTTCCTTCATAAAAATGCAGATCACATTCCCTTGAGATACTCATCTTTTCCCATGATGCACTTGGCTGACAGAACAACAAGCTTGGTGCACAGAAATGCCACTGGGGTTGACAAGCAAATTCCATCAGTATGCAGTGTTTACACAGTACAGTTTAGTAATAGCAGTTCACACAGTCTGTTGCCTTGGAACAGAATTATAATTAAGGCTTAAATCTTCATCATTCAGATTAATTCTTATCACACAGGTCTTACACATTTTCTTGTGTAAGTCTGAAAATATGTTTGTCGCTAAAGAAAACAGCATACAACAGTTAACCAGCTTTGAAGATGTTCTTGTTCCTAAGATGCACAAGTACAATATTTCTAGGACATGATATCTAGGATTTTTCTCATTAATTATGAATATAACGTTTTTCTGAAGTCACATGTACCACCTCCAACACATGAAAAAAACAATACTATTATAGGCGTGGTAAGTATTAGCTGTAAGAACTTGGGAGCTCAGTTCAGTTTAGAAACATCCTCTGTGTTGTATCAAAATGTATTTTCCAACCATTCACAAGTTTACAGCAAGTACGCTCTAAATCCAAGAGCTGTATATGCTTACAAGTTTCTGAGGAATGCTTCAGAAAAGAAAACATGGAGTTAAAATGCCAGAGATATCCCTCTCAGGCTGAAGCATTTAAGCAAGACTGTGCCTTTCTCACACAGATCTTAAAGACCATCGTAGCATATCATCTAGCAGAGGACAACCCCATAATATCACCTTTTTTCCCCTCTGTGTAGACCTGCCAGAAGACCACTTGGAAGAATTTTTCCCAAGTAATCACAGGCAAGGGCAGCTGCCTGAGGTTAACATGGAGAAGGATACAAAAGGCATCTTTCTCCTCAGACTTTTCCCCTTACCATATAGGAAACAATCTTCCATCTCTCCTTCATGTCCGCACAATAACTAACATTCTTTAAAGGTTACAAGGCAGGTGGGAAAAAAAAATCACCATATATATCTGAACCCTTTATTGGACTCATTCTTTCTCAAATTGCATTTTATTAGCTCAGCAAAAAAGTCTCATGTTGGTTTACTACCTGAAATGCATTATACCAGTATCTCTGATCTGCAGCAATTAATTTTAATTCTTTTCAGCAACATATGCAAATCTTCATATGTGTGCACATATTCCATAAAACATGCATTACACTTACTGCATAGCAAGTAAATGTATAAGACCTGATATTTCAAAAGAAGAAAAAAAGCAAAAATAAACATTTTAGTAACCTTCTTACTAGTCTAAAATGGATTAAGTCTTCATGGATGCATCCCTCTGCTGTTATATTAAGCAAACAATGTCATAGAATCATAGAATGGTTTGGATTGGAAGGGACCTTTAAAGACCATTTAGCCCAACCCCCCTGCCCTAGGCAAGGACATCTTTCACTAGATCAGATTGCTCAAAGCCCCATCTAACCTGACCTTGAATACCTCCAATGATGTGGCACCCACAACATCTCTGGGCAACCTGTTCCCATGTCTCACCACCCTCAACATAAAAAAGTTTTTCCTATATCCAAATCAATCTACCCTCTTTCAGTTTAAAACCACTCTCCACTGTCCTGTCAGTACAGGCCCTGGTAAAATGCCTTTCTCAGTCTTTCTTATAAGCCGTTTTTATACATTGAAGGGCTGCAATAAAGCCTTTTTCACAGCCTTCTCTTCTCCAGGCTGAACTGCATGTCAAAGAGGTATATGTTTACACTGAGGCCCAGTTTATAATGATTTGTACCAGTTGAAAATCGTTAACTAGGGGATAAAAATAGGAAAAGGTCACAGATACAATCAATGGTGAGGGTACACAGCAGCTGCTACAACCAGAAAAATCTGGTGGGCAGGGTCTTTTCTACAAGACCTGACAAAACCAAGGAATTTTACCTACAGAGGTAGCTGATGGACAAGCAATATAGCAGGACACTAACTAGTCAGCGGATTCTTGAATCCCACATGTGCCTGGTTTTTTGATACAGATGATGGTGAAAAGGAGTCTTCTTGATGTCACACCAAGTGCAAGGAACAGGTTAAGGATGTCAAAATGGAAGGTAACTTGGATGACAGTGTTCATGAAATAATAATACGTTACACCACTAAAACCTGACAAACAACACCATAATAAAAACAATTTGCATTTCAGGAAGGAAGTTCTCAGTAAATGAGAACTGGAAGCAAGCTGTCCCAAGATGCTGGCAGCTTTTTAAAGAAGCATTTTTAAAGGCCAAGTATAAACAATTCCATCATCGTGTAACAGATAGTCTTGGCTATGTTGTGAGCTATTCTCTGATCCTAATACAAGGAAGCATGCTGGAGATGAAAATAATATCAGATTACTGAAGAAGAATATAAAACTATTTTGTATTTCTGCCATATGAACTTGTAGGGAGAAATTCAATCAATAAAGTGAAATACAATTACAAGAGAAAGCAATTCAAACACATTGTGCCCTATGTATCTGAAAGTATGATGTTAACATGATGTAAGTATAAAATGAAATTATGAAAGTATGATGACTGATTCAGTCCTGCACTCAGAAAGTGACCAAAGGGGATACAAGTCTGAAGACCCTGTCCATCAGCCTCTTAGTCAAAACTGAGTCAAAATACCCTTTTTTCATTTTGTTTTGATTAGCATTTTTAAAAAAGCAGCATTTAAAAAAAGAGAAAAAATAAGAATAACTCATAAGACTTCCTTCATAATCTTCAAAATCAGTAAAGAAAGCATTACTACAGAAGCACATCTGAAATCTACTGAGATTGAAGTCCAGATCTCCCCCTTAACAGATACTCCACTAACCTCCCCTTATGCACTTCTGCATTCATGCTCCAGCTAAGAATAGGCTGGGATCCCTCATACTGTAGTTTCATTCATTATGCGACAACGCATGCACACCTCAGTCTATTCGCCTGTTGCACAATATAGGTATTTCCCAGGGAGGTCAAAAGGAGTTACTTAGTTCAGGCCTTTTGCATGTGATCAGATTTCCAGAAAGAGATGTCTAAAGTCTCAAATGAGACAATCATCACACACCATTAGTGCCACCTTGTGGTGCACAGCTTACTAGGCTGTCACTACCCTACCATCAAAACACTTGATTGGCAACAAGCAAAATGATGTTAAAAGCAAATGTTGTCTTTTTAAATCAACTGAGTATACCTTCAGCATTTCAAACTTAGTATCACTCTAGGGCAGTTTGATTGAAATGACAGTGCATAGATGCATGAACAAGGCAGTGTAAGGGTTAAATCACATTAGTTCTTTGACTACCTGGATCGACAGCTGCAATCATAGGGTTTTAAGTCATTCTGAGAAATGATACAAGATTTTCCATTCCCCACTCCTTTTTTTGGACACCCACTAAGGGATAAAGATCTCTTGAATTTTTGTCTTCTTTAAGCAAGTAAACAAGCAAGCGAGTCAAACAAAAATACCTTGTGATCATGACTCCAGGCACAAGGAAGCATGTTTCTTGACTGACATTAGCTAATCTCCTCTGTTAGGACTAACCTCTGACGATTTCAGCCCCAGGTATTCTGACAAACAAGTTTTAGCTTGCTCCAGAGCCTTGCTTTCCAGTGATAGCGAATGGGCTTGCTGACAGTATCTCTGCTCTCAGCTAATCTCACTGGGTAAACCCTGTAAACTGTTCAACTCATTCCCACAGCCTGACTACACGTTTCATATATACTAGACTTTTTTTTAAAGTATGGGGAATTAAGCTGTTACAAAGTGGGTTATTTGATCAAACCAAAAGAACTTAAATATGGTATGTTTGAAATTGTCCCTATTTACTCTCTGCAAAGCTCTTTACTCTTAGCTGTGAGTTTTTAGGTTTGATTTATATTTCAGTCATGTGCTAACATTGTATGAACTGGCCAGTGACAAGTTAAACAACCTGTTTTGGCTCAGCCTGAAAGGCTAGCCAGCAAAACTATATCTACATCCTCATTATGCAAATGAGGTATGCAGATAATTTCATGTTTCATCTTATTGTTTTGATGTCTTAGAGCAGATGGCAGAAAATGAACCACACTGGAAGTAACCAAGTGACATTTTTGAAAACCATTACTTTCAATGACTTGCTACCATTCTTCACATTACGGTCCTGACATTCAGTCTGTCCTCACCCTATCAGATCGCATGTGCTGCCAACAACCTCTTATCATCACTGAGCAGAAACTACACTTTGGCCTCAATAAACTGGCAGTTCTATTTGCAGCCAGATTTTAAAAGAAGCAGCTCAAAGTTCCATAATTCATGGAAACAGATGAGTCTCTCCTCCTAAATCAAGGTGCACAAAACTGCTGTTCCTAAAGTATGCATTAAACTCACATCTTTTTGTTTGTCATTGCAGGAGAGTGTACTGTAATAAGCTCTCTCCATAAAACTTCTAACGGAAAAAAAATATTGTAATCTTCAAAGAAAGTATTTGTGAAATAACTTTTCTGCTAGTTCTTTCCTTTTGAGGGATTTTCTGTTCAACCCAGTTTACTATTATTATTATTGTTCAGTCAAATACTGTATGTTATATTTGTACACTACGCAAAGGTAGGATATGAGAATATAAAGTTTTCCACTTAAAGAGTCAGCCTAGTTTTCATAGCTGCATTGTATTCACAAGGAAAGTGTTTTGGTTGGGGGTGTGGGTTTATTAACAATGCACTGCTTTTAAATAATATACAAAAAGTCTGATTAGTTCATATACTACAGAGCTTTGTTTATTTTATTACATAAGAACATCTACTTAAAGAATAACTTTCACCAGCCATCCTCCACCAAAACTTAGTAGGCCAATTCCCATTTAATAGTCCCAGCTATAAGCCAGCCATATGAATATCAAGTTGGTCTCCAAAGGATGTTATTTTTCACACAGAATATCAATATCAATACCTTATTACCGTATGTGGACTTTCTGAAGTTGAAACACTTCTAACAGGTTAAATTTGAATTTTCATTTATCTACTTGACACCTAATGTCTTGGAATATGAAATACTTACTCTGCTGCGCCTAATTCCAATGCTCAGTAATCTCACCACTAGCAAAAACAGGCAACATGTAAGTGTATAGCTCCGAAACAGATTTCATTACCTCTTGTTCACTGAAGGAGTATATTTGTAAAAACCATAAATAAAATTTTACAATCACTATGTGGGTAAATCTAGCAATAAAAGATTGCATTACTTTTCTCTTTATTGAATTTGAGTCATTCCCAATGAAATCAAGACAAACGCATCTAAATACCTTTACACAGTTTATACCTACAGATAATACTAGACATCTTCAAATAAAAATTAAAGTTGAAGCTTTATTCAGCATAATCTGTTGAGTCTGTAAGAGCTGGCACACTACTTGTAAAGGTAAAATGTCACCTATCCATCTTACATGAAAGTAGAGTTAATTTTCTTCATAGTAGCTAGTATGGGATATGTTTTGGATTTGTGTTGAAAACAATATTGATCATACAGAGATGTTTTGGTATTGCTGAGCAGGGCTTACACAGAGTCAAGGCCTTTTCTGACTCTCACCTCACCCCACCAGCAAAGAGGCTGGGGGTCCATAAGAAGTTGGGAGGGGACACAGCCAGGACAGCTGACCCCAACTGACCAAAGGGATATTCCAGACCACACAACACCATGCTCAGCATAAAAACCTGGGGAAAGAAGAAGAAAAGAGGGGATGCTTAGAGTTATGGCATTTTGTCTTCCCAAGTAACCATTACGTGTGATAGAGCTCTGCATTCCTGGAGGTGGCTGAATGCCTGCCTGCCAATGGGAAGTAGTGAATGAATTCCTTGTTTTGCTTTGCTTGTGTGCACAGTTTTTGCTTTCCCTATTAAACTGTCTTTATCTCAACCCATGAGTTTTCTCACTTTTACTCTTCTGATTCTCTCCCCCATCCCACTATGGGGGAGTGAATGAGTGGCTCTGTGGCGCTGAGTTACCAGCTGGGGTTAAACCACAATGTTTGTCTTTAATGGGACTTTCTCTGATTTTAATTTACAATTAATCCAGTAGAAGCATTTTTGGTTTTATTTTTCATTGATGCATCAAGATCCCTTTATTTCTGATACCTAGGATATTAGGTTCTCCATATTACTTTGTGAGTCTGCTCTTCACACTAAGGTCACTGGAATTTTTTCACTATGTAGGTAGCTTTAGAGAAGGTACTTACAATAGAAACCAGCCTGATGTGAAAGGCAGAAAAACTCATACCTCTGAACCACAGTAAATTTTAATCCCCCAATAAGCCCACATACCAAGCAGAAAAGACTGTAGTAGCCATGTCTGTGAGGAAGAGAGGATAATTTTGTTACATAACCAATGCAGTGGAAGATTTCTGCTACAGAAAATCTGTAGTACATGCAGAATTTGCCTTTGCTCCTGTACAGTCTTTGCTGTATCTATGCAAGCTACCCAGTGTCTTTTAATGATTGGGCCACTTCTGTGTTTGATGGAGACATCTGACAGAGGTCTTTAATAAAGCTTCACTTATTCCTTAAGGTAATTTTTCCATGTTTTGCTTGTGATGGTGAGGAAACTTGGTTTCCACTTTGGTATGCCAGAGTGATTTTCAGAAGCACTCCAGAAAATACACTCTACTTTTATCAATTAATTCTGTGTGCAACTGAAGAGTCTAGTCTTTTATCAGCCAGTATTTCCAAAGTACAAAGGTGTAATTTTTACTTAATGCCAATGATTCAGCATTAATAAAAAAAAAAAATAAGTGTGAGAAAGGCACAAATGTTGGGTCCAAACCAGCTAAAAGCTTGAGGAGAATGTAAAAGTTTGAGGATAATGAAATTTATCAAATTTGGATTCAGTTCTGTCAAGTTTTGATTCAAGCCATGGCCTTGAACCTGCATCTCCTATATTCCACAGTTAAGTCTCAACAACTATCCTTCCAGCTATTTTTAGTCACTCTTTCTCTTCCTCTTCTTTTTTCTCATCCAAACCCAAGACATCCCAGTTTTATTCTCACACAACAGAAGAAAACCCTAAAGCCAGTTTATTCCCAGTTCTTAAGTTTTCACCGAGAGAATACGAAATAATACTTCAAATGCTGGAGTCCAGGCAAATAAACCTTGAAATCAGTGATGTGTATCTACCTACCTACCAATGGTTTGGGCTTTCTTGTTTTGTAAAGTATTTTATGTGACTAAAATTTATTGTATAAACAAACTGCATAGTAATAAATTCTTCTACATAGCAGTTGCCATTTGGCATGAAGAGAAACATGTCTCAGTGCTGCAGAGCAAGATATGCAGTCATTACTGAAGAGGAAAGCATACTGGTTTTTTAGAAGTTACATCTGAAATTAAGAGTCATAAAACAATTCCACAATACTAGAAGACTGCTATGGATTAGGTCTGAGCACAGTGCTACCATTTTAGTGAAAGTATAACTTCTGTAATTTACATGTCAGCTTACTAAGATTACTTAGAAAAAGCCTCAGTAAGGACTTAAATATATTGGAGTTCAAGCAACAGTTGCAGAGGAGGGGGAGAAGAGCCAAATAAAACATTAGTCTGCAAAGTGCCGGCGCATTCACGTTAAAATTCTTCAATGGTAGCAGGGTGTATATAATGCTTGCAAGAGGTACCCAGCTCCCAGTAGAGAATACTTAATATATAAAAAGAAGCCTAATAACAGTATATCTGGTCTGCAACAGAAACCATTCTAGTGAAATAGTTTGATAATTAACAGCTCATTTTAAATACAGGATACAAACCAAAACATATGTATTGGGTTTCTGAGGCAAGGTCTTGGTAGTGGGGGGGCTACTGGGGTGGCTTCTGTGAGAAGCTGCTAGAAGTTTTCCCTGTGTCCGCCACTGGCCAAGGACCAGCCCATCAGCAGCAGGGGAAACG
>NW_009259199.1:822156-844787 GCF_000687185.1 Egretta garzetta
ATTCCCATCCTCCTGCGCCACTGGGGGGAGTAGGTAGAGAAACTGGGAGTGAAGTTGAGCCCAGAGAAGAAGGGAGGGGAGGGGGGAAGGTTTTTAAGATCTAGCAGTTTTTCTCCTTTCCTTCTCTGATTTTGATTGATAATAAATTAATTATTTTCAAGTTGAGTCTGTTTTGCCCATGATGGTAACTGATAAATGATGTCTCCCTGTCCTTATCTCAACCCACGAGCCTTTTGATTTACTTTTCTCTCCTCTGTCTGGTTAGAGGGGAGTGATAGAGCGGCTTTGGTGGGCCCCTGGCGTCCAGCCACAGTCAAACCACCACAACATAATAGGGCACATTTTATCAGCTCTCTCAGCTTTCAAAAACAAGGGGAAGAGGATCGGAAAAAAAAAAAAAAAAAAAAGATGGATATAATACCACTCTAGAAAGTGCCTGGAATGGTGCGGCAATACCATTTTTTCAAAAGCATGGGCATCCTAAAAACAGCATTATATTTGAGGGGGTGAGGGGACTAAAACCAAAATTTTGCGATCAGCTTACTTGTCTATGTATAAAAGCTCACATCCCTAACAAAGCTGATAAAACTTTTCTCCCTCCAAAATACCAGCTGTCATTTTGCTAGATGTAGGCAAATCCCATAATAGGTAGGAAAAGTAGGAATATGAAATAAGACTTGAAGACAAACTCAAACACACAACTCTATGAATATACATGGCAGACAACTCCATGAACTCATACTACTGATGGTTTAATAGAATTATATTGTTCTGCTCCATCCCCCCAACAAAAACTCATGTCTGATGGGCTTCCAAGCCATAAAAAGCCCCTGAAAGACAAAGAGTGTCTGGTCTGAAATTTAGCAAACTTGCTACATCATCTTAGATGTAGCACAAATAAAATCAGTTCTATTAAAGGATGATACACTGGCAATTTGTTTTCCCATTCCTAAGGGCTTTTATCCTCATCCTCCACAAATGTACATATAGTTTTAAAGACTGTTGCCTTAAAAGGCATATTTACAAACTGTGCCTTGCCACAGTTAAGGTGTAGGTCACACTCCATCTTACCTCACTGGGGTCTAGGTCCAGGATAATAAGGCTTAAGAGATGCTGCACACACTGTTTGTTTCTCTGCCCTGAGTTACTGAACAAGCAGCACGCAGAGGACTTGTTTCACCGAGTTATACCTCTCATAGACCACAACTGCAGACATAAGCGTAAAGCCAACTCTTCCCTCAAACAGAGGCAGTAAGCCTACTCTGAAGTTAATTAAGTTTTCTGAAAGCAAGAAACGTATAAAATGAGTTCCACAGGGATACAATTCAGAGAGTGCATTGTAAATTATGTACAACCTTGGCAAAAAGTTCCCCACAGAATCAGAAACGTCAAGTATTTCAAAACCAGCTATGGCTGCATCAGTCACTGGGAGAGGCATGTTTGTCATCCTGACACTGTGAAGACCATGCAGAATTTTAGACAATTCTTTGTAAAACGCTTCAGCAGATCACTGCATAAAGGACATATACAGAAATACTTCTAAGAAGATATAGCACTTCTTACTGAGCACATGTCAAGTGTTTTTAATAAAATGCCAAGTTTAATGCTAATGGCTGTTAATCAGAGCCTTCTTCAAAGTAATTTAAATATATTTCATTTCCTAATTTAAAGTTTGGTACTACACAATCTTTTAGATTCAGAACCCATGTTCATCTTGGTATGCAATATTCATTATGTGTTAACAGTGTTAACAGCAAATTACTATTTCAGGGCTTCCCGAACTTCCCTACTAGGCTTGGGAAATATGCAGATTCTGATATAAAGAGGCAGTTTCCCCTTGTAGCCTGGGAAAGTATCAGGTGGGTAAGAAGTAGTAGTAACAACTTCTAAAAACGGAAGTCAAGAGACAGCACAACTAAAATTCCCCAAAGGCTGGTTTAGCATTTCATAAATGTGTGTGGAACAACAAGGAAGTGACAAGGATGCTTCAGGGAACAAAGATTTTCCAGACAGATGTGGACACCCATGAATTCCAGTCAACTGAGTAAGAACTCACCTCTTAGATATGTGCCTATATATTAGCAAATTTCATCAAAACACGTAAAATCCAATTGCTGTGACAGCACTCCCATTCTAGAGTTCTCACAAGAGACTGCCTGCAAACTGCATGCACCTCTCTCTACACTTTACAGAGGCTGAAAACAAAAGGCAACAACGCTTCTGAAAACAACAGAGGGGAGGTTTTTTTTGTTGTTTTGGTTTTTTCCCACAAAACAAAAGCAAGACAAAGCTCCACTTCATAACCTGACATGGTAGGAGTAATTGCGGAAGATTATGGGATTCAAAAGGTTATGCTGAAGTCAGGAATCAGTGCAAGAAGGTTACTTGAAATAACAGAGACAAGGTATTAGCCAAAACAATCCCCAAAACAAGCTGAACAGTCATGGCTGAAAATGCAAACCAGTGCCTGAGCTGCTACCTTTTAAATTATTCCATATTCTCATAGCTCATGAAAGTTTTGTTGAGGTTTTTTTTAATCATTTTTGTTGTCATTGCATATGGTTTTTTATTTTCCCAGTGAAATACCAACATGTAGAATCTTTAGTTAAAAAAAAAAAAAAGTAGTGTATGAAGAGCAGCAGAATACTTTGTGTGGTCCATTTTAGCAAATGTAGATGGGTCTCTGAGAACAGGTGGTTACTTTTCTGGAGATCTGTATGCAAACCTTCAGTGTGTTTATTCACACTGCTGTTCAAACACAAACATAATTAGTACACACATTTTATTTTTTAATCTGAAATTTGGTGCATTTAATATTTAAATCATTTTTCAGCAAGTCCTATCTAAGCAACATGTTGCTCTTCAAAACCCAATACTGTAGTCTAAATTCCATCATCAGCGCCATCAACAAGAGGCTCTTATCATTACCTGCATATCCGTATACAAGTGGCACCAGAGCCACCTGAAAACATATTTGCCTAAAACCAGATCCTTGTTGTGACATGGGTGTCTACAGTCCACATACATCACCTATAGAAACTCCTCTGTCTGCATCCACAGATCTCTCTGCAGATATCTATATATGAATTAGGTACCTAGGCAAGCCTTGCAGCCAACAGAGAGAAACAGGCATTTCTGTGGCAATGTTCCTGAGTCCATGTTAGAAATTATCTTTGAAATAAATGCAGCAATCTACCATTTACACATCTAAACTAGGACTAACTCTTGCACACAGAGCAGAAGTTAAATGCTCTTGGGACCTTGCAGAATATAGACTCAAACACTCAAAGCTGGATTTATTATATTAGCATTTAAGCACATTTGTGTTCATGCTGTAAGATCAGAGTCACAACAGATGTCCTGAAAAAGTGATCTTTGATAGATTATCCCAGACAATATATTCCAAAAATACCACACAAAGATCAGAGACCAAGCAACTCCTATTCTGCACCCTTTGTTAAGTCATCTTTACTTTCATCAGGAGTTCAGTTTCTTAAAGCAAGAAAACAAATAAGAGATTGGAAAAATTTAAGTAGCATATAAGGACTGTATCTTCTTGTAGCCTGCTTATCCCATTTTGCCTAACATACTGGGGACTGTAACTGAAATATATGAATAGCATTACTTGTGTTGCATATTCATGTAAAACTTACCATGAATGCAGGAATATATTATATTTGCTTTTCATGTAAAGAAAATCCAAACTACCCTTGTTACCTGCTGTTTTGGTATACAAGATTACTGAAAAATATCAGGCCATATGGAAATTTAACTTTTAATGAGATTTTAATCTTATTGCCTACCATATGATAATGCACTTCTTACAAATTTAAAGGAATTCACTAGAATGACAACTAAAAGATTGTCTTGTGTTCCTACTGACCAGAAGACGAAAATACAATATTTTGGTGTGTAATACAACAATTGCCTGTTACACCAGCATAACAAAAAGATGTTAACATTTAAAATTTCAGTATACAAGCCACTTGAGGTAAAAAAACTGTGCAAACAGAGGTTGACATTGTCCCATTAAAAGGAGACATGAGAAATTTTGATGATCTATTGCAATTGTACAATATCTATCAGAACACCCAGAGGTAAGCCATACACTGTTTTAAAGCTACTAGTGACATAAAATCATATTTCTGCTTAATGAGGAAAATAATATATGACTCACCAAGAATAATGGGAACATTACAAATTCCCAAACATCTCTCATCTCCAGTTAATATTTTCCTTTTTTTTTTTTTTAATTAAAACAAGTAAAGTGAGAGCAAACAAAGCTATAAGGAATAATTATTGAATGAGAAATATGTCAATCAGATATTTCTTAGCATAATTATACAGAGATAAATTTGCCACATTATTTTGCCTTTTACCACATGCTTAAAAGAACCTTACCATCACACATACAGATAAGACTCTAAAGAAGGCCTTGAGAAGTTTAAATTCTTCCCAAATTACATTAATAATAGGAGTTTCTCAAATATATTGAACAGCAAATAGACCTATTAATCTCAGTGGCTGACAGCATATATTTCACCCAAGATTTAGCAGTCAGAGAGACAGGGCCACCTGAACTTGCTGTTCTAAGTGACCTTGCTGCTATTCTAGACTTAACTGTAAGGAAAGATATTTTCCTTGAAATGGATGGCATTTTTTTTAGAAAAAAATACCTTAAGTTTTTCCAATAATTAATCTCATAATAACTAATTAAATAAAACAGAGCAGCCTTAGGTGCATTACATTACTGCTGTTCTCAAAATAAAATTAATCATAAGGTGGCTAAATTAGAAGTGTGGTCAACTTGACACCATCAAAGTCAAAAGGGAACTCTCAGTTTCCATAAAAGGAACATTTTGCCACAAGCAGAAGGATGTAGCATAGTTAAATTAAGAAGACAACCCTGAGCCATTCTAGTCATACTCATCCTACTCATGCTTCCCAAGATAGAGGAAAAGCACCATTTCTGCTGCAGTTATTCTTGTCACTGAACAACCTATGACATTATGGTCAATGAATAGGATAGATTTCAGCTCATCTGGTGTTACTTTTAATTACTTTGTTGTAATAGTTTCAGGCTAGCTTTTCAAACATTTTCCTATGGTTTAAGTACAAGCACTATATTAACATGAGTACAAGAAGGTCAAGTAATGTTAAGCTATACAAAATGAATCAGCAATTCATTCAGAGGAAAGTAGCCAGAATGTATCCTGGTCTGCTTCAAATATTCTACTCATTAGTATTATGGTAACACTCACTACACAACACTACTAAGATTTCAAATGTTGATATTGTATAACAGTTAAATAATATTTTGTTGTATTATAGCCAGACATGGGCAACAACATTTTTAGCTTAAAAACAAGTAGTTTCTTCCTCCCAAACCTGCTGCCCTGCTGTGAACCTCAATGTTCTGATGTGCAGAACTCTCCTAATTTCTAGGCAGTTCACAGTCATCAGCTTCTGGACCAACATTTTTCTCTAAATTCTCTTCCATTCCCTGGTACCCCTAAAGAATGACTATATCTTTCACCAAGAAAAAACAACCTCTTTTTTTTTTTAATAATAGGAGAAATATTCTATTTCCTGAAAATACCATGAACTCTCTTCCCATTTCATCCTTTATTCATCATTACTCAGCATGAGTGACTGGAACTTACAAATTATTCCAGATTAGATCAGTAATTTTCTGGTAATGTTCAGCTCTAACTCACCTTGTGTGTAGACAGTGGCAATAAATTAATAAAGGAAGTTTCACAGTTTGTTCCAACCATAGGTTGAGTAGGAATAAATTAAGACTTATAACTCACATCCTGTGTTGTAACTTATTATGTTAATTACTAATATCATAATAGCAGAACACTACACTCAGTTTCTGTTTGATAAAAAGAAGACACATTTCAAAATTATTGCTATGTATTAATGACATTACCATTATGAGACTTCCAACTGATGGGAAAATTTTGCTCTCAGTAACGTCAGTGTGAATTATTGAAGACAAGAGCAGAATCTGTCCAGATGAACCTTTCTTGAGTTTTAGCTGCATGGTGCTGGAAAAGTATTTTTACTATGTGAATTTAAAGTAATTCATTAAATTAGTTGCACCATGAAATAAAACAATTATTTAATTCATAAACATTTAGAACCAGAGCTGCCTGGGACATGTCAAAAAAGGAAAGGTAGTTGGACTATGCTGTTCAGCTGATGCTCAAATATTTCAGGGATATTATCTGTTCTGTTATTGGAAACATTTTTTGAGAAAAAAAATTTGCAATGCCTCTTGCCACCTCACAGGCTGCTGGCATGCCAAACTAAAATTCCCACTCCAGTTCAGTGAGAAACTGTAATGGAATTCTACCCTCATTTCAGCTGAGCAAGAAACTCAACATGGCTCGGCCACATTGCAGACCTAACCAAAAAGCCACAGCCATTGAAACAAAAACACATTTTCTTCCAATATGGAATGAAAAAACACCTTGAATCCTTCATTTTGAAGGTTTGTAATCACAGAATTATAAATCTGCAATTGCAGAACTAACATCCTGTGGGCAGCTTGAAACATTGTGCCTGACTGAAAAGTCTTTCTTCCTTTCCCAGTTGTCTTTCATACTTAAATATTATTGAAATCCTATGAAATACATAAAAGCAAGAGATTTTTCTAATAGATTCTCCTTCAAACTTAAGACCAGTCAACTACATTGCATAAATTACAGTCTGCGCTATCAAAAATAGCAACTGTAAAGTGAAGACACCGATATTCTTCCTAATCTTAAAGTGATGCAAACCATTATCTGGAAAACAATAAGAAAAAGTTGTTGACATAAAGTTAGTAGGGATTAATTAGCAAATTAATTTTTCCATGTATAAGTCTTGTCATTATAACTGAGTTCAAGATATATGAAGAAAATTTAAGCAACTAGTGGTAACCATGTAATTCACTGTTTTCTGGTAAATGACACAACCCAGAAATTCAACTTGATTGTGATTCAAATAAAATAAGAAGGCTCTCCTTCAGGTAAAGGTTGTCACCAGAAATTTCACTGATCAGATAAACAGACAAAATTCTACAAAATAACAGAAGAAAACTAGCAGAGGGAAGTTTAAGGGAAAATATTTAAAAACAGCTCCTTTCTCATCTATATTAGTGCTGAGACATCAGTGAATCTTTCAAGTACAATAGGGAAATTCTACTATCCTAAACTGTGCAATCTGTACTTACATATTTGTTTGGTATGTGATTGATAGTTCTTTCTAAACTAACAAAATCATCTTATAAAGATAGATGAAGTGTTACTTAATGAAGGATCTCTGTAGTGAACAATGTTATCTGTATATAAATGGTTGCTAAAATATTTACATATCATACATAAATCATTTATGAAGGTATAAGATTCATCCTGGCACTCACCTAGCAATTAGTATCTGAAAATTCATCAGCTCTTCAAAGATATAACATTCATTCTGATAATCAAAAAGGCAAGACAGAATTCCAAACAGAAATTTTGGAATCACCAATTCCATTCTGAGTTTCAAGTGGGCTACAATATCAAAATGGGGGGGGGAGGGGAAGCTAAATCATATCAGGAGTTATCCATACAATTTGGATACAACTCAAGTATTAGTTCAAGATTCAGTTCAGACATAATATAAATTGTAGACCTGAAAATCAACATGCATAAAATGCTTTAGTGATACATGCAATTCTAAACAAAGTTATTCTAAATATCATATCATAAAAATCATGATACTTTACTGTTGAAATCCCTTTTAAAAATACAGGTATCATACTAATAAAAGTAAATTTTAAAAAGTAAAGTTAATATTAGCTGACTATAAAATAAAGGATCAATATAGCAATTTCCTGCATTTTTGCTCTGGTTTATACAGTAAAACCAACAGCTGCATTCAGCTGTTTAGAATGGAAGACCTCTTGCCAATGTGATGTATTATGCAATGCATACAGTGCTTGTCTCAGAATTAAAATGTGGTTGCAGGGTCAAAGAGAAGAGAAGATAAAATATAGACATTTTAATGAATCAGTGTAATAATACAATTTAACTATATTCAAGGCACAGTGCATGAGACTACTTCGTACATTTCAATTTTTACTAGCTTCAAAAAAAGAAAATCACAACTAGTACAAAAAATTGTGGTTCTCACACTAATATGGAAATCGTGCTATTTTGGTTTTATACAAAATAAGCATAAATATGCTCCTGAATATCTGTTACAGTTTCTCTTTAAAAGGAAATGTCAGAGAAGAGTTCAGAGATGAAGCAGGAGTGGTGACATTTCCAAGCCCTAATGCGTTTGTAGAGGGCATAGGAATAATTTCTCTAGATCACAATAAAAGCAACTCAAGGTTAAGTTAACATCAGGGTTTGAGTGAATAACACCATGAATAATTTATTTGAAATGTAGCTTTTCTCTTAATTGTCACAAATGCAGCAGCAGATTCATTTCTGTATGTAATATTTGCATTTACCGTACAAACATAATTTTGAAGCTCCATAGGTTGCCTATGACCTTTCAAAAATGTAGGTTTCTTGCCTCATTGTTATCAGTCAAACAATGTACATTATTATTTGTAAGCTAATTATATATACAGAAATGCTTCCTGGATAAATGTTTACATTTGTAAATGTAAGCTTTGCTTTAGCAAGCTGTTGCCTGTGTAAGCCGAAAATTCACTTTCCAAAGCATTTATACTAATAAAACTCAGTACTTCAAGTAGTCACCAAAAGCAAACAAAAAAGAAATTGAGCACAACCAAATGATATTTGTTAAATATTCAAATATTTTGTACCATATTTTCTAAGCTCTAAGTAGGAATTAAGAAAGAAGATACACTATTTATTGCAATATTAAACTTACCTGTTTCAAAGCATAAAAGCCTACAAAAGATGTTAATTTATCTGATTGTGGCCCACTTGAAGGTTGCATGCCAGATTAAAAGTGCGTGAAAGCAACGTGTTATCCAAGGGTAACAGCAATGTTACTAGATAGCTACTTCTGAAACAGATGTTCTTAATCTTCTCATTTAGCATTTTGGAAAATCACTTGACTAGAACAAAATTAACCTCATAATAATACCACTCCTCTCTCCCCAACCAAGCCACATGTACCATAACAACACAGCTTTACTATTCATTTTTATTGTCTTTATTATATTATTCATTTTTATTATACTTTTGCTGTTTATTCTCCCAGCCAAAATTGCCAAGTCAAATAGAGAGAGGCAATCCCTTTGTTAGGTTTTGGTGGAGTTCCCCTCCATGTGCTCTGGTGAAACACAGAGGTTAACAGCCCTCTCCTGAGAACAAGGCGGGAAGGGGCACCGGCAGGCCTGCCGCTCCCACTGCCTCAGCACCCGGGCCTCCTGCCCCGCCTGGAGCCCGCCAGGGCCCTGGCGGCTCCCTAAGTTCTACACAGACCTCTCCCAGGGAGGCACTCTGCTAGGAGGGAAAGGAGGAGCCCCGCTACCCCTCAACCCATGTTAAAAGAGCCTACTGGCCACTTACATTGGAGGGTAGGGAGGGATGGTGATCAGCTCGGAATCCAGGGAGGGTTGGTAGCAGCGTGGTCTCTCCTCATGCTTCAGCAAGGAAACAAAAAGGCAGGAGACTGTGTCTTTTTTTTAAGATAATCTTGTGGTCTTCTTGCCAGGTTGGCAGTATTGCCTAATTACAGCCAGCCCACAGAAATCAGCACTATTTACATTTGGTTTAGCTGCCCAGTGAAAGAGCCAGTAGGTGGTAGGGGGCTTCCCTCAGCCTGGCCCTGCCCATTAGTCCCGCAGTGGCGTTGGGGGGGCTGAGGCGCGGTAATCCTGGAAGCAGAGGGAGAATGCTGGTCCCTGCTTGGGCACTTTCCTCATAGGTGGTGTGGGAAGCAGTGGTTACCAGATGACAGACAGGGCGGTCTTCAGGCCTGTTGTGCTCCTGGGATGGAGATGGAGGTGAGGAACCTGGGGAGCTGAGGAAGCGTGTGGAGGCAGCCAGGGCGTGGGGAGGAGAGGGGCCACATCTGCCCTGTCTGGTGGGGAGGTGCTGGGGAAGGACAGGCTCCAGAAAATGAGCTGTGAGCTGGCTGGGAGCTCCTGTGGTGGTGAGAGTGATTGGAAGGCTTCTGAAAGCCTTCTGGCTGTACATCTGGTCTTGGTAAAATGACTAATTAACTTATAAACCATTGATGAAGAAGCCTGGGCTGTTGGAAGACTTTGATATGGCTCATGACTGGTTTTGAGGAGACGTGGACACTGGGATTAGCTGATACTCTGAGTTGTTTCCAAAACTGTCTCGTAGGAGTATATAAGTGCTGTAAACTAATTAATCTTATTTACCAGCAAAGTGATGTGGATAAGTAAATCCAGCACAGCATTAGGTATGTCTATATTTATTTTAACATCATCTGAATATTGTTAGTCTAAGAATTGTTATTGTTAATTATTTTGTAATCACATCTGTGAAAGGAAATGCTATCTAGAAACTCTTATCCATAATGTTTTTACAAAATAGGTTATGTAGGCTATACATAGAGGGTTTTCTTACAGCCAGATTGATTCTGCTGATGCACTGTGATACGTTTGAATCTCAGGTTGGGGGTGGAAAGTGTTATGATTAGCTTTGGCAAACCTTTATGCTTTTCTTTTATCCTGTTTCTTTTACCCTGGGGGTGAATTATGTGCGTGATTAAGAAAGCCAGAATTTGGCCTTCTATCTTTTGAATTACCTTCCCTGTTCTGGTAAAGACCTGATGTTTTTACTATACTTGCTCTCTGGGCTTCATCTGCTTGCACTTTGTGTTTTTTCAAAGTTTAGTGGCTGAAATTTAGAACAGGCTGATGAGATGTGGAAGTCTTTCATGGGCTCCTGGGCTATGAAATGGAGCTAAAATTCATAGCTCCTACCTGTCACAGGACAGCCGGTAGAGTTGCATCCACTGTTTTATTACAGTGGGTTTGATTTGGTGAATTTCTTAAAGTATGTTACTGGAAACTCATTTCCAGTAAGTTATATTTTCAGTGGATCTAAAAGTATAATTATTTGTGGTATTAATAGAATGTTTATTACCCTACTTTTTATTGTTAATGATAAATACTATTGTATAACTTGTTTACTCTGAACAAGGAAAAGATTTTGGGGAATATAGTTGTAAGAAAAATGTTTTTATCAGTAATTTAAATGCAAACACAATGTACTTCACTGCTGGAAAAAGGAGAGATATTTTCCAATTCAAGGACAAAAGTGTAACGTTAAAAATCATTAAATAAGGACATGATGGCTTAACTTACCTTTGTGCTAATGTGAATAGCAACTATAGCATATTAACAATTTAAGCTATATCAGAAACATACTGTAGATGTTCACAGATATGGGTATAAAATCATTAGACTTCTGTCTCTCATTATGCTAAGCTGCCTCACGTGCCTCTTCGAATAGTGTGTGCAAATGACTGCTTTTCTGTTAAATAGATAAATAGGATTGCTTTACACTTTGTAGACTGCAATTAATGTTGGAACAACACCAGATGTGCTCTAAAATCTTGTGAGATAAATGGTTAGATTTACAAATCAGTTAAAAATATTTGTCTTCATGTGCCCAATTATTTCCTAAAATATTAATAAATCTTTATTAAAATGTATTAATGCATACACAAATACTATATCTGTATCAAATGCTATGGAAAAAATACTGAGTTAAAATTTTTCACTGCAGTATTCTTCTTGCTTTCTGCCTTTTAATTACAGAAAGGAACATTATCTTCCTCCTGATTGGTTTGTTTTGGGGTTTGTTGGGGGTTTTTTGGGTTTTTTACACCTCAGTAAGGAACTTTGTAGGTGTTAACTTGTGCTGGTAATTGCCATGTTGTCCTGTTTAGGTCTGCAGAAACTGTGCATTTCTTCAATTGTGGTACTCATTTGTCTGTAACTGAGAAAATAACCTGCAAAGCAGTTATGAAAATGAAAAATGTAGCATTTGTCTTCTCTCCTATGTTTTAGCTCATGTTGCTGTGCTTAATATGGTGATGAAACAACACTTGTGTCACCAGCTGCTGTAACGCAACATAGTGTTGAACACGGTCACAAGTATTGTAATGCACATAGAGTGCCTGTAACTGCTTTGCCCCTTTTCTTATTGATCACAGAGCCTATCTGAGACCTCAGACTGGCTGTTCAAACTGAAAGCACCACTTCACTCCAGCTAGAGGTTTTTACTACCAATGAAAAACAGGTTTCAGGAAATTATTGACCTACATCTCAGAACTGATACAGAAAATACAGTCGCCATGGTCCTAGCTGGTTCTGAATGTATATGGAAGACCTCTCTCCTGATATGATCCTCTTCTTATGTCAATGGAGTCTTTCTCACTGTATTAGCAGCTAGGATTATACGCATTCAGATTTGTTTCTCAAACTAAGTACTTGCATGAAAATTGGAGAGGGAAAAAAAAAAGTTTCATAATGTTTATGTATTTGCCATCAAGAAAATAAAGGTAATGGGCTACTTGGTGTACAGATCTCTCTACATATAAATTTCATGAACTATCATTAAAATCAGGAAGATAAAACCAAGATTTTTTTGTGACAACACATCTATTAGAAATGAAACTTTTTTAAAATAAAGATGCCTGGTTGCTTTAATCAACTTTTTCATTATTAACCAAAATGTATGTGAAATCAAAATACACTCTCTGAAAAAAATGAATGTTCTCTTTGGTCAGGAAGTGTTGCCATGATAGTCTTTGTGGATTGTGATTTGATGCCTTCTCTTTCTCTTCTTTGCTGTCAGAGCACCGTGTATCTGTCAGGACTGAGTCCAATCGGGCCAACAGCCTTTCAGTACCTAAAGGGGGCCTATAGGAAAGATGGGGAAAATCTTTTTAGTAGGGCCAGCTGTGACAAGACAAGGGGTAATGGTTTTAAACTGAAGCAGGGTAGGTTTAGACTGGATATAAGGAAGAAATTTTTTACAGTGAGGGTGGTGAAACACTGGCACAGGTTTCCCAGAGAGGTAGTGGAGGCCCCATCCCTGGAAGCATTCAAGGCCAGGTTGGATGGGGCTCTGAGCAACCTGATCCAGTTAGCGGTGTCCCTGCTCCTGCAGGGGGGTTGGACTAGATGACCTCTAGGGGTCCCTTCCAACCCAAAACATTCTATGATTCTATGAACAGAATTGCAATTTTATCATGAGAATCTTAAGAAAGAACTGTTTTATCAGCTTTAGATTGAAACATTCCTTTTTCATAAAAGTTTAGGAGATTTCCTAAACTTGCTTTGACTGCAAAGCAAGCTGTCTTGTATTGTGATGCCAGATTGCTTCTGAATGTTCTGGCTCTGCATGGTTTCAACTGAGGTTACTAGTTTTTGTTTTACAGTAGTGCACAGTCAGTGTGTTCTTTTTGCATCCGAGGTGCTTATTTATACCTGTTGCTGTATTCATGTTGCTTGCTTCTTGCTGTGCAAGGTTACAGAAATTACATTTTGTTTTACCTTTAGCAACATAACAAAAAGTTCTAATGTAAAAGCTACCTGAAATCTTCTTTATTTTGTTGACCTGTACCTAACTATAAAGTAAAAAAACTCTGCCTTTGTTTTGTTATTGTGTAACATGAAGTTAGTGGCTCTGCATAATACTTTTTTTCTTAGTAGTAATTTTTCTCCAGGGAAAAAATCCACTAGAGAACCAAGACAATTGGAAAATGTCATTGTTAGCATTCATTTTGGCTTATATGTAAATTCCCAGTACCTGTATACAGGAAAAGCAGAGAGAAAAATCATGCATATTACATCACTTCCAACAATGTGTCATTGTTTTGAGCTCCGGAGAACCTGGGGGTAAACTCTACTGGGTTTCATCCATGATTAAATTTCTTAAATGCTGGTATCTCTAAGCAGGAAGTGCAGCAGACAGTGTTTTACCACGTGTTCCTCTTTCATACCTTAGTGTTGGAGCCAGTACCATCTACACCTCCCAAGATATGGTCTATACACTTAATCAAGTAGCACTATCAATCCAATTGCATTTTATATGTAATCACCCTGTCTTAAAGATGAACATTTTATCTTCTCAGCTAACATAAATACTGAGATTCAAAGGGACTTAAGCATATTAGTTCATGTTTAAGTGAGTCTTTCCTATGTTTTTCTAACCAAATTTTGATCATGAGAGAAATTAAGTATTTGCAACCCCAGTAAGATGACTGGATGTTGTTGCAACTTTATACCTCGCTGTAAGGCTAAATCACAATTAATCATGGAAATTTTAAGAAATTACATTAAAATAAATGGTTGCTATGCTACTTACCAAGCTCTTTGTGGGATAGCTTTTCATCCAAAAGCAGTATAGTGGTGCTGGAAATTAAAACAATGAAACTCACTTTATTATTCTTAACATGAGCAGGATTGCTCAGAATCTGTGAGGGTATGTGAGATCCCAACATGAACCTGGGCTTATGAGGACCTGCCTCTGTGTTTGGCACTGTAAGGCAAGTAGTAATGCTCCAGAAGCACAATGCATCTCTTTATGTGGTAAAGCAGATTCACATTCTGTTTGGCCACTTCCGCAGCCCTTCACGTTTTACAGGCATAATTCACATTGCTGAAGCACTTAAAGCACTTTATAAGCAGTACCAGGAATTTTCCAATGGAAAACAAAAACTCTGTAATACCATAAAGAAGTCAACCCAGAGAGCACTTAGGTCTATTTACATTCTGACCATAACTACAGATATAAAGAGAATAAGAAGAGTTCAGGGCAGTGGCCTTGCTCCTGAGGACAGCTTCTAGTGATTTCACCATCTGTGCATTTGGCTCAGAGTAGGCATGCAGTTGCAGCAGAGCCGTATGCAAGTTCCAGGACTACCTACTCTTTCCTGCCAAAGACGCAGGGCTTTTGGCCATTTGACAGCAAATGCTGGACTCAGCGATGCACATGCTGATATGTGTAGTGCTCTGTGGCAGCAAGTGGTGCCAGAAATTTTTCATACAAATTTCACATCTTCAGCAACCTGTATGGAACAGTCTCTCCAGCATGCACCAAGTGAGAAAGTAGCTCCAGCTTAGCATGACTGTAATTTCTTCAAGCAATGGAAAGTTTCATTTCAGCACGTGTGGCATCTTCTCATCTTACTGCTGCCCTGTGTGCAGTGTATGAAAGGGACTTAAACAGGCAGTGTTTCAGTGCTAGGATCTTCCTCAGTGAGCAAGCCTTTTCAAGACTGAAGAAAAGATACTCCAAGTGACAATGTATGTTCTGATGTGGGCGATGGAGCAAGCTTTATAGTTTTTCTAAATCACTGTAATGAAAAATAGATAATTCCAAAACATGCTATACTGTGTTACTCTTTTTTACATATGATCCAACTTCCCCAAACAAAATTCCAAATAAAGAGCAGAACATATTTTATACAGACTAATTTTGTAAACATATTATCTGCAGTTAGTTGTATATATGATGGGTTTGTATAATTCTTGCACTTTTTTGTACACTATTGACATGACTTATTGAAGACATTGGATTTTTTTTTTTCTTGCAGAAGCTATGGGAGAAATGATACATGTGGTAGCATGTAGCAGATTGCATTTTAAATAAAGAGCAAACAACATGTTGGCAATCTTTTCTTAAAGAAGACTAAAGGGGTTGTCATGGAAATTACTCTAATTTGTGATCCATTACATCAACAAAGATTTAGTTTGTGATGATTTTTTTTTCTATCTCTAGATATCATTAGAATCTTGCAAAGATAGTCAAGAGTATTGTATTACTTTTTCATAGACTGTCAACAGCTCTATGTAGCACAGACTTTCTAAGAGAGCAACAGGTTAGCAGTGCAGTTCAGTTTTGCACTGAGGAAAAAAGAGTTTCTGCATTCATATCACTGTCCAAACTGCATTTAATCACCTTCCAAATTCTGTAGCTGTCTTCAGACCTCATTCATACTAGCTTTCCTACAACTCCTCTAAAGGAAATTCATTTTTCCTCATAGTTTTTTAAAATAAAATAGCTAAGTTTAGATTTGAACATCTCTGAAGTTCAAGGTACTTCATGTTGCATGCTGAACTTTATAGCTAAAATCCTTGTTTTATTAAAAGAGGGGTTTGTGCAATGGTGGGATAAAGCAATATACTTCCAGCAATATACAGCCAATTTCCAGCTTTGTTGCCCTACCATTTCATGTAATATTGGCTTAAGAAATATATTAATATTAAATAGTTAATCTTTGATCCTATGTTTAAAAAAATGCCTATGCTTGAGAGCTCAGATTGTAGCCTAGAGCCACATTTCTTATGCAGCCTGAGTACAACCTTGAATTATTCTGCTTAGGAAAAATTTACTCAAAAATAAAGTTTCATAACAATAGCAATATTGCAGATTATTTCCAATGAATTCATTGCAAATTGCTTTTGTTTAATCACTCTAGTATGATAGCAACATCATTCCCACTTCTGCAGTTAACTTGGGGCTTTCAAAAATTTTACATCCATTTACAGGTTTTCAAGAGCCTAGCTTTCAAGTTCTTTATGTCATCTATGGTAAGGTCAATTGAGATGAACACTTTTAGGTGACGGTTTGGGGGCTTTTTCAAGTAAACCAATTTTAGCTTGCATTACTGGTTAAATAGAAACTTAGTATTTCCAGTAGGGAAGAAGTAATACTAGCAAGAAAAGCATTTTAAGCACAGATTTTAAATAAATCAATTTCCTCCTCTGTTTGTGGCTATGAAAAGAATTTATTTTAAAGAAGGATATTTCAAATGAGGTGGGAAGTTCATAACTTCCAGAAAACAAAGAGTATTGTTGGAACAATAATTGCAACACTTGCCTTAAAGCTCAGTTATAAAACTATACATCCGTGTTTTATTTTGTTAATTTCATTAGAAACTTACTTCATTTTTACTGAAATATTTTTTAAAAAAATCTAACACAACTTGTTCATTTACACATTGGGGTTTTTGTATTTTTATTCCCATAATGTTACCTACAATAGCAATCTAGATAACATTCCCATATTATAAAGTTGGACATTAAAGAAAAATATAGTCACACAGCATTTTCTTAAGCTTTAATTCAGCTTTTCTGTAGGTGGGCCTCATTGAAGGCTGAGATGGCAGTATGTATCAGCTCTAGGAATCTCTAGACCCTTGTTAATATAAAAAGTACTATTTTCCCCAAAGAATCTCTTTGAATTCAGTGGATTATTTCTTTGAGTAAGTATTTCTGCATCAGTTAACTCCTGTATAATGCTATTAGTTTATTTATCTGTTTGTTCTTTGCTTATATATATGCAGTCTAAAAGCATTTAAATCCATGGATTATTTTTTTCAAAGTTATATTGAGGGATCACTTTTCTAGAAGGAGTAATTATGTTGCAGTACATTAAAAAAAATCTACATTTTTGAAAAGACTGTTTTCTTTTAAAAGCAGGCTGTTGAACTATAATTTTTAAAAGCTGTGCCATTTGAACCTGCAATCCCAACAATAAATGTAATTTAAATTGTAATTTGCAGAATGCCCTTAGGGTAAATAAAGGTACTGCTCTTTCAAAGTCTGTCTAAGGGTATTCAAGAGAAAGAAAAAGCAGTTCAACTGTTACATTAGAGGAATGGTATCTGCTCTAACTATAATGGCAACACACTTCTGTTTCTTATTTTTGTTGTCTGTAATCATGCATTTTTGACTGATGAAACTACACTGGTTTAGCCAATAGCATTTCAAAAATAAATTTTTACACAGGAGGTTCTTCCATTTGCAGCTCACAGTCAAGGTGCGTGTCACGAGGTTGAACCAAATACTCATAGTATGAGTGGCAGCCTGTATAAAGCATCTAAGAAGGTGGCCCAGTTGTAGTCTTAAGTGTAATGTTGGTAGCAAAGGGCAGAAGTAGAAGTCACTCCAGGTATAGACTGTCTGAGATGAAACCCAACATCATAAGGATTTTAGATAAGTCTCTAGTCTCCCCACTATTCCTTATCTTAAAAAAAAAAAAAAAAAAAAAAAAGCAAAAACCAACAAACAACAAAACCAAAACCACAACCTTTTGCTTTTCTCTGTTATTCAACTTTTTTCATGAACTGGCTTTTTCAAATAATTAGCTGAGAGGTCTGGCACATTAAATGGATATTCATGTGTACTTCACCAAGACAGATTAATCTCTGAACAGAAGTGTAAGCAGCAAAATTATCTGGGTAGCAGAATGGCAAAAATCATGCTGCAATATTCAAAGTATGAATTTTTAAAAGGATGAATTTTTTAATATTGTATTAGTCTGACTACAAAGTTAGTTTTCCTCTCCCCATTATAGGTGTGCTGCTTAATCAAAGTTCTTTAGTGCTATAAGGAGAGGTTTGGGGGAACTGTAACAATGAGTGTGGCCATATCTGACTATGCTGGAAAAACTGTCTGGACAATTCCACCTTTTGAATGAGTAAAATCTTGGAATATTCACTCTAAAAATCAAGAACCCACATTTCTCCACAGCAAACTCTGAGTTGGCTTTGAGCTGCTAATTGGACTAATGTTGAGATGTGACTGTTCTGACCCTCAACATTCTTTTTTGTCAATATGCTTTGTCTGTGTTTGCTCTGCTATGTCCTAATCCTAGGCTATAAGCATTTTAGTGCTCATTACTCAGCATTTAGACAGCAAGCCTTAATGAGGCCCTTTAAGTTATGCTGTAGATGAAGTGTAAGAGTAACAGACCTAGACCCCTTTAAAACTGTGGTTTGTTTCCTGCACTCTGAACAGAGCAGGAGAGAAAAAGTTTACCACTTGGGTTTTGACGTATTTACTAGCTTACAGAAGATGGCCATTAGTGTTCATCAGAGGCAGTTTTTCTGGTTTTGTTCATTTTCTTTTTAATATGTTGTCATTTATGAAGAGATAAGTATTCTGTAAATGTAAATCCATGGGGTTTTTTAGCATTCTTACATAAAGAACCAAAGCTTCTCAAATCATTGAAGGCCATTAAAATTTAATGCTGTGTAAAGTTCAATGATCGATGTATCCATTTAGTAAACATACCTTTTCATACAAGCTTTTAGCCCTTGTCTCCTATTAGTATTCAGGTGGAATCATTACTGAAGTATTCTAAATACATATTTCAAATGAAGCTTTTAAAAGCTTCCTCCAGCTTTTAAGTTTATACTCTTTAAATTACTAAAAAGTTCATCTGTTATGTGATGTCATGTTTTGCAATGTCTGTTCATATAATGTTTTTCTTTCATTCTACTCTGTATTTTTTTTGCCTTTTGATGTAGTTAAAATATTGTTAAAGCTGTTTCTAAAATGGAAAGCTTTCTTTTGTTTGGCCAAGATATAAATAGGACACCTATGAAGAACAAGCCAAACCCTTTTATTGCTTAGGTATTCTTAATATTTATGTCTAATAAAGATCATATTTTGTGCAGCAATATTCTCATTATTTCTCTTGTTCCAGATAAACCAACCTACCTTTATACCCTGCTGTAATACCCATGGTCTTATTAAGCCTTGCTACATAGACAGTCTTCAGCTTAGCTCTTAAAGACATTATCAGGCTTATTCCAGCATATATGTTTTCTTCAACAGGGAATTTTAGTATGATATTGGAGCTGGAAATAATGTCTGTCCATCTGTAAATCTATATTATCTCTTTTTCGTGTTTAAAACTGAAATAATGTTTTGCTTTAGGATCAGATCTTATAAAGGGATTTTATGAGCAGATCATTCCTTTACTGGATTCTTCAGGACTGAGGTATCTCTCCATCGCAGACTTCCTATGAAGAGTATATTCAATTCAGAATTTCCTTCCCATAGTTTTGCCACTACTAAAACAAATGCTGTTCCAGAGTCCTCCTATGAACTTAAAATAAGTACTCATTAACTACACAAGCAATTAATTTAGTTTTCTCATTTGTTCATATATCTGAAAAACTATTTTTTGATGTAATGCTTATAGATAGCTATCAATTTATCATTAACTGTGTTGAGCTGCACAGTGATCTCAATTTGAACCTTAGTAGGAAAGCTTAAATAGAAAAAATGCAACTCAAAAGACAGTCTTGCTAGATGCATAACTGAATGTGCACACAGAGAAAAAATAACCTCATCACTTCAGGTCGTTGTTTCAGCATATTATGGTTCAGTAGAAGTAAGCTGATGGGGCTACAGCAGTCTGTTTGGAGTGGCGGTATTGGACTGACAACTTACCACAGAGCTTTGGTGTTTCATATAATGCCTCTGAGCACCTGTGTGTGTGTGGATATGTGTGTGTATAAATACAGAAATACATATACATATGCAAATTTACATACACATTTACAAATGCCTGTTTGCAAAATTGATCAAATTATATGTGTATTGACACAAATGTACAGACACCATTGCACAAGAATGGATTTAAACATAATAAACATTCAGAGCTAAGTGTTCCAGCTCCTCATTATGTTTCCAGTTCTGACCTGGGTGGAATTTGGCAGCCTGGCTTCCAAGTATAATCACTCAATCATTTTCACCATAATTGATAATGAATGTTAAACTGTAGGTGAACATTAGAAGCTATTTTTAAACATTTGGTCTTGAATTACTATGATTTATCTCCTATTTTAAATGGGCTTTTTTCCTTTTGATTAAGAAATCAAACCAGGTGTCACCATTTGAAAAAATCAATAAGAATGTGAGTTTTATCACTGTGATGAAATGATTTTTCCTCCAGTCAGCTATATTTTTTCTTTTTGCAATGAGCAACAATGCTTTTTTTAGCCTGTCTCACAAACATACACTTGGAGTTCTAATCCCTTATAAGAAATAAGCTCCCCAGTTCCATCTAAGTTCCAATAATAGATGTTTTCAGACAGCAGGCTTGTGTAGTTAATTTGGCCAATTGTGACCACCTAGACTGTCTATCAGAGAGATTAATCAGTAATTCTTTCTACACCTGAATGCCACATGGTCAGAATTGTTTCTCTAGGCAAAAGAACCTAAACAAACAGGGGGTTTTTGTCTTCCCCTATGTTAAGTTTGTACTGACTACTGGCAGCAGTGCCCACTGACACGATACCTTCTTTCATTGGGCAAGAGAACAACCTTAAATAAGAGCTGCTTAAGGTGATGTAATTGAACTCAGTATATTAAAAGCTCCATGATTTGACCTATCTTATGATACTACCATGCTCTGTAGAGAGAACATGCCAAGAAATTTTGTGCTTTGCTGTCCATACGCAGAATGCAGTATAAGTTTTAGGAGTTGTATTGGGTTTGTGTGGCAAGGTCTTGGCAGGGGGGGGGGCTACAGGGGTGGCTTCTATAAGAAGCTGCTAGAAGTTTTCCCTGTGTCCGCTGCTGGCCAAGGCCAACGTGGCGCCCAACGTGGGGCATGAGGAATTCGAGATAAGGATAGTAATTGGGAGAGGTAATGGGCAAAACATTGACTGAACTGAACAATGTTAGAAAACAAAATGATCGTGAGGAATTTTTGGCTGTTATAATTGTGGTGAAGGAAGTAAGGGGTGGATTGTGTGTAAATTGTCCACTTTCGTTTGGTGTTGTGATCATGTTATTTTGATTTTTTGGTGTGAGGAATTCTTTTTTTTTTTTATTGAGGGGAGTGAAGATTGTGAAGATTGTGTGATGAATGTGGATTTTAAGGGATAATTCTTAAATATGTGATTCACAGAGTTGAGGGGTGGAATGTATTTGGTTTCTGTGGCAAGGTCTTGGTGGTGGGGGGGCTACAGGGATGGCATCTGTGAGAGGCTGCTGGAAGCTTTCCCTGTGTCCATCGCTGGCCAAGGCCAAGCCAATCAGCAACAGTGAAAGCGCCTCTGTGATAACATATCTAAGAAGGAAAAAAAATGGCTGCATCTCAGTAGCCGGAAAGAGAAGAGAAGTGAGAGGATGCAAGAGAAAACAGCCTTACAGACACCAAGGTCAATGAAGAAGGTGGGGGAGGAGGTGCTCCAGGCGCTGTCTCCTCTCCTTCTCTGATTTTGATTGATAATAAATTAATTATTTTCAAGTTGAGTCTGTTTTGCTCATGATGGTAACTGATAAATGATGTCTCCCTGTCCTTATCAACCCACGAGCCCTTTGATTTACTTTTTTCTCCTCTGTCTGGTTAAAGAGAGGAGAGATGGAGTGGCTTTGGTGGGCCCCTGGCATCCATCCATGGTCAAACCACCACAGGAGTCTTTCTTTGGTCAGCTTGCCTCCTATAGGATCATGCACTATGTAGCAATGCAGAATGAGCATCCTCTCCGAGTTATATGCTGGTAAGAATATTCACTGCAGAATGATCTATCATGTTGGTGACACTTTCTTCAGGCTATGCCCAGGCTGCTGCAGGTGCTTGATTATTCTTTCTTCTACACCTGATTTTTATTTTGGAGTTTGGTTCTACTGAGGTCTCACATTCTCTCAGTTGGGTTTTGTTTAGCAGCTCAAAAGATAATGGGACCAGCAGTGCCTGGAGTCACGGTTTTTTTCTCCTTCTAAGCTTTAGAGATAAGCACCACCTGTATTCTGTCCATTCACTTTCTTTTATTGTTTTCTAGATCAAAATCTGTGCATCTTAAGGTCATTGAATTACTTGGTTTATGAATGTGCAGTTGTTTCCTCTCACTCTGCTGTTGCTGTTATTGCTAAATGAAGC
>NW_009259199.1:844820-923696 GCF_000687185.1 Egretta garzetta
TTTGCAGCATGACTAGGACTGGATTCCATCAGATGCAGCTTTACAGAAATACAGACTGGGCTGGAATCATCCATTCAATTCACCCAGTATGGATATATTCCAACAGTGGAGAATGCATGAGGAGTCTCATTCTTATATCTGTTATTGTTGTTATTACCTATCTCCCTGGATCTTGCATCACAGATATAATCTTGCACTTGCACAAAACCAAAATCTATCTTTTTCTAGAGTAGTTGATGTACAGGCCAACACCTCAAAGAGACTCCTTTGTACTGAAGTCTAAGAACTTCATTCTTAGGTATTTTGTGCCTGAGGCTAGCTTATGCTTTTCAGTAACTGCCTGAATAGTTGTTAAGCTGCATTGCTGGGGGAAGCAATGAGGAGAGGGAGACCTCAAGGGAGAAGATGTGAGATCTTGTCAAAATTCTATTTTTACGTGTAATTCCCCAGTCAGAATTCTGTTGCAGTCAGAGCACACCCTTCTGTTCCAGTGAAGACTCCTGTGTCTTCACTCTAGTGATAGGTATGAACAGACTGAGGCATCTATGGTTAACACTTTCAAGTTAGCATTAGGTTTTCAAAGAGAAAAAATATTTTTCATTTATTATGCAAAATAATTCTTGCAAGTAAAAACTTATATTTTGTTGTATATTCTGTTGCTCTTGAAGTTGGGGAATAGGTTTTGTGATAGAAAAGCTTGCTTTAAATCCTGTGTTGTTTTAGGACCTGTATGAAGAATGCCATTCACAATCTGTGTAAGAACATTTATCATTAGCTCCAAATGAGTTTTGGCTGATTTTTCTGGCTCATCTATCAGGAAAAGATTAGGCTGATCTGTGTTGGGGGGCTTAATATAGTTGAAGTTTTCCAAGAGGGTGAAATATAAGACAAGATAGGCTCTCTATAAAATAAAAATACATGCACAAATGAATAGAGGTGATCAAAACTCGATGAATTTTATCAGTTCTATTACCTTCAGTATCCAACTCCAGAACAACTGTCCTGAAAATTGCAATTAGGCATTGGTCAGTGAGCTGTTTATCCCAGGGTGTTTTTCAGCATATTAGGATTGATTAGCTAGTAGAGCAAACTATAATCCTTAAACATGCCTGTGGGATTTGTTTTCATCTACATTTAAAAATTATTTTCCTTTTTTTTTCCTCCTAGCATTGATTTAGAATATCTTAATTTATAACACACTGACTCTGGATATATCCAGATTTATTGGGTGCTCAGGTAATTAGAAACTATCAATTATTCCAGTTAGGATCCCAGATTATACAAAGGAGATGTTAAGAGATGCTAGGCAAGCTTTGCTAGCTGCAATAAGGAGAAGGGTGGTGCTGCTGACAACAGTGTATTACTGGTGGTTTTGACACTGACAAAATGTTATGATATGAGAGGGAACCACAGTGATATTGATGGTGTTAGCACCATTGCTGGCTTGCTGACAGTCATATGTTGGATAGCTCTAAGTTAGAGATCTGTGCATGCTAAGTACTTACATTGCTGTGGGTGGATAAGAGAATCCGAAGATTTTCAGACCAAGTCAACATATTTATCCATTTTTTTTATGTTACTTTCTAACTTTCAGAACAGTAGTGCTGAATGCTCCTGAGAGTTCAGCAGTGCTGAGTGAACTCCTGCGACATGCAGCTGGTAATGTCTGTAAGGCTGCTCTTGCAGCTTGGTTGTTGAGCTAACCACAACCCAGCATTGCCAGGGTTTAGTACCGGTTCTGTCCTATGTGTTCAAACTTTAAAGACCGCATTCTGTTCTCTCCAGAAAGCTTCTGAGATAGTTAGTGGAATGGTTTGCACTTTGCTCCCCTTAACTAATAAGTCATAAAGTCTTACTTTCTGCTAAACTTGAATATTAGCATGGCACAAATAATTTAGCTGATGGTATAATTAAGCAAAATCAAAGGCAATGCCAGCAGTCAGGATGAGCAGGCAGAAAACGTTCATGCAATCCAGAAACTGTGTTGTCTTGTCTAAACTAAAACTTGGAGTTTAATAATTCTTTTTTCCTTTGATTGATCCTAGTGCCTACATTCTTAAATAGCATATGGTCCCCATGACCATGCTTGCCTTTAATTAATCTATATTTAGGCAGATATATTCTTTCTGCTTTGATCTAGGTCTCTGACAATTGTATCTGAAAAATCTCCAAATCTGTATACAATATAAATGGATGCAATAAGGGAAATCTTTTGAAATCTGGATCTCGAGAGCTTGAAAGCATGTTTCTCAATAGTGTTCCACGATTCAATAAAATTCTTAATGTTGCTGACCACAAATTCAAATGCTGAGAAGCAGAGTGCAAGACCTAATACTAACAAGTTCATTTTCTTATTTCATTTAATGTAGACAAAACATTTAAAAAACTGTCTCTATATGACCCAGTGACAGTGGATAGAGAGGGATTTTATTACTCCTTTTTAAGATGCTTCAACCTACAAATGCATGCAAAAACTGTGAATAAGTAGGCAAATTAGTAGGCAAAGTACTACTACAAGATGCCTGAGAAATAATGATAATAAACTCCATGACTAACCTAATAATAATCTGGTGTCTTTCAGAATTTTCTCTTAAACATTTTAATAGTATTTTAGAGACACAGGAACCTGCTAGTGGGTAGTTTGATTTGGTCTTCTCTCTGTTTTCATTGAATTAATACCTAGAAAAATGACATTTCTGTACACACTTCAAATAGTAATCCATAAAGGAAATGGAAGAAAAATCAAAACAGTTTTATGCGTTTACTATAACTGATAGTCCTTGGGAGAGGACTGAATAAATAATAGTAGACTAAATCACTTTGTAAACTTGGTTCAAGAAACTTTAAAATGATAAAATAAATCTCTTTCTCTCACAGTTGATGTGGGTTTTTTTTCCTCTTGCCCTTGCAGAGGATGTAAGTCATTTGTTAAGTACAGCAATAGAGTTAGTCTGCAGACTACTTTACTCAAACAGTCTTTGTTCTTACCTTTCAAGTCTGCAATCTGGTAGGGTAGGTGTGCATGACAGATTTTTGATAAATAAATGCATAATAAAATGTGGTTAGACTTTATTTTTCCCCAATGTATTGTAATATCAAAAAGAGCTTGGCAGGTGCTTTAACTTTGCTGTGGCAGGTATGCATATAATTATTCCTCATCCTTGTAAATGTAAAAAAAACCAAACCACTTTATTGCTGGCCAGGATTAAAATTGAAGCTTGCCTTGTGGTGTTGACCTGAAAAAAGGAATTAACTTTGGTGGTATGAATTTCATCACCTCACTATTCAACATACTTCATTCACTCAAAGTCTTTAACTGTTTTGAAAATAAAATGCAGGGAGGCAGGATTTTTCTGAAGCCTCCAAAGCTCTCATTACCTTCTACTGACCTTACACTCAGGGACTGCATCCGTCTCTCTTTCTTACTGCTGCTTTTGTAATATCACTTTATGGGGAGTGTCACACATGGAGCACAGAAATATCTGCATTGCTGTTTTCTTTAGAATGATGCATAAATAAAATGTTAAATTGTATTGCAAGGACTGAATATATCATTAAAAACAGGAGAGAGAGATAGGAATTGCAAAGCCACTGAATAAGCTGGAGTGGAAACTACTGATGTGCTAGGAAGTTATCAAGAAAAGAAAGGTGGAGGGATGACAGAAAGGAGAATTGATGGTCAGGGTGGTAGTCACAGACAATGGAGGGGAAAATCAGAGCAAAGCCTTTACTGACACAATAGCTGCATGAATGGCCACGTTCACACAGTAAGCAAGAGCTTTGACAGAGGGTTGAGAATCAAGTGTAAGGTATCAGGAGAAGGAGACTGAGACTTTTAAAGGATGACCACTGATACCCCAAAGCAAAAGTATTGTTATGATTAATAGAAAAAGAAGAAACAGGAGACCAAACCAAAGGAAAATAAATGGGCAGTAAGCAGGTTGGCAGAAGAATTTGGGAACTTAGGAAAAGAACAGACACTTCACTTAAGAGAAGTCAGAAATTAGTACGAGAGTTAAAAGAAGGTGGGAGAAAAAGTCACTGTCATAAGAATCAGGCAACAAGAGAAGTATCTGATGAGGAGATAAACTTGTATGTAGAGTGGGAGATGGAAACAGCCTTGGGTCCCAGCAACTCTGAGGATTCCAAAGCAAAAGGAAGTGGTACAGGTCAAGTTGGGGAGAGACAATTGGAGGAGACTGTCAGGATAGATGTTTTGTGATCTGTGTGACTTAATGTGATGTAGAATGAGATTCAATACCTTCATTCATGTTGCTTCACTTTTCTTTGTCCTTCATCTTAATTGCTCACTTTATTCCCTGCTGCTCTTCAACAAGATGTTTTTCCTTCTCATCTTACTTTAGCCCAACACTTTCCACTGGCTCAGCTAGAATCCCTTTGCCTGCACTGGGTTTTTTTTAAGTCTCCAACAAAACCTGATGCCATTTATGATTTCATTTTGTAATTACAGGGTTTTTTTCTTTCTTTCTACTGCAGAAAGAATTACCTTTTTCTTTCAGTAATAGTGAGACTCTTAACTTTGTAAAGCAGGTACACAGTACAGCAGAGGGATCCAGAAAATGCTGTTAGCAAATATGAAAATCAAGAGTTTAAACAATAAGTAACTTTTTGTTGGCACTAGTGAAACTGTTACCTTTTCATAAATCAAAGCCAACCTCTCTAATATAAGGATCCTTTTCATAAACAAATTACTACTGATATGCAGTTAATCTATTAAATGGTTTTCTTTAGTTCAGAGATTTCATCTTTTATGACAAATTGTTTTTGTAAGGAGCAAAGCTACTTCATCAGCTTCCCAAAATGAGGCAAATATTTATTAGATACATCTTTTTTTTTCCTTATTGATAAATAATCTATTGCACTTTTTGTTGCAGTGAAGTCTTAGTTGTGCTAGCTTTTAGCTTTGATTTCAGAAATCACTTTCTTGTATATAAAAGTGATCTTGGGAACCGCTGAGAAATTATGACCTCTGCTGGAAGTCTTAAAATTGATTCTGACAGACAGCAACCACTGGAAATCACTATTATTGTTACTTCAGGCGCTGATCTGCAGTGTTCTAGGCACTGTACGAATTGATTAAGAGATTGTACCTACTATTTACAGGATAAATAGAAAAATAGATAAATATAAAAGGCAAATACAACATAAATAGAAAATACAAATGAAACCAAAAAGGGCATCAGTGGGAGGACTAGACAGAGAATTTGTCTGCCTCTTGGGCTGCTTTTGCTACCTCTGAAATAGTGTAAGATATTGATGAATAATCACCATGCTTATGGACATAGCTATAAATATTTCAGTTTGATAAAATATTCCTCAGGATTCTGTATCATTATTTCTAAATAGAAAAGTGGAACAGGAGAAAAATTTTGTTCAGGAAGAGATTCAGTATTGAGTTTCTGCTGGAGACAAAATGACAGTCATATGTGTATGACAGAAGGAGCCTTTTATGGAAGTACCGAGAACTATATAATCATTGATCTGGAATTGCCTTGAGCCACCCATTCATGATTCCAGCCCAGAGTAAATCTTGAAATGCTTGTAACCCCAGTGCTTCAAATGATGCTAGTTTGAGGCTGAGCTTCAACATGAAACGTACAATAAAAAAATAAATTTAATTTATATTCTTGGAAAGAGACATTTGACAATTTACAGTGAAGAATGAACTGATTGTGGAGTTTTGAAAAATGTAAATGAATTTACCACTTTTCTTAGAGTGGAACATTTCCATCCTGAACATATGGTTCATTAAGGCTTCAGCAACTGTTTACTGTGGTTAAAAACAGGGTTGTGGGAATTCTAAAAAGCAATGCAGTAGGATCAGAGCTCTTGATGTCAGAAGGCCCTGAAGCCAAGGCTGTCTCGCTCTTCCCAGTGCATCCCTGTCTTCTGCCATGTTCCATACAATACTTTGCATGTTATTTTTAAAATACCTTTATATTGTGACTGTGTCAAAATCCAGGCATATTAGTAAGACTGTTTTATGTGCGAACGTGTCACGTAATGCAAAATTGGCCTGCATGAAACTACTTCAGAAATAGCATTAGTTTAGCACAAACACTAGCTCACTTGTTGGATGCCCAGGCCTGGTTGTTATACTTGAAGGAACTAGTTCATTATCAGAATTAAACCTTTAGGCACTATTAGAATAAATGGAAAAACTTCCATTGATTTTGTCCAAGTGATAACTTTGGCCCTAGATAGCCTTCACTCTATAAATAGCTCTTTTAAGAGAAGGGGGAAAGAGGCAGGGAGAAGATGAGAAGAAAGAACACTATGAAACCTCTGCCTATTCTTCAACCTTTCAGCAAAACAACTGGTGGTGTCTTTTCTTTAAATTCCTGGAGAGGGAGAATATTTCAGAGAAGACTTAAAAGATTATTTACTCATGACAGAAATGAACAGGGCATGTTTCTTTTTTTCTCAGGAGCATAAGTCGTCAGGCAGTTGTTTTGATGAACCTAAATGAAATATAAAACAAATACCAAAATAAGCACATTTCTTATTTTCTGTGGATTTTAATCTCTTATACATCCCTTCTTTTTTCAATGTGTCTAAGCCTTCTTGGGTTTTGCAGGGCCCTTAAAGGTGCTTCTGTGTCATACCCTTCATAATCGTGCTTCAGCAATATGCTCTGAATTATTGCAGATCTTTCCAGTACAGCTGTAGAGTTAATATAAATCAGGTGATGAAACAGTGAATCATGAGGCATATTACATGATGTTCATGTTTATTTGCAGACTCTAGAATATTTTTTTTTATGATTCTTAGATTTTTGGGGGGGGGAAAGTAATATCCTTAAAGTCCCGGTGGAACAGTTGAAGTGGAATTCACAGTCTTGCTGGAAAATAAGTTTGGGCATTTTTATTTAAACATTTAGCTGAGATTGCTTTGAACTATTATTATTATTATTATTATTATTATTATTATTACAAGTTTTGAAGCACTGTGGACCAACTAGAAATTGTGATTTGACATAGAGCTGATTGCATGTAATTTTATGTCATTTGTTTATGCAGGAGGAAGAAAAGATTATTTGGGTGAATTCTCTTGGCTTTTGCAAAAATACTAAGTAATGAGTATGGACTGCATGATAGGGGCCATAACTGGTGAAGATAGTTGACTGGATTGCCATTGTCCACAACGCAGTTTTACTTTTAAGTTTATTTTTACATTTTTAATGCAAGCTTCCATGAATTCTAGAAGTATATAAAAATGGTTTCTTCCCCCATCATTCTATTCCAGTATATTTTCCCACCTAAGACTGTCTACTTTTAATACAGTTTCATCAGATACACCTAGAATATTTAAGAACAGATGGAGATTATTTTTCCAGTGTCTGTGGTAGAGTGTGAACATATATATCTCTCTTGATGTATTGTCTTTTAATGCAATAGTTTCATTTGATAATTTGCAGTCTTGTTCCCTTTCCCTGGGGGGAAGTATTCACGAAGCAATTTTACACAATACTATAATTATTTTCTCCTACTGTATCTTTGAAATAATTTTCTTTCATAAATAAGGTCCATACTTTGACACAATATACCTAATATATATAAAATGTTATTTCTGATTGGCTGTCTCAAATACATCTCTGTGCTTAGGTGAAGTGCTTTTTTCAAGTTTCCTTTCCCTCCCTTCAAATTCTGACATAAGTGACTGTAGGCATGTACATGCACTGATAGTTATCTGTGGGTGTAAAAGCAGTCCTTTCTTTTGAATACCTAATTTTCCAATGAGGAACTGGACTATCAAAATGACTTAACCAATGCCCAAAAATATCACCTACTGTTTATAGGTTTGGAAGTTTGCAGAAGATACAAGAAGATTCAAACAGTATACAGAATGAAGGAAAACAAGATTTGTTTATAGGCAAGCAAACCAATAGGTGGCTTGCATAATAATAGATATACTAGTTTAAACCAAAGTTTCACCTCATCCCACGCCTTTCTGTGCTAGTAGCCAGTAGAGTATGATGGAACAAGAGGTACAGAAAACAGAGCAAATCAGGTTATTTCTTGGGCAAGTCCTCCTCACCTTCATCAATGAGAAGTACAGGGATTTTGATATCTGGAAACTGTTGGTGGGCCATAATGTTTGATAGTAATTGAAGGGCATTATTTATGTATTTCTGTTACTCTTTTTAATGCATCAATTCCTTTTTACTTCCACAACACACACCATTTATGCTTAATGTGAAAAATGCTTTTAATGACAACCTTTAATTGTTTTAAAATCTACTGCCTATTAATTTTGCTGACTAGCTCCTTGTTCACATTTTTCTGCTATTTATAGATTTTCTGGGCCACATCTTTTCTCAGCAGAAGAATCCTACGCACTGCATTGATTTAAGTGAAGCTCAACAATACTTACAAAGTCCAGTCTGTATCATTTCTCTGAAGCTGAACAAAACTGTGCCTTGTCCTAACTGAAAATATGATCTCTAAAGACACAGTGAAAAAGAAAGAAATTCTGTTGATGTGAATAAGATTGTACCAGTGCCCTAGCATGGCAGAGGGGACTAAGGCGGTATGAAAGTGCTCACACCTTTTGATAGACCAGTGGCTTCAGCCCCAAGATTTTTGCTAACTTCCAGATTACCTAGTATTCTTCATCCTCTTAGGCGGATGTTGTGTATTCCTTGCTTCCTATTCCAAAGTATTTATCTGTAAAAAGGGGCTCAGCACAATTATCATGCTCTAATCCCGACATAGATGAATGGATGGTAGCAGGAATTCCACTATGTAACTAATAAAGCTCTTTTTCGTTTGGGGGGATGGACTTGTAGATAAAATTAATGTTAATGTTGTTACTCTTGAATGAGATTCTCATATAAGTAGTTAGACTACCATCATGCTAAAATGAATTACAAATCAAGAAATTACTATTTTAATTAGTAACGTCACTCATTACAAAATATAAAATTTATAAGGGTTTGGCCTAATGGTGTTCCAGACCATTATTATTCTTACAGATTTACTCTTCCTAATATCCTTTTACTAAATGTAAGGAGCAACTTCAAAATTTTTTTTGTACCAGTGTCAGTGACAGCTTGCAAGGGGAAAAGTGATAGCTGACCTTTTTGGGAAAATGGGACATATAAAAATTAGAGAGTAATTGTAGTGATCATAATTTGTAGCAAAAATTTTGTCAATTGCTTGATTAAAAAAGTTTATCAGCAAAAAAATTACTTCCCCAAACTCATTTTATAGGTTTTTATATGCTTTACCAATGAACAGATGACTCAAGTGTCGGATGAGAATTTTTGCTTGGCTTTGGGAGCAACTGTTTACTTGTTTGTCTCTGCTTTCAAACCAAGGAAAGTGTTTCATGCATTAGTGTCTTACAGAGATGAAGACATAGAATGTTGTACCTTTTGAGATTGAAATGAAGACCTAGCAACTAATTTGTCTTTCCAATAAAATACAGCATAGCAAAAACAATTATGTCATATTAAGATAAAATTCTGATCTTTTTGAAATTATACTGGTATTATACAAAGGACTTGAATGGAGAAGGATTTTAGTCCTCATTTCTGCAAGAAGGTATGTTTTGGAATCCTTTTAGAGTTTTTGCAGTAATTTATTAGATCCAGCTTTGAAAATGGAATTTTTCCAAATCGGAGACTCTTGATTTTACCATAAGCTTGGGTGCTGAAGAGACAAGTAGAATGAGATTGGACTAGCCTGATGAAATACCTAAAATGGAAGAGTAATCATGTCAGGCTCCCTTTGGAATTACTGGGGAGAAAAAAAGTCTAACTCAGTCTTTGGAAGAGCTCATCTGCCACTGAGCCTAATGTGACTGCATGCCCAATCAGAGTCCATTTAACTGACATGCCTGCATTAAAGTGCATGACTCAAAGATAGTAGATGAAGAATGTTCCTACATTTTATTGGGACCGTGAATAATTGAAACACTTGGAAACATAGGGACTCGACTTTCTGATATCTGTAGGGTGCATAGTCCAAAAGGAGTCACAGAATCAGACACAGAATCACAGAATGGCAAGGGTTGGAAGGGACCTCCAGAGATCATCCAGTCCAACCCCCCTGCTAAAGCAGGGTCACCCAGAGCAGGTTGCACAGGAGACCGTCCGGGAGGGGTTTGAATATCTCCAAAGAAGGAGACTCCACAACCCCCCTGGGCAGCCTGTTCCAGTGCTCTGTCACCCTCATACTCAACTGAAACCTCTTATGTGTCAGTTTGTGCCCATAGGTCATAGGTTAGATTTTGCCACAAACCATAGAGCTAAGCTTTTGGATGAGCAACTGAAAATGTGATTTTTCTATAAAGATCTACTCTCAAATTGTGAGCAGCTGTACTCATTTAAATCTGAGAAACTACAAAGTCTAAGTCTTAGTGAAGGCCTAAATATTCAAAGTATGTATTGTGCACTATGTTAAGGTTTTGCAATGGTGTGGATGAAATACTCAAAATTGAGAAAACCTTCCCTAATATGAGGTATAAAACAGATTTTGACTAACAAATAACACAATTGGCACTAAACCCTAAGCAGGTGAGAAGGCAGGGTGCAAGGAAATGCATTCCGCAGCTTGTAGGTACATTGCCTGAAGTTGAGTGCCGAAGGCAGTAAGTACAGAGTACTAAGTAATATTTTATACATGATACCACTGTCCCTAGTTCCAGTAGGTTCTTTATTACATTAGTATTCTGAGTCCTCTGCACTTCATTTGTGGAGGAAGTGCTCTCTAACTTTGGCAGTAGCAGTTTTCCAGCTCTAAGCCTAATACAAGGGGATGCAAGGGAAAAAACTTTTATTTATTGTGTTTCTGCTGCTGGAGAGCCAGCAGAGGGAGCTTAAGTAACAAACCCTCTTCCCAATGTTTATTAATAATACAAAGGTACATAAACAAATAAACAAAAGTCTGCCATGATAACCTATTCCCTGTAGGAAACTGGATGAAAAAGAAAATCAGTAGCCGTTGAATGGAAAAAGATAAAAAAAAATTAGTGTCTTATTATAAAGAATAAATGGATTTGCTATGTTTTTAGACTTTTCTCCATATCCAAGAAACTTATTGTTGATCTTGTTTGCTTTTGGTTTTTTATGAATGCTCAGATTTTTAAAAAGTGAAATATTGACTTCTTATTTTATGTACCATTGACTTATGAGTGCTGGGACTTCAGGAAAAACGCTTGGGATAGGTTTGCACTGTGCTTTCTAATGCAGTACAATAATATCCAAGAAAGTCCTAAGTCCTTTTATCTCTTTACCTACCTCAGCAGGGCAACCAACTGTAGAAAGTAGGAGATGAACAAACAGGAAAATATCCATCCAAATATGAAAATATCCATCTCTTCTTCAAGGAGCTACATGAGGTCACTCAGTATCTGACTTTTTCAACTAAGGCAAGCAAATGCTGTGCTCCAGGGTCACTTGTCAGACCAGTGGCAGAGGTAGGTGAACTCTAGTTCAATTTGAGCGACTGGCCCCCTACCAGATTTCCTGTTCACCTGGGGAGGCTAATGCACTTGTTTTAAATGTCACGAGCATAGCATCTTATTTCAAATGTATAAAGTTTTGCCTGTTGTTGGCATCCTTAAGGAATATAATTTGTGGAAATTATTTAAAGGTCTGGAAGAGACATTAAAAAGAATCACAGGAGTGTTCGGGGCGGGAGGGGGTTTGTTTTGAAATGTGTGTATTTTAGTGCTCAATATTTATGGCAATATCTTTGTTACTGAAAGGTTGGATTTTTAATTAAATTTTTATATCAAAGATTTACTAAAAATTGGTGGCTTTCCAGAAAGACTGGTTAGCATTGAATAAGAATTTTCTAATAACAGCTCTGCTGTTAGAGCCCTATATTGATTGTACCACTTGTTGCAGAGCTGTCCTCTGAGCACATTGTAAAATGATGTCCTCTCACCCAGTTTCTTTCACTTGAAGCATATTAGAGAACAGTTACTGAAACAAGTGTCAGTGATCTATAGACTTGTTGGATGTATGGTTTATTTCCAGCTACACACACACATCTATTTCATGTTGCCACTTCTAAGTGCCTGGTTTAGGGATGTTCTGCTTGAAAATTCATGTCTTTCAAATTATGCACACTGTTCTGATTTGATTTTCATCTCCATAAATAAACTTGGTTTATGGCTTTGATAACAGAAAGGTAGACCCCTCAATAAAAATTTTCTTAGTTCCTTTCCTCTTCTTACGGGTCAATACACCACTTGGCTGCCTGCCTCTTAGCAGCCAAGCAATCAATCCCCTTCAGAAAAGACTTAGACCAATTTCCCACTTGCTGTGTACTTAATAATTGGCCCAGTTCATTCCAGTGTCAAAATTATTTTATTTTGCCAAGGTGATAATCTCTTTTCAGTAGTCTAAAAGTGTCATCTTGTGGCTAATGCTGGTTATGATTTTATATCTCCAAGAGAAAACATACCCAAGCATCCAATATAGAAAATCTGTAAATTCTTCTTTGGATATTGATAAGATTAATTTGGGGAGTCAAGTTTATTTTATTTTAACTGAGATTGCATCATTGGGATTTACTTTGGAATAACTGATGATTGGTAATAATGAAAATTTACTAAGTTCATAATCCATTTGGAAGCTGTTGATAGATTTTTCTATGGTGAAATGCAGTCATGTGACTTAAGGATGTATGAAAAAACAAGTCATAACAAATTATTGGTCTTTGAAATGCTCATCTGACTGCTATGTAATACATCTTATTTTCACACTTTAATGAAACAAACAGAAATTAAATATCTTCAGAAGTGAAATAGTTAAATTATCACACTGGTCCCAGGACAATAACGCAAATACAAACTGTCTTAAATTAGCACAGAGTATCCCAGCTGGCTCAGCTACACAATCAATCTGATGTCCCTTTTGAGGGCAGTAAGAAGCCAGTTTGAGTATTTGACTGAGCAGACTGCAACTTCTTGCATCAAGCAAAGGAATTCAGGTCTCTTTTAGAGGAATTTCGTCTGAGAGCTTTGAAAAATGTGGTAGGGAGGAGCTTTGACAATATTGCAATATTTTTGTCTGAACACTTTTTCAATGGCACTTCTGTTGCCATTTTAAATTATTTTGGTTTGATATAAATGTTTATTAGGAATAGAAACATATTTTACATTGAACTTTTACAGTTTTTAAGTTTTTTTCTAGGAAATTAAAATTTTCTGTCTTAATCCCAATTCAGAATTTTGGCAAGCTCTGGAAATCTGAAATTTTAGATGCTTTAGATAAAAACCTTCTGTTCTCTAAACTTACATGTAAATCATTCACTGACAATATATTACCTAGATTGTGGGTACTTTCCTGTATTTGTGAAATTCTCCTTGGAAAAAAGACATACATAATTTCTGCTTGCTGCAATATTGTACAGGATCCAAAACTATTTTCAAACAAGCAAGGTGGAATTTCATTTTGGTCAAATGTGAAACAGTCCATTTGACCTGAAATGTAGCATTTTATTTGCAGGCACCTGTAAAAAAGTAAAGAGAGTAAATAATTAGATTCATAGAAACAAATTTGGATTTCCACTTTCTTATACAATGATTTTAGCTTTACAGCTCTTGTGTTGTATGAGAACAATCCAAGTTCAATTTCTTTTTCTTCCTCACGGATTTGAACAACCATCCCTTTGTTCCAGTAGAGTTCTCAGGCTATGGGTATTTTGGACTTGGGAATTATGACAGTTTTGTGCCCACTGTCTCCTATTGATAATGTTCCACTTCCTTTAGTCACAGAAACAGACACTAGATCTCAGTTTCCCATCTCCCATGTAACTGGTTTGATGTCCTGATGTTTAGGTCATTCTCTACGACTTCAGTGAGGTCTTGATGACTACCTGATGTGTTCACAAGACATGGAAAAATACAGCAAGAGTGTAGATGTTAATCTACATCATCTCTTCCACAGATGGCTGGAATGCACCTCTGTGAGACCTTGATTTGCCTGAACTGCATAATGCATGGATTTCTTGCCATCTCAAAGACTATTCTGACATCCAGTGTTCACCCAGTCCATAATTATACAGCATTGCGGAATCTCTGTGTAGGTGTCTCAAACTAGCATAACTGCTGCAAGGGTCTAATAGGATTGCTTGTCTGCAACATCTTGTGCTGTCTGCATTTCTGCTTTCTTACAGCATATTTATGCATGTTATAAAGAAATCATTCCTTCTAAACTGTTTTTGCAAAGGTCTATGATGATACTCTATATATATATAAACTCTTTGTTTTTTCTGACTACTCAAAATTAAATCAATGTAGATGATAATCTGAAACTGGACAAGGGCTTGAGTCAGGGTGAGTAACATGGCTTCAGTAAGTTAAATGTGTGTAGTAATGTGCATTATACTCAAAACTAGTTCTTAGAATTAGTAGAAGGTAGTCACTTTATGGATTTAAATTAGAGCTGTTACTGGGTCTGTTCGTCATGTGTCCCCAGGACTAGTCATCCTCCAAATATTGGGTCATATCCAACATGCTCATAGATGGTGGGAGGCAGGGACTGTATACAGTTTTATGTTAAGAGATCAATTTCCCAACAGCAGGGAAACCTCCAGGTGAAACATTTTGATGATCTTTGTTTGCACTGTTTGCATTTTGTAAAGCAGACCTAGGCATTTTTAAGTTTTCTGTGACAAAATTTGCAAGGAAAGGCACATAACTGATTCTTTGTAAAAGGTTTCTATTTTCTTCGTGATCCAAACCAAATCTGGTGCAAAGTAGACAAAGCCTTGTCACTTGTGTTAAATATCAAGTTGTTCACATAGGTGCCAATATCTTAAGATCTGTCTTGCAAGAAACCACACATGGACTTAACAAGCAAGTACCAAACTTTTCTCCCGCTCTTTGATCTCTTGTTTTAAACTAATAGTGTAACTTCCTAAGAGACAGGGAATGTGAAACATTAAGTATTCCCTACAGTTTTGAAAAATCATGCATGTTCTTGCATGTGTCTGTAATAAAAATGCTCTACCACATTTACATATATTGCAGTGACATGCCATAATTGCTAAATTATTTTGAGTGAAAAAGTATGCATTCCCTGCCCCAGAGTACATGAAATCTAAATTCATTTGCATGAAGGGCAGTGTAATTAATGCATAGACAAGATGATCCCTCTGAGATGAGAGTTGCTAATGAAAAGAAATATTCCTGTTGTTTTGAGGAAAGTGTTGGCTATTTGTAACAAGGGCATTTGTGTGTAATATTTTCTACTGCAAAACATATCTTTAAAATAGATTTTTTGAGTCACAAGCGGTGAATGAGCTAGCACAGATACCCAGTCCAGTGATAACTCCAATGAATTCTGCTTCTGAAGTACTGCTAAGGTAAATTAGATATCGATTTCTGACAAAATGAGAAGACTTGTCTCATTGCTGAATTTTGAATCTTACAGATTAAATAAGAATTTGATAGCTGATGCTAAAACTTATTGTTCTTTGTGTTATACATGTATCCGGAGTCCTAGACTGAAAGGTTCCACTGTGCAAATACACAGTAAGAAAAAAACACAAACAAACCCCAAAACCAAAAAAAACCCCACAGTAGAAAGAGAAGATGGAGGGGTGCGGGTGCAGTGAAATATAAAACATTTGGGGATTTGCTCCAGAGGCTAAAACTTCCTGGGTCAAACCTTCCATGCCTGATCATGCAGGAGCAACCAAACAGGAAGATGATCTTGGTTTTCACTAGAGATAATTGTTCAAATATTTAGCCATATCCTGCCTACTTTAAGATTTCTTTATGATTTGCTCTGGCTTCTGCAAGTGTGCAAAATGTATATTTATATCATCACTTACTAGGTTTGATTACCACAACTGTTTTCTCATTGCCCTCCACAACCCTGACACTCTTACAGTTTCCACAGGTGATACAAAATTCTGCTCCTAGAATATTTTACTTCTCAGGTTATCACTGTGTTTTACACCCACTTAGCAAATATTTTATTAACATTAATACCATAATATTAATTACAAGTTCTGTGTACTGTACACAAGCTTCAATTTTTCTTTATGCTTGACTGTATGCATCTTTCTTGCAATCAGTTCTGCTTTCACTGTCACCCTTGAGTATGACGTGCATTTCTATGGGTTAGTTAATACAGATTTTTTTATGCTCTGTATTACAGACATGATCAAGTGCTATCAGGTCTGACTTAGCACTCTCTGAAATAAATCAAAAGTCTTACATTGACTACAGTTCTTTCTATTTTAAAAATCCAGTTATGTTTGCATCTCAGTTCTTTCCAGTTTTGTTTGAGTTGATAATATAATGCTTGCAAGAGTATGGTTTGCTTCAGGTAACCAATAATGCAATTTTAGCTTAATGAATTGTGGCATTTTAACCTGAGGGATTTTGAAGGAATTCCAATATGACATAATTGTTCATGTGTTAAGTGTTGGTAAAGGAGGTTGACTCTAACTCATATGTTGTGAGTTCATGTTTAACTCTGCCATAAGTCTTGTTTCAGATATTTGTTGCAAGAAAGGTAATGAAGTTAACCTTTTTATCAGTTTTACTATGAAAATATATTTGAACATCACTGAATAACTCTGTGGTCTAAGTAATTTGCAGTTAGCAGTGGTCCCAAATAAGTCTTGTTGATGATCATGGAGAACCCATTTGTTCTAGGAGGCTACCCCTTCTCATTTCTTCCAGCTTTCAGATAAACTAGAAATATATTAAACGTTTTTCTTAGTACTGCTTTTCAGTGTCAGCCATCACTGCGGTTGTTACAGTGTTGTTAGTTAACTATCTGTAGAACTGAAACAAAGGAAAGTCAATTTTGAGAGTTATCAGTTTAAGCTGATAATACGAAATTGAATCACTGTCTCCCTTATTCTGTGCAGAGAATGTCACAGAATAAAGTATGGAACGTTATAACTTGAAATACATGTATGTACCTATGTTTGGTCACCTTCTCAAAGAACATGAGGATGTGTAACACAAATGCCTGAAGCCAGTTTGTTATTTGTGTTTTCCTACATACACGAGAAGGGAGCACTCTGTGCTTGACCTGCAGTAGTGAATCTATCAGGGAACATAATTCATCTGTGAAATTATTTCATAAGGGTTCCATCAAAACTACAAGATAAAGCTTGACACATTTTTATGTAGGTTTGTCAGCTTTTATCCAACAGTTCCAGCTGGATGCAAATATCTTGTATTTTATTGTCCTTGGTGATCCAGTACTGTCTCTGCTTGCATTATAAGACATCGTGAGTTTGACTGGGTGGCTCTGCAACCAAGTCCAGTTCTGCCTTATTGAATTTTACTTGGTACAGTGCCATTGGAAACAAGGCAGGGCTCCTGGCACATAAGTGAAGTCCAGCCCCATTACTTCACTTTGAGTGCCCTGTTACCATTCTGTGTTCATACGCTATTAAAAACTGTGGTGCTTCATTCTGGTCCTAACATAGCATGTCTGACTAGGATTTTCTTTGCATTCTTAACATATTGTGTAAAACAAAAGAGGAATTACTCATTTATGAAGTAATTGTCATTGTGTCTGAGTGGGATGAAAAGCTGGTTTGTAAATAAATTTTTTTGTTTCATTTGCTGAAAGATATGTAAAACTGCATCTCTAAACACATTCACAAAGTCCAGGTTTCTTCTGGGTAAAAGCAAATTATGATGTCCTCTCTGCTTTCAGATTGGCGAGATGAGGGTGTTTAGAGGAATTCTATTGAAAGTAAATTTTTATATAAATGGGAATTGAAATGTGTTACCATGTAAAGGCACAGCTAAGTTTCAATATTTAATCTGAGTTTGCATTTCAAAAGGAAAAAAGGCAATTTGGTATTTTAACATGTTCAAAGTATTATTTTATTTATTTTTACTGTCTATTAAATCTGCCAGTAGTTAGTATGTTAAATCTGTTAAACTTGGTCTTTTTCAGGATGTGTATTTACACAAATTATTGTCCAAATAAAATAAGACCATTTGCATATTCAAATACAGAGAGCATCTTCAAAGCTCTGTCACTTGATACACTTCAGATCCATTTCTTCATTCTGGCCATAGACTGTGGTTGTCTAAAGATTTATGGAATCCACTCTTTGCATGGATAAAGAAGTGATAAAAAGGTATGTGAATCAAAATAGCAGCTTATCAGAGCAGTTTTGGAAGAAATTTCTAAGCAGACAACATAAACTCCAGTTTAAGTCAAGTAAGATCCAGTTAATCTTCCCTGTACTGCCTAGCTGTGTGTCAGCCAAATGGAAGGCATATCCTAAGAAATCTTCCTTTCAGAGGGCTTGATGAAAATGGCAAAGCATACAAGTAAATCATTGTTCAGGGATATGTACTGCATGCAGGCTGTGGCCATTAAAAACTGAATAATCTCAATATATTATCGTTTATTAAACTGAATGCTAAGCATATGTTTTATGAAAAAGCCAGATCAAGACTTTCTTTAAAAACAAAAAATCCACACCCAAACAAACAAAAAACCCAGGCAAATCTCAGTGATCACTTCTGATACAACTTCTTAGCCTGGAAACATAGAGGAAGCCTCTGTATCCATCCTTTTGGGATAGTGACGTTTTGTGATGTTTTATGCATTTCTTTGACCCAAGATCTGCCAATATAATTCTTTTTCTTTAATCTTTTTCCCAGATTGAGGCAATGGAGAACAGACTAGATTTGGCAGATGTCATGTTCTGAACCTAAGAATCAGCTCGGTTCCCAACTTATTTCTCCCTGCTTACTTTCTTTTGCTGCAGCAGCATCCTGCCATACTTCACTGCGGTGGCTTTTCTGGGGGAACAGTTTGTTCACCCCTTAAGGAACACACGGTATGGTGAAGCAGTGCTACGTACATTGTGCTACCCAGCAGTGCTGCATTTGGTGCTCATTTGAGAGGCAAATTCCCTGGACTGACATCTAAGGCCACTGATACTTTCTCACTGAATGTTTCAGCATGGCCATCATAACACACTGCATATCTGCTCCCATGGCACTGCGCTGAAGGCTTGCATTGGGGTGGAAGTAAGCTAGAAGTCATATATGTCTTTTCCCACTTCTTGTTTTCAGGCATTGGGCGCTCACTGCTGCCCAATTTATTTGAAAATGCAGAGTTAGCTCTTTGATCCTTGGCAAATTTTATTTCAGTAGGCCTGTGCAAAAGGCCTTAATCCCCCAAAAGGCTAGCCCAGGAGCACTTTTGTATTGCATGAGAAATTTCTAGATGAATCAAAAATACATTTCAGGATTGAACAATGTAATAGGTTTGAAAATTGTATGAGGTTTGCATTTTAAAAAGCTTTCTTCAAGTGTTAGTCAGCTATTTTAACCTCTTGATCTTCTATTTTAACTCCACCCCTTAAAGGTTAAAGTAGCAATCACTTTAGTTAACTGCCTGGAGGGCTTTCTAGTCTTCTGCATATTACTGGTTGATTTGCTTTTACAGTGAGGAGCAAATATCTTTAAATGAACTAAGTCCCAAGAGTTAGTTTTGGAAAGACAAAAGTTCAATTTAAACTTAAGAAAATATGATGCCAGGCATTAATAAAGCATTAGTTGAATACTACAAGGTCTTGATTAAATTTTCTCCTAGAAGCTCTGTATACATGAGTATCTCATCACTTTTCTGACTCTAAAATGCCATCCCAGGCACTTGCGTCATCAAGCTGAGGGAGTGCACAACAACCTCCAAACTCTCTGAACCTGATAGTTCTCCTGGAGTTTTAGTCTTTTGTGAAATGTTCACATGCATAATTTACATGTCATGATAGTGGTGGTTACATTACGTGTTCCTAAAAGGGATAGCCAGCTAGATGTCTTTTTGTACTTGACTGACACCATTTCGTAACCGTGATTAGATCACTGTTAATAGGTTTGTTATATTTCCACTATCACAAAAAGACCTGAGCTATTATAGATGGATAGAACTAGTACTGTTTCTAAGTAGATCTATTTTTAATGAAATCTTTCACAACTTCTAGATGTTACAAAGTATGTACACCAATTATTTCAAAGTCTGAGATACTAAGATGTGTTTAGTTTGGGAACAGTTGACTAGTCATGATTTCTTCTCCCTTCTTAGAGAAAAACAGACCTGAGTAACAGGTACTAAGATTTATTTTTATGAAGACTTTATTTTGTAGATATGTAAAGACAAAAACCCTTACTCAAATCATCATTTAGAAGGTTGAGTAGCTTCTCCCCCTTTCTGAATTTCATCAGTGCTTTCTTTTTTTTTTTTTAATCTTCATGTCTTCAAGTATCCTGGAAGGCTGTTTGGAAATGTACTACTAATCAAGTGTACTTTGCCACTGCACGTTGTTACCTTTCTGTTGGTTACCACACCAGAGTTCTTACTGCATTTTAAGTGTTTTCTTTCTTGTTCTAGCTTTCTCTTGAGGAAGGAATAATGTATGTAACTATAAGATAAATATAAGATATGAAGTTCATCTTCAATAAATAAAAAACATTCTGCATGATATATTTTACCTCCATCTGGCAAAAGCACTTTAAAAATTGTATGCATTGTCTCAAAACTAGAACATTTATTATTTACTTCGCAAGTAGTTCTGGACACAGAGACATAAATGAGAAAATAACACAGAGATTGGTTGCCCATTTTCTGATTCTTCCTGCCAAGCAGAAGTCCATGTCATTTGCTTGGGCAGGTGAGCACTCTTTAGATGCAGACTGCACCAGCCCAAGGGGTCAGGTGCAAATACATGTTCACCCAGTTAACCCTGCTCTGCTGACTGCTTAAGTGATGACTCTGAAGTGTTGCTTGGCTTGAATTTCCTTTTTGCCAAACCATTTTCTTGGGGTGTCAAGTTATTTCTGACACATGCAGTAAATTAATGACAGTTGTGATTGACACTGTGTTCACACACTTAGGTGGGTTCCTAACTGGTTGACATGGTTCACGTGCTGCATGGCTGTGACTGAAAAGCAATATGTTAAATTAATTGTTACTACATGTCTGTTGTCTGCAAATCTCATGGGTTAAACCAGGCTTTCTGAAAAAGCAAGAGATATTTCTGAAACAAGAACTTCAAGAAAATGGTTGCTGATAGTTTAAGATGAATGATTTTAAAATTAATTATGTAGCAAAAAATAAATCTTTTTCTTCACTGTTTTGCATTTAACTTCTTTTTTAACATTAAAGTTATAAACCCTGTGTGAGACTCTGTGATAAGATTCTGCTGAAAGTCATTAGCAATGGCATAACAATACTAAAATTATTTATGTCAAGCAACACAAAGTTAAGTGAGCTAGACCTTGAGTTCAAAAAGAAGATATGGTTTTAATGTAAATTAAAACAGATTCTCACTGGCCACTAATCAAGTGTTTACCTGTTTCCATTAAAACTACATTGAATTTAATCAGTATGCTTTCTAATGCATGCATTTCTCCCTAAATAAGAAGCGTGTTTGTCATGAATATTTAAATTGGATTTTAAATCCATGAAAGTTAAATTTAAATAAAAAGTGAGGAGGTTTTTCAGGGTTGAAAGTTAGCATCTTCAAATTCTATTCAACAGTTGTAAACAAATTTTAAAGTTAATAATCTCGAGGGAATTTTTCTTAGCATTTGGGATTAAATGTCTTTAATTGCAAAAGGCTTAAATGTAACTACATTTTATGTAATTTTATCTGTACATAAAACTTAAGGGTTTGTTTCTTGTAACTAAATAAAACTATTAATGACTAATTCAGAAACTAGAAAACTACAGAGTGTTTTAAATATAAAACACGTATATAAAGCAATAAGTTGTAAGACATGTTTTGCACTTCCCACAGTAGCCACTGAGTAGGATATGGGAGTACTTTTCTTTATATAAAATTCTGTCATGATATATTCTTAACTTTTCAATACTCACGTCATATGAACTCCAGCTTTATTTCTGGATTCTTATTCTTTTCTCACAGATTTTTTTGTTTAGAGCTTGGTTTTTTTTCATAATAATAAATAATGAATTGAGTTGTCTACAGCGGTACGAGTATGGGCTAAGAAACAATACTTAAATAAATATTTTCCATTAATTTTACTCTAAGAAGAGGATAATAGAGTTGTCTTAAGCCAAAAAATCTTATGTTTGCCTATTTGTTGAATTAATTGGCCACTGTGAATCCTTCTTGCTAAACTGGGCATGTGTAGAGTCTCAGCCTTCATTATAGGTTGCTTCTCAGTGTCTTGATAAATAATTTCATTCTTGCTAGTCACCTCTTTATTGTTCACACAGCTGTGCTCCAGTTATTTACTGATACTTTGCAGACATTCATGATTCAGACTTTTTTTTCTGTTGATTTTTTTTCATATGTATACAGCTTTTAATCAAAACTTCACTTTATTTCATTGCTTCGGTTTAATTGATTCAAGTGATATAAACCCAATAGATCAGTGTGGAAAAATTATCACTTTTTTTTTTTAAATACTAATTACTGAATAATTGTCGCAGATCTTAAAGCAGAAGTGTAATAGATGTGCACGTAAAATACATATAAATCTTCGTCAACTCAAGTCCTGCATTAACTTGATCACAGTACACATCCAGTGGGATATGGACTAGCTTCTTTAGGTGGAGTTTGTCCTTAGTGGTGACAATAGAAAAGGCAACAAAATGTTGAGTCAAGGCTTTACTTACAGAGTTAGAATTTCTGATGTTTCACAGCAGTGGTGCCATTGTCAAGTCTTCAAATAAACACCATACATTTGAGGGAAGAATCCCCTTGATAAGCTTTGGTGTTGGACCAGGGTTTTAGAAGAGCACACCACAGGTAGCTCTATTCCCTTTTCAACCCGGTTTTCCCTGCTGTCCTGGCAGCTGTCAGAACAGGAGTTGGTTTCTGGTATACTTCAGAGCATCAGTGTTTGAGCAGAGAGAATTTGTTAACTGAATGTAACTATACCTTAGTCAGGTTTCCAAGGAAAATAGGCTTGCATATGTTAATTTCTATGAATGTATATTATAAGTATATAAACACAAAAATGCAGAATTTCATGCTGTAAATAGAAACCAGAATACAAGGAAGCAAGGAGTTGGCAAATCATGAACAAGTTAATAATTAGCAATTTAGAGCACATACTCTCCTAACATATTCTGTATCTAAACAGACCAATGACAACTCAACCTCCTGTGACCAGCTGATGTTTTAAGGCATTTGAAGTGAAGCACTTAGTAAAATCCTGGTTCTGTTGAAGCTGATTTGGCAGTTATTATGGACTTGAATAAAGCCAGAAAGACACACCTATTTTTCCTAAACCAGAACGACGTTTTCTGCTGACTTACTTCTATTTGGCCTTCAATGGTTATCTCAGATAAGCTAGCAGCAATGGAGTTGTATTGAAGATGTAGTATTGTTCATGATGTCCTTTAGAGCATAGAAGTGCACATGGGAAAAGCTCTCAGCAGGCTGGTTATTACCGCTTCTCACTGTCACAGAGGTATTGTATTACTCTTTAGTCACTGAGTCAGTTAACTGCTGCTGGAAGATGAAGGGTTGGATATAAATGATGTAAATGTTCATGACCAGATGCATTGTACCATGATACTGTCTGTCACTCAAATTCACAGAGTGTAGAAAATGTTATTCCTTGCTAGAGGAGCATGGTTTCAGCAGTTTGAGAGGCTTTCTCATTGTTAAATGCTAATGCATCCTATCAGACATGATATACTGCAAAGATCTTTTCTGAGGAAAAAGTAGCAGGCACAGGCGGGCATAAACTTTGAGAGAGGTCACTCATGCTACAGGCAAATGGAATCTTGAAAGCCATAGAGCTGAAGGCAGAATTCCCTGAGGCTTTAATGTAGCCAGGATTTCACTCTTGAATCCTAACCTGGACACTTGCTACTTCCAAGTTTTTACATATGCTCCCTCCTTCCTTGCCCTTCCTTTCAACAGTGGTATTTGTGCATCTTTGAAATAGAGCAATACAGCTGCTTCCATTCCGTGGGTGAAGGATCTGGTCACAAAAGGTCTACCAACAGCCCATGACAATCTGGGAACAAAGTCTTGAATCCATTTTACAAATACTAGTTAATGACTTCATGACTGGACTGTACTTCATCCTCTGCTTTGCTGCTGGAATCCCCCTTTTGATGATGGAGAGTAATTTGGCCCTACATTAGCTGATAACTTAAAGTGAAATTCAGCTACTTCTGTTGGAATTTATTGTTATTTTTTAATAATCTCTTGAACAATCAGAAACTGAAACGAGCTTTCAGACTGACTGATCTGTTAAAAACATTAAAGTTATGGTGAACTGTCTGAATGTTAGAGAGAAGTTGAATTCTTCAGCTAAAATATATTCACGAGTAGCTCTTCTTCCATCAGTTATTTATTATATAAGGTAACTTCTTAGGATATTTTTTATAGAGTTTGAGACTTCACTCAGGTGTCATGAAAAACCGCTGAAGTAAATAAAAGTGATTTAATGTTTCCTATTATTGCTTTCTCCAGACTTGCCTGGGAGATGATGTATGCATGCTTCCTTTCTGTTTTTTTTATTTATTTATAAAGCTGTTTTCCATACTGGCCTGAGTGCTTGAATGAGAAACTTTTCTCCTTCACAGCCTTCATCCGTTCAAGTACTTTTAATCATGAAGTTTTCTTGACCTCATCCTCATTCACAGGCATCTTGCCTTAACTTTGCTGATTTCACTGTTTTGTATTTTATTGAATATGACTTGTCTTGTTTCGCTTGTAACTGTGCTCTTTGTGATCGGTTTCATTGTTGAATATTATTTAATTTATATTTTTATATCTATTAATAAAAACATACCTTTTGATATGCACAGCTATTTTTTCATGTGCTATTGTAGAGGAATGTGGTCTATGTTCTATAGCATGTAGCTTTTAGGAATGATTCTCAAACAAGTATACAATTATCTGCAAAGCAGTGTGACTACTGTTGTTAGGCAGGGCATCTCTGTGCATTGAACAGCTTCTGCATATATTACTTTGTTCCAATAAATTGAGTGAACTTTTCAGAGTATATGTAATGTCCAAAAATAGGCAGGAAGATGGGTTTGTGTACGCAGCTTGGACAGATTTAATCCCAGTGACAAGCAGACAGTCAAACTTCTGATATCAGTGTATAACATGGCCAAAAAGTGTATTTTTCTGGAGTTGTCAGAAACATCATAGGAGAAAAAAATTCAATCATCTATGAAAGGGATCAACAACATGCATGGACGTATTCTGCCCTCTGGGACCACTGAAGAGGCTGTACCTTATGCTCTTCTAGTCCTCCTCACGCCAGTTCAACAGAAACCTCAGTGCGTATGTAATAAGTGAGGCAGGTATGGAGGCGATTTCTGCATTGTGCACTTTTGGGGAATTAGATTGACTTTGGTTTAATTAACTTTTGTTGAAAACACCAGCAATGGCCTAAAATAGGATTTTTGTAATGTGAAAAAGCAAATAAATGAGAGCTGCTTGTGCAAGTCGATGCTCTGAATCTGACCATCGCCTTACTGTAGGTACTAACTTGTGTGATTAGAGAATTGTGATTTGGTAGCATTGCTGGTCACTTTGTACAGGTAAGTATGGCTATATGTAATTCAGTGCAACACAGACATTTGTTTAGGATGTGTTTTAGCATACAGGTGGTAGCAAACCCTTAGTTTGGTTTTATTTCATGCAGGACATCCTAGAGGTTGACTTAGCATCTATTGCCACCTCTCCCCATCAATCTTCCTGAATTTTTAACAGTCTCACAGAGACAAATGAAGTTTTAGGAGAAAAAATGAAAAGCATCATTATTTCTGGTTTTGTTGGCAACCAGAATGGCAGAAAGACTCCATCTTCCAAAAAGTATTTTCTTTTCTTCATAGTTCAGACATTCAAAGGGTGTCTTTAGAATGAAAAAGAATACAGTTTCCTTTCTCAGACTGTTGGAAAGGCTTCCTTCCTCTAATTTTATCTTCAAACAAAGGAATTCAGGACAAGAATTTTGAAAGTGTGTGCTCATACAACAGAGGTCATTTGTTTTGGTTTTTTTTTTTTTAAAAAGCATGTGTCACTTGCCATTTCCCACAGTATCTCTTGTGGACTGAGAACCAGAAGAGAACTTTGGAAAGCTAGGAGTGCATTTGCTGGCTGGGTGTAAGCTGAGAACTCTTGATAATTATGCCCCAAATTCCAGTTGTTGAAAGAAGACCTTGTGTAAAAATTCTTAAAATCAGCTTAGCTTTTCTTTGTTGTCTTACACAACCAAGCAATTTTGGCTTGATGTTTACATCTTTTGTTAAACTGACTTTAACAGTTGCAGTCAAGACTTGTGTTAATACGGTGTAGAATCTAGCCCATTTTCTATTGAAATATTAGCTCTATAAGATAAATACTGGTTTTATTCAGTGATTATATTACCTCACATTTTTATAGGGCATTTCTCTCTTAAATTCTAAAGCATTTTACCTGATGGGTCATCATTTCAGAATTGGCCAAAACTGAACAGATTTAATCCACTGGTAAGAATGATAGTATAAGAATCAGACAAGTAATGGCAATGGAGAGGTAGGAATATTCTTGTATTTCTACTCTTGAATACAATTGTTAGTCTCTAGCTTTTGACTCATGGGTCCATCCACAAAAAGAAACAATAAACATAGGTTCATTACTTTCTAATTTAACAGTTAGTTTCCAAACTATTTAGAATATGTTTAAGAAATAGAGAAAATGTTCTCAATTTTCTTTATTTTTGCTATTTAAAACAAACAAAACAGAAGCTACTCAGAAAAACAGCCCTTGTGTGTCAGAGAATCCTGCCAAGTTTAAAGACAGAGAAAGGAAATAGTTTCAAAGCTATTCAAAATGTGATTGTTCCTATTGACTGCCTTACTACAGTTGTAAGATGTGCGAGATCCCTAATGCAATCATAACTTGCCATCTAATGGCGTATTTGTGAATTACCACAGTTACATTTCTTTAACTCAGTTAAGGATTGCCTTCATTTCTTTAGGAGAGGATTCCTGTTTTGCCCATTCATCCTCCCACACAGGGAAAGCCAGCTCCTAGGCCAGTGTTAGATGCTATTCTATAGCATACAGTAGAGAGGTCCTAGATGGTTGAAACAGGTGATATGATTATTGAGATTATGGTGGGCTAGAGAAAACATGAGACATGTCAATAGATAAACAGGGATACCAGACATGGCATCATATATTACAGCCTTATTTTTAATTTAATGATTTTTACTTAGTCATATTTTTGTCATATTGTATAGAATATTCCTTTCCTTTTAGAGTAATGCTTTTATTTTCATATACCTGCAACAATGCTGGTTGTGTTGTAGAATACTGTGCTACTTCTATATCATTAATTCATGTGACAACATTCAAATACGGTAGTTTGCAAACAGGAAGACAAAGGGTACTTGCAAGAAATGTTCTGAGACTGCTTACCATCTGGTATAAATCTCAAGCAAAGCTTTTGAATCTATATATGATGAGCTAGGAACAATGTCACCTTTGCCCAAAATAAGGTACTTTGCCCAGGGAGTGGAAAAGAATTTTTTCTGTTGCAGGGAATCCACGATTTTTTTATCATCTCTTCAAGTTGAAATGTGCACTCACTTGTCCCATGTTCTCGCTTGTCCTATAGTAATGATTTGTTCCCATGGTTTGTAACACCTAGCTAGTACAATATGCCAAAAACTAAGAGCAATAGAAATGCTATACCTTGGAATTGGTTTTGTTCCAATAGAAATAAGGTAGTAAGGCCTCTAGCAGAATTACGGTATCACACCAAGGAAGGTGAGGTGAGTATAGACTTCTGTGGCAGTTAAAAAATACAATTTCTATCATTACTGTTAATCAGAGTGACGTGTATAAAATATGCTCCTTATGTTATATAAACTTAACTCACTCTGTAGCTTCTTTCTCTCCTTATTATAGAAAATAGAGGACAGTTGGTCTCTAGAGCACTAAAAATACTGTACTTAAGAGCTGAAATTATAAAGGAGTATTAGACGTTCTCCCAAGAATGAAAAGCCAGCATTTCTAATGAGGCCCAAAAGGCAGTACTGCTGATATGCAAATGGCTATACCATGTTGCAGCTCCTTTGAAAGAAAATAAATATTAATTAAATTGCAGCCCTGAGATATGATCAGTTGAATCTAATTTAATGTGCACAACAAGCTGTTACATTATAGCTGGGCACTTTTAAGACTGAAAACATCTAGCTTTTTAAGAGTTGGCAACTTTAGATATTTAATAATAGAGATGTATATTCAGTTGTTTAAAGGCACTACATATTATTGAAGCATAGATGGATATAGTGGCATATGTCTGGAGTCCTGTGATTTAGGGAGTCCTAACTGCAGTTTCACATTAAGAAAAGTCCTATCAGTACAATTGTTCTGTTTACTATTCAGGAAGGGAAATGTAGGAGGATTGCCTATAACTTGGCCTCAGATGGTAATTTGTGTCCATCTCAAACTGATACCCATTTCAGTTCAGATTGAATTTTTCTGGCTTCAAATCTGTGTTGCAGAAGTAGTATTTAAAAGTGTACAGGGTTTGGATGTGCCTCTATAAAGTGGCTTTGGCTGAAGGTCTGTGCTACAGACAAGATGTGCACACTCACTAGGAGAGAGACTTTCTGAGTGGTGGTGATCAAATATGTGGTAGTTCAACAGGGGCCCAGCTGGGTGCAAGCAAGGCTTTGCAAGAAGAGAAAAAAAATAAATTCCCCTGAGCTGGAGCTGAAGCTTACTAAATTTGTAATGGATCCTGCTTCTCATTGTCCTTGTTTTGTCTGGGATAGAAGGGTGGTTTGGTTTTTTCCTAATAGCTGGTATGGTGCTGTGTTTTGGATTTAGTATGAGAATATTGTTGATAACACCCTGATGTTTTGGTTGTTGCTAAGTAGTGCTTAGATTGGTCAAGCACAAGAGAAGCTGCAAGGGGGCACAGCCAGGACAGCTGACCCAAACTGGCCAAAGGGGTATCCCATACTATATGACATCATGCTCAGTATATAAACTGGGGGGATTTGGCTGCTCGGGAACTGGCTGGGCATTGGTCAGCAGGTGGTGAGCAAATGCATTGTGCATCGCTTATTTTGTATATTCTTTTATCATCATCATCATTATTACTACTACTACTACTACTACTACTACTATTACTATTTTCCCTTCCTTTCCTATCCTATTAAACTGTCTTTATCTCAACTCACTTTTTTTCTTTTTTTCCAGTTCTCTCCCCCATGCTACTGGGGAGAGTTGGAGCAAGCAAAGAGCTGTGTGGTGTTTAGCTGACTGCCAGGTTAAATGACAACACTCATGAACAGAATAATATATGTAAGCAAGAAAACACACCTTGAAATATGAAACTGGGCCATCTAATGCATTGGCCAAATGGGGTGTTAGAGAAAGGCCAATGCGTGTTTGATATATAGCTAAGGCTTTTTTCCCCTCTTTTTTCTTCCATTTCTATTTTATCATAGGAATTAAATGCTGTGAGGAATCTTCTTACTTTAATTCTGCATCCCTGATTATGAGCAAAATAATCTTCCTGTGCCTGGCTTCACCGAATCGTGTAGTCCAGAGTATTTATTAACCAGGATTTAGTGCTTAGGATACATTTTTGCATCATCAACTGCAAATAGTCTAGGATAATGAACAAAAGTGCTAGGCCCAAATCCAACAGCAAGCCTCATTGAATCAAAGCATAAATCTCAGATATCTATACCTGCGTGAGCTGAAATCAAAATTAGCCAGAATAGGCTCCTGTTAAAATAAACTACTAAGTTACACTCTAGGAAAAAGATGACAGTACAGTAGGTATTTCTTATTTTCCTTCATCTCCATTTCAAAGACAATTAAACCAGTTAGTAAAAGATGGATTAAAAAAATATAGACATGTACAGTGCTTCTACTTCTGACAGTATAGCGAGGTCCTGGATTCATACTGCTCTTGTACATGATGTCCTCCACTGACAGCAATTTGCATGCATCCAACTGAGCCATTGTTAAAAAAACAGTGTTCATGCTTCCAAATTCTAATTAATTTTTACTTTTCAGCTGAAATCAGTTAAAAGTTGAGAATATTTAAAATCAACGGCTTTAATACAGTATGGATTTAGCTTGTCTCATCCTTTAGGTCTTCTGAATTCCTTATACAGTGAGATGTTGCAAACTTGATCCTCTACTGAAAATATCAAAAATTATTTTTTTCTTGGAGGAAAATGGATGGGCAGGAAGTGTAATTGATTTCTGGCCAGAGCCATCTTTCCTGGCCAGGGTAATAATTTCAAGATTAAGCTCACTTGTTAAAAATTGAAGGAGAAGTAATTTGTCATGTTTGGTGTCTCAGGAATTCCAAATTTTGAAATGGAATCTGACTGAAACAGTCACTGGTTTCCCCACATTTATCTATCCCTGAGAGCATCTCCACTCATGGAGGTTTCACCGCCTGAGCTTGGGCAAATTTCACAACAGCACGACTGGGGGGCTATCCTCCTTCCCTTGAGTGACCTTGGAGAGGGTGTTCCCAGATAGCTCTGCAGGAGACCTCAGTGAGGGATGGACACCCTTCCCAAGGGAGCTGAACTTAAACTGAGGCTTTAGTGCTTGATCCCTGCCTGGGCTACAGCTCCAGCCATGCCACGGTCAGGTCTGTGCCTGGCCATGGACCTCATTGATCTGCACCCATACTGTGACTCACGGGCTGACTTCCTGGCCTGACCTCAGACCTGCCTCATCCCTATGGACTTGCCTTGCAATCACTGGACTATGTCTGACCCTGGTTATCTTCACTGGACTTCTTCATGGAATTTGGATGGCATTCTGATGAGGTTGTTTCAGGCAAGCCAAAACTGACGGGTACTCAAAAAAGGAGATGTGATACAGGGGACACTTCCAAAGGCAATAATTTTCTCTTTCATTAGGAGAAAATCACATAGGCTAGCTTAAGGTTAATTTGTCAGGCCAGATTTATCCCTTATCTGATAACAAGATATATTGGCCTACCACACGTAATTAAATGAAAAAATCCTTAATGCACTTTGTATCTCCAAAATTATGTCAAAACCTTTTTCTAGGTTCTGTAAATGCTTATGACATGCCTCAGAACACTGTTCAGCCAGCCTTGGAAATGGATATTGGATTGCAACAAACAGCTGTTGATCATTTTCCAAACTCTTCTGGTACGTTCCTGCTGGGTTTGTGTTCACTTCAACTCCCAAGTGCTTCTAGAGAAACTTTTTACTTGTCTGGTTAGAATATGTGAGCTTGTTACCTGAAGATAGAGAGAAAAAGCTTATTTAATCTGTTGAATTAGAAACCATGCACCATCTAAAGCTCCCAATATCCTTCGCTTGATTCCTGATGCATCAGTTTTTTACCTAAAGTTAAGGTTAGAATCATATTGCTACAAAATCTGTAAGCCCCAAGTCTCCTTAGAACCCACTTCCCTGTGCAGGTGTTACAGTTGCAAGGGACTCAGCAGAGACTTGTATGTGTGGCATACAGTCCTCAGCCCTCCTCCAGAACTACCCACTGCACTGCAGTGCAGCAGATGGGCAATAGTAGAGCTACCATAAAGAAGGGGCAGCAAGAGTCAACAATGTTTCTAGCACACACTGGAGATAGTCCTGGGACTGTAAGAAATAGTGGGAAGCCAATTTAAAAGTGTCCCAAGTCTCCTCTGTAAAGAAAATTTTTCAGGTAAAGATCGCAGTGAACACTTTAGTGATTGAAAATCACAGGCACATTCTCATCCTTTTAGAACTTCAAGAGTGATAGACATCCCATAGGCCATGAATGGGATAATCCTGATTTATGCCATTATGTCTCTTTCTAACGGGCTCTCACAATATAATTTGCAGGCAGTGACAGCTCCCAGGCTGACAGAGGCTTTGTTCAGAATTTAGAGCCTCATCTCTTGTTCAGGAGATCAGGACTCTAGAGCAAAGGTATTCAGTTTTTTATATTACCTATCACGAAATGAAGTCATATTCCCTAAATAAGCTTTCAGCAAAGGTAGTATATAATCAATCCCAGATAAATTGTCATTAAGGTCCCTGTCGTCTGTTTGAGGAGAGGGGTAAAAGGCAATCACACATCATGTTAAACTTAGCAGCTGCTTCTTTTGTGGGAAAGAAAAGTAGAAAAGGGAGTATTTGGATGATGCGGGGTATTTTAAGCATGAAACATGCAGACGTATTTAACAAGTGGTCAGTATTTCAAAATTCTCTTTGGAATAAATCCATATTGGTCTCCACCCAAAGTTACGAGCAGTAGTGTTGATTCAGTTCCAGTAATGGTAAGATAGGCTTGTCACATAGATGTAGAAACTTATTTAATAAAACACTGAATCATAGAAACATAGAATCCTAGGTTGGAAGGGACCTCAAGGATCGTCTGGTCCAACCTTTTTAGGTAAGAGCACAGACTAGACAAGATGGCCCAGCACACTGCCCAGCTGATTCTTGAAAGTGTCTGAGACAAAAGCAATGTGTGAAGTTTTTTAAAAGCATAGTTCAGTTTTTGGTTCACTGTGGTATATTCTGTATTAACACAGAGCATGCTTATTTGCATCTTTAAAAAGAATGATCCAAATAATGCCATGCTTTCCTATGTTGGGAGTTAAACTGGCTCTGCCAGCTCAGCTTTAAATAAGAGCAAAGCAGTCTGGACAGTATCTTTACATGTGCAAGCAACTCCCAAAGACAATTGCTCTAGCTAAGAATTGCATAATACCATAGCTCTACCATGCTACCTCCTCTGTGGTATAAGGTTAGTAAATCACGTGGCCAGGCTTTAATTCCTACTGAAAGTATAACTGAGATGTAAGGAAATTCTAACTTAGCTGAATACTTCAAAAAAAATAATGTTGGGAAATGTTGGATTGACTTGCTTGCTCATATAACTACAGAGGCCACAGTCGCAGCCAATACCGCAACTTTCCTACCGCAGAGGAGAGTTACAGCAAAATGCTTTATCTTTAAATGCTCCGGGTAGCAGGAACATGCAGTTCCCCAAGGTATCACCTACAGTTCTCCGCACTCTTGCTTAGCATAGAAGTACAAATGTAAATCTTTTTAGCAAATATGTGTAGCTGAACAGAATTTTGCTTTCTCGGTGATATTCCAATTGCCATTATTGAAGTGGAGGGGGCTTCTGCTTTGCTTATTTGTTTTAATAATAATAATAATAATAATAATAATAATAATAATAATAATAATAAAACATTGCTGCTTTCTTTCATCTGTTCACTAACACATCAGATTTTGACTTCCCTGGTGAGAAAGCAGACAATATGCCAAGATGAGTTCTGAATATCTGTTCAGCACTGGGCTCTGGTGGACTCTTACTTAAGCTGTACTTAGAAGGTACAAATTGCTTTCACTTAAATACACAGCTTAGAACTTTCTCAACAGCATTCCAATGACTTACTGAGCCCTATGATACGTCAGCTTATATCAATTTTACACATGTGCTGTTTCACTTACTCCTAATGCATATGAAAATATAGAAGAACAGAATTCAGTGATACATCTTGCTTCCAGGATTTTCTTACATCCTGATACTTAAAATAATGGTGATGTAATACACAGGTCAAAGTGATTAAATCTTCAGATGGTGGGTTATGACATACCTGTCCAGGCTGAATTCATTTCACAGTAAAATTTTTAAGTGAAAATAATGCTTCTTGAAAGAATTTAGGGAGATAACTCTTCCACAAAAGTTAGGGTGGGAAAGAATAACAAAAACTTACAAATCATATAATAATAGCTCCTGCTTATCAAAACCACCAGATTTCTCAAAGTTTCAAGCCAGAGTAAAAATGTTTGGAGGTAAGAGATTAAAATAGCTGCAAGTTCAGCTGTCTTTTTAAAGAATCAGGTGGATATATTTTTCAAAGTACCTTATTTTGAATATATATATGTAATGTGGCAGTAGTGTAAAGCTAGGGCACACTCCTGACATTGTGTATCTGAGTAAGGACCCTCCCCTAAGTGAATGTTTGAATACAAGGGTTTTAAGCAGAAATCTGTTCAATCCAGAGTCATAAATGAATTGTGTAACAAAAGCAGTTTTTTCTTATGCTTGATGGCCATTAACTTTTAAAAGGTGTCTTCAGCCAGTAGCCCCATTGTGACATTTATAGTCAATTTTCAACAGGACTCATCCTCAAAAGGTAGTCGTAATTTTGAGCTTTTTTGAAAATCTGTCTGCTTTTGATGCCTAGATGCAGCGTTCCTTTCTGTCAATCTGCTCCATCCAGTTCACAGAATAATGCTTCATTTAACAACACTACAACTTTGATTTCAAATTACAATGATTTAAGAATTTCTTAAAAAAAAAAAAGGCTAAAAGCCTTCTGGGAATTCTAGTCCTAAAATGTTCTCTCTTCCACTCCCATGTTGGTGCTAGCTGTTGATTTACACAGAATGAAGTTAAATTCTTTTTCTTGCTATCACACTGACGATGAAAGTCAGAATGTTGTCGCTTTATCTGAAAATTCCTTCTAAAATGATTCCATTTTTTAAATGGGTCCAGGGACTTGGAAGCTGGAGTGGCAATGAGAAACACAAAACTTACTGACAGACCCTTGGAAACCTAAAAGAATTTAGCCTTTCAGGTGTGATCTGCTGCCTGATCAATCAGTAGGTTCACTTAGTTCTCAAGAGTTCCTGAGTGGGCTTTGTAGATGAGCTGCTGTAGGCTGATGATCTGTGAACTGCTAAAAATGCATGCAGACTTCCCCTTGAACAGGCTCATGTCAATGTATTTTTCAAAGTGGAATAGTTTATGCAATCACAGACGGGCATATCTTTGCCTCTCTGTGTCTTTATAATATGTCTTCATCAGTGTTACCAGCATGTTGGTATAAAAACTGGTAGCATTTTAAGTATTCATTGGATTGCAGATAAGAACCAGAGGACTTCTGTCATTGTAACTGGCCCTGGCACTGTAGGATCAGATACCAACTGTCTGCCTCTAAGCAGTCTATAAATTCCAAGGAGGGCAATTTTTTTGTATCATTTGTATTATGCTGAAAAAGGTAAATTGGGTATTGCAAGGTAGTTACAATAATTTCCTGAACCTTATCAAAGTAAATGATTGAATGAGCATCAGTTCACCAGGTAACCCAAGAACCCAGTAAGGCTTCCTACTTGTGAAAAGTAAGGACAATCAGACTCTGCCAGTTCTTCCTGTTTCCTTCATTGTCATACTTCTTCAGGTCCTAACCAATGTTAGATTTTAGATTTGAAGCCCAAGAAGAAAAAAAATAGAAGAAAAAAAAAGGAGGAGAAAGGGAAGCTTTCCAAAATGGAAAAGAACAGGAAAAGAAATGGAACCTATCTGAACCAAATAGGGACAGCTAAGCAGGTGACCATTGGCCAAGACCTTGATCTTCTGTGAAGTTGGCTAAGTGACATAGCTTCTTAGTGTTTCCTTTCCCTTACCTTCAGCACCTCTATCCTTATGTACCCTGAATAATGATGGGAGACCTCAGTGTTGCAAAGGTAAAGACTAGCCTTAAAATTGTAAAGTGAACAGATTTCTATAGGAAGTGGTTATAAAAAAAACTGTAAGTAGCCTTAGCTTAAAGATTAACATTAGATGCACATGGTCATTGAGGCTATGAAGGGAATGGTGAAATGCTCTTATTTATAGCAGAGTTCTAGCAGAGACTTAGAACACCCCAACCTGAAATAATGTTACCTAAAAAGAAGAGCAGCCAAAATGTGTTCCTCTTCAAGGACACTGTGATCAAATCCTCAAGCAGGGAAATGATCTTACTAGTAGATTCTGAGCGATCATTAACACAAGAAGTCAGAGCCTGTAGCGCTTCCAGGGAGAATGATTTCTTAATAACAGCTTCTTGTGGTTATCTTTCCTGTGGAGGAGCCTTAATGCTGAATTCATCAGTGCTGAAAGTAATCTGTTTCTTCCTTCTTTTATTTCTGATCTTCCTTCTCTCCCCTTTCCCCTTCAAAACAAAACACTGAACTACACAAGCTTTGTTTCAAGAAATTAACAAGTTCAAACACAATAATAATACTAATGATAAGTAAATAATTATCTGTGTTTGCCATTCCGGAAGGGTGAAGGCTGCCATGTACATAAGTTAACACAATAGAACTCGACTCAGTGCACAGATCACTATTGGTTTCACTGCTCTCCAGATGAGACCCCGGGCACAGTAATTACATACCACACTGCCAACTGCCTTTTCTCCTGCTGTTAATTGTTACTTCTTGCTTAGCTTAATACTTAATAGAGAAGAAGAACATCATGTTGTATTGTATCCCTTTTTAAATTTTTTGTCGTTGGTGGTTTTTTCCTTTCTGGAAAAAAAAAAAAAGACCTGGCTGCTGGCAGTGAGATTTGCAATGTCACATCTAAACGAGCAAGGTCTGCTAGAAAGGTCTGCTGTGCCGTTGCGTGGTATAAGAAATCATGTGCTCCGGCTGATGTAGCAGTCTAAGAAGGCATGGAAAACAAATAATGCTTTCTGAATATAACTCGGGAAAGGAGGGTAGATCTATTAACAGAAAAATTTTCTGCTACTATGTGCTGTATTCCCACAAGAGGGCTCTGTCAGCGCAGCTGTATTGACAGCAAAGCCGTGCTCCGCTGCAGAACACCTTTATGTAACTGGGTTCACGTACAAAGCCATGCACTGGATTAGACTCCATAGATGTGGAAGCAGAAATTCACTTTCATCACTGCAGGGTAATTACCTCATGAAGTCTTACCGGTACGCTGTAAGAGACCGACTGTTAGCAGTGCCAACCGGGGCATCCCTTCCCCGCCGGGGCAGCCGTTCCCTAATGCCTGCCTTCTGCTCCCGTCCCATCCTGTCTGCTTCTCAGTTAAGAAAAGAAAATGTTCTTGGCTGCTCTTTTTTTGCTTCCTTATTTGCACACAAATTAATCTCATTATATTCCATCCGTTACCTGCCACAAATATTAAAGATGACAAATGCTCACAGTCCAAAACGGTTGGGAGCCACTGAATGAGATATTCCGTTCAAAATTCCTCCTAAACCGAACAATTTTACTCTGGTTCATTCGGTTTTAAAAATGAATTGTTTAAGCTAGTTTAAACATAGTTTTTAAGAATTTATAATTTATATTCCAGTGTTATGCTGCAGAAACGATACTGGGTTTGTTCCTTTTAAGGTTAAGCGGAGCGTTTCGGCGATTTCCTTCCTTATGCCTCTTACGCTTTTGCGTGCGATCATGCAATGTGACCACAAGAGGTCAACAGTGATACGTAATCGCTAATATCCCCTTATTTGTATGCATGAAATACTTATAATAGAAATACATAGTCAGACAAGATTTTGAGGTTAATATTGAGAAGATTTTCTTTTTTATATAAATAATGATAATAAAATTGTTAACAATCTCTTTTTCTAAACATATTTAATGATGATTATCTAGTATTACTTCTAGAACATGTATTTGCTGTATGCTTTTAAACAAAAAACCAAGTTATTAAAAACTAATTGTCTAGAAATGTATGCCTTCCCAAACGACTCGATTGTTTTTATTCATATAATAATAAAATAGACCTGCATTCATTGTGTGAAATTTGTTAGCATATCCAGGAGCATGCAAATTTATTCATATATACAGACACTGCATTGACCTTGTACTTTCCCTCAGTGCAGCCCTGCAGATTCCCAGATGTGCTCTCTCATGGTTTACACTGCAACTACCTAGGTCTGTTCACGACTTCAGCCAGCACAAACCGTGTGTGTGGCCTGTGTATCTTGTGCCCTTGTTACTTGGCACCTTCAGTACCACTTATACCTGGGACTCCTTCCGGGTATGAGCAAATATGTTTCACTGACGTTCAAGTGGCATGTTGACTTCCTTCTTAAAAATTGTATCTGTTGTGCAGGGCTGAGACTTACCAGCTGATCACCATACGACAGCTTTTTGCTGTAATATATTGATATAAAGGAAGCATGTACATGTGCCCATCATTTACTTTACTGGCACCTGAATTCCAGTCATTCGCTGTCTGTGCAGTTGGAAACTGCATTTTTTTCCTCACAACTTTTTTTTATTGTTCTGTCTCATAATCGGCTTCTCCTTTAAAAATTAGATTAAAACGTCAGAAGTAACTGTTTTCAAAGGCAAAAAGGCTTGCTATGGTCATTTGTGATGAAGTGAAGCAGAGGTCAGCAACATACAGCATTCTTGCCTGTTCATCTAAAATGGCCTCGCCCCGCCGTATTGCAGATTGCATTCTCATTAGAAGCCCACATTTCTCTGAATGAAGGTAATATACCAAACTTTTTAAGGGACACCTTAAAGTCACGTATTATGCTCATTATAGTAGACAATGGAAAGTTTATTGCAATACTTTCCACCTGAACGGCACTGGTATGACCTTAACTAATGTAACTAGTAGTTGCTGTTCATATTTACTCATTTTGCATGCACAGGTAATACAGAAAGTTACTTTTAGGTTTTGAAAAGGAAACGGTTCTCATGTACATGCTTTCAGAAGCTTTAAAAATAGAGGATGCCTGGAATAAAGAGAGTTCAATTAAAGGAAGTCATTTCAAAATATAATTGATAATTTTTAAGTAAATGTGGCCTTGTAACAGAATGCAGATGGCAAACCCACTATCCAGCCAACCCCAGGGTGTGATCAAGAAACAAGCAGGAGGTGCAATACATTCTATTAATTATTTTCACTGCTACAGTTGTTTGCTATATAATACAGGTCAACGGGGGTTAGCCTGAAGCTTCTCCTAATATATTAGTAAATAAATTTGAACAGATTTTAATTTGCTAATGGAAAGGTCTGAGCCAGTTGCAAATAAGAGTGGAGCTACTTTGTCTTGCTCATTACTATGCAACATGGCTGCTCCCAGCCATTCATACAAAATGTTACATTTCCATAAAGCACAGTGTAATTTGTCACAGGGGAAAAAAAACAAAACAAAACAAAACAAAACCCAAAAAACTAGTTCTGTAAACTATATTAGATTAAAGATAAATGTGTATCATGGAGCAATCATTCTTATGGAGTCCAAGGATAATTACATGATGAGCACTTGCCTCTGAAGGTTTGCCAAATAATCCAGTATGGTATCTTTGTGATATTTATGTTTCAGGGAGAAAAAAAGAATTATATGCTTTTTCCAAGAGAGACCCTTTTTCACATGCCTCCTGATTTCTCACCCTGTTTTGAAGCCACACTATGCCCCCGCTCCAACTCATACAGCTTCCACTGCTGTGCATTCATTCACCAGTCGTAACGCAGCACCAGCTGCATGGACTATTTATTTCTTACTCTTTTTCTACTCAGAATAACAATCCCTAGGGTGTTTGTCTTCCTAAATCCTTTGTAAACATTTGTAAATATTCTTATTTTACAAATGCAGATACAGAGGCATGCAGGTCTGTGTCTTGCCCAAGATCTGCATCAGTAGTAGCAAAATTGTGAAGAGAGGCTAACTTTCCAAGCCTGGTAACATTGTCTTGATTTTCCTGCCTCCTTCTTTATGTAAGTAGAACAGGACTGCTGCAAGCAGAGAGAATGAGCACTCTCTTTAAACAGTGACAACTGATGAAGAGGTATAGGCAGTACACTGCTAGCAGGTGGCTTAGCCCAGCAATGCCACCTTGTTGCTTTACTTCACTGATTGTGCACCATAGGTATAGCACCCATCTTGAATCTCAATATTTTTAAAATTAGATCATGAAGCTTCACTCGTGTGTGAGCACTAGTTCAGTTACTTTAACATCTCCCTCCCTGCTGAATTTTAAAACTTAGGTTGTCCTGCTTGTCTAATTCATTCTTTCCATATTAACCAGATAAACAAGGCTCTATAAGTGCTAGAGTGATTAGAAAAGCTTTGGTCACTGATATCTTCTTAAGATAGGCTTCTAAAGAACAGAAGGACAATTTCTTGTCAGGGAGGGTTTATGCAGACAGGCATTTGAGGGTTCATGCAAAGAGGGCTCACAAGTTGGCAGCTTAAAATGTGTGTCCTTAAGTTGTATTTGCCTTATCTGCCCGAAGAACATTTCTTACCGTCAACCATTTTCTCCATAGGTGGAGAACCCTCTCACTTGGTTTTCATGGGTGTGGTTTTTGGGGGGGGTAGGGTTTCTGTGGTTTGGTTTGGTTTTAATGGCCTCCTGCTTTTAAATATTCCACCTGCTTGTATTGCTCAGATGCATGAGGTGACAGGAAGGGCTGTTAATGTTTAAACCTTTGTCATTTTCACCTCCTCTTCTCTCTTTTGTGATGCAAGAAGTGGCACTCGATTTTAAAATGGACACAAATTAAGAAGCATCTAAGGATTAGTCCCTTAATTACAATAATCCTTAAAGGATTATTCAGAGATTGGCCCTTACTAAAGTTTTAAACTTAACCATGCATTTTAAATCAGGAGCAGACTGATCTCTGGTCCAACAACAAAAGAGAGGGTTCAGGTTTGAGCATTGTTTGCATAAATATGTTTAGGTTGAGAAAACAGTCTACCTCAGACAACACAACTGCTGATGCATGTTCTGTTTGTTGCTGGTAAACTGCTTGCCCAGTGCATCTCATAGCATTTTACAACTTTTCAATAATTCAGTGTCTAATTGCTGTAGAAAAGCCCCAAATAAGCAAACAGAAAGGGGAGCTCCCTGGCTGCCAAGGTCAATGGCGTGAGTTTTCAGGCAAATTCCTTTCTACCATCCCACAGCCTTGAATATGAGAAGTAGGTAAAGTCCTTGGGTTTTTTTGGTTATGTGGATTCCTACCATCCAGATGTTTCAGTTGCTGAGTTCAGTAAATTGCAGATTAAAGGAAAAGATCTTCCAAGCCTTCTAATCACAGTGCTAGCCTCACTGACTCTCTCTGCCTGGATGATGACAACAAGAAACATTTATAGGACTTCCACGAGCAATGGACTTCATACGTATTAATTAATCAAGATTCCAGAGGCTGCATCCACTATGTGTCTTTTCATGTTCTTGCCTGAAATTGTACACAACTCTAATGTGACTGTTCCCGAGAGAGAGGGAGGGAGGGAAGGAAAGAAGGAAGGGCAGAAGGTAGGTTGTCTTCTACTTTTTTCACGAAGTGCTATATAATCATCGGTATTTACCTTGACTCCTTCCAGAAGCAGACAGCACTACTGTCAAATGGCTGAGTGGGTAAGTCAAATGAAGAATGTTTATACATAATTCCACCAATTTTGGCTCAAGGCATTAATTGTAAAATAATTAACAGTAATATTAAACTCCCCTGCCTTGTCCAACAACTTTATTCTAATCTACATATTTTCTGCTGTCTAAGTCTTGCTCTAGTTATTCATTGCTTTCTAGTTACTTCCTTTATCTTTTGTTACTTTACATAGGAAACCTTTTCCCACATTAAGAAAGAAAATCGTTATGTCAAGGTGTATGTACCACAAGGTGTAAAAGAGGGGTTCAAGGGGAACAGAGAGGAACACCTCTCCTATGAGGACAGGCTGAGAGAGTTGGGATTGTTCAGCCTGGAGAAAAGAAGGCTCCAGGGAGACCTCATTGCAGTCTTTCAGTACTTAAAGGGTGCTTGTAAGAAACACGGGGACAGAGTTTTTAGTAGGGCCTGTAGCAATAGGACAAGGAGTAATGGTTTTAAACTAAAAGAGGGTAGATTCAGACAAGATACAAGGAAGAAATTTCTTACAATGAGGATGGTGAAACACTGGAACAGGTTGCCCAGAGAGGCTGTAGAAGCCCAATCCCTGGAAACATTCAAGGTCAGGTTGGACCAGGCTCTGAGCAACCTGAGCTAGTTGAAGATGTCCCTGCTCACTGCAGGGTGGTTGGACTAGATGACATTTAAAGGTCCCTTCCAACCCAAAGCATTCCATGATTCTATGAAAACAGCTCGGTCTGCATTGTCCTTCACAAAATGCTATTCCTAACCAAAATGAGGGAGAAGAGAATAATAGTAAATATCCTCAAGTATTGAAACTAATTTTCCTATTCAGATTAATGTTCCGCTAGGATTCCTTTCATATGCTGCCCTGCGTTACACCAGAGAATTTTTCTGCTTACATTTCCATCCAGGAATGTCTTTGCCTCCAAAAGAAATTATACTGTCCCTTTGTAGATGCTGAATACAGCTACAGTTTTTATAGAGCAGCTTAACCTGAGGGCTGTGTATCTACAATTTTAATAACTTCATTGTACAGGAGCAGTTTATATTTTAGAGGACTTTCTATTTCCATTTCTCTGCAGTATTTATGAGTAAACCAGTGCAAAGAAAGACAGCCACCTTAAAGTTTCTAAAGTGTCATTGTTATATCTCAGTTCAATAAAACAGTCATATGAAAATTAAGCACCAACAGGTATTGAGGGGAGCAAAATTAATTTCAAGACTATGTTACATATTAAGCTTATAAATTATTGTGTTCAGAAATGATCCTGAGATCTGTATCTCCAATGGAAACAAATAATTGTATGATCAGAACTTTCTAATCACTAAGCTTGTTAAATTCTAAATACCATGCCTACGGACTTGTTCTGCTGCAATCTTGATTAGTTTTCTGCTGCTTTGATTATCTCCTTTGAAAGCTCTCATGAAGAGGTTAGAAGCCAAGGATAGTAATAAAAATTAAAAACAAAGTCTACACAGCTGAAGCTCAAGAATTTGGGTTTGTAACTATGATAAATATTTTATTACAGATTTGGCAGCAGGTGAATTATTTTGCTGAGAATGGAAATTATTAATTTGAATGTGTTCAATGGTAGATACAGCGCACTGGAAACTCTTTCCTACATTGTTCCACAATGAATACTTGTTAGAAGTACAGTGCTAAAACACTGAAGCAGTTTTTGTAAACATATTAGAAGTTACTTAGATTTTTGGCTTGTATACAGGGTAATAAAGGATTTTATGCAGGGTAATAAAGGAATTACTTTTACTTATATTGCTTAAATCTTAAGAATAAAAGCAGTTGCTTTGGTAATAAGCTTAAAGAAAGTTCTTTTGAAAATTAGTTACACGTGTCAGTTACTTATTTAGGATAAGATTTCAGTCATTGATACTTGAGACTAAGGAAGAATAATCCACACATCCACAAGGAAATCTGTATTCTAGAGAGCATTTCCCCTACATGCTGCAGGAATTTAGAGGAAGTATGTGAGAAAGGCAATAAGCTCTTAAAAGCAAAACTTATTTTAAATGTCCTTGAAAGCTAAACAATAACATTTTTAAGGCTTTTAATGCATTATTTTATCTATATAACAAATTAGTTTCATATAGCTTTCCCTTATATAATTAAAGAAAAATGCAATCTTAAGACAACCTTACATTGCTTTCAAAAATCAGATCATGGTCATGTCTTTTACTACAGAAATATTGTGCTTTCTAATGTCAACACACAAATATTCAAATCAAGTTAAAATGCATTTGCTATGATTATTTAAAAAAAAGTACTTGAAATTCACTCATTTTTGTAATTTTCTTATATGTATACCTAACATGTATTACTTAATTTTAAGGAAAAGATATTGTGGGGTGAATTTTTAAAACCATTAAAATTGCTCATCTTTTTTTTTTAATCAAGCCTTTATGTATAAGAACTCATCTTGAACTAAAAATATATTTACAGGCATGGTTTTGAGAGCTTTTCTTCACTACCCAGTTTTCTTCTCCTTGTTAGTTAGTTAGACAACTACTGTCTCCAAGTAGTTGTTCGTTTTGTCTGCCCATCCCGTTTCTGCATTAACACTAGAGTAGAAAAGAGAAGTGAATAAAAATACCTTAAATGGGTAGAAAGAGAATGGTGTGGGTCTCATTTTGGGGGGCTCTTCTGAGGGTTCTGGCTTTGTTTGGGAAGCCTGATTACATTACTCACCCCAGCCGCTCACCTGGTGGGACACTCACAGGCTCCTGAGCAAGCTGCAGAGTCGCACCAGTTTGCATAAAGGTATCCAGAAGCGGAGTAGAGTCAGCAGTGCTTTGCTTGAACATACCATACTGAATGCCATGAAGGATCAGCAGTGATTTTAAGACTGGCTCAGCCTTCTCCATCTGTTTGGAAGAAGAGGTAATAGTAGTAACTGCAGCTGTTTCTCCATAACATGCTGTCCTCCCATGTTAAATGGAGACTTTGGTTTAAGGCTTATCTGTAAGTAGTTGTTCCTTATCAGCTACTGTAAATCAACTATATCTGTGCACGTGCAATCATTATTCTGAACAAGAACAAGTAGTTCCAGTAGCAGTAGAATGTCTACTTACATTTCCAGTGTGAAATGCTGTGGGAAATCTTTGATGTCTGTAAAAGATGAAAGTGATGATGGGAAATGATGACTGGTCTCAGTGGGGAAGAGGGTGTGTTCTTTTTCCACTGACTGGTTTAATCAATGAAAGTTTAGAAATGTAGAACATCTGAGAATTCTGCCACTGTGTCAGATTTGTCTGAACTTCAAGAGCAGCCTTTTCCCTCATGCACACATCCACAGACAACACACTTGACCTTAAGATTTATTTCTTGAAGAAAGCAGGCTAGAACCAAGACAGCAGGAAGTGGATGAGATCAAGAATTTCCATTTTCCAAACAACTAAAGACGTTTCTGTTATCAGGCAATCATTTTGAGACATCGAGAAAAATGCAAAATCTAGTGACTCTGTTAAGTGCATATGTATTTCTTGGGTATGGCACCGCTTTGGGACATGGAAACAAACTTTCCTGCTTTGCTATATGAATCCTGACAAACCACATCATCTCCTTGTGCTAGTGCCCCTACTTTGCCTGTCTTCCATAGCCCATAGGCTCTTCACAACAGAGTCTTTCTCTTACTGTTTGATTGTGCAGCATCCATCACAATAGGATTTTGATTTTGGTAGGAAAATCTTTTTAAAAATCTATTGTAATCCTAGTAATAATAAGAAATAATGTGGAATACATCACTCCCTAGGACTAGAATAAGAGGTTACTACAAATTTGCTACATTCAGATATGCATGTCCTTTGCAAACTGACAGAATACAAATAACATTTTTTCCTGCACCCCCTGACCTATTTTCTAATCTGCTTCTGCTTTCAGAAAAGACATAATAACTCTCTTATTTTTGCTCACCTTTCTGACCTTGCTTCATCTGTGCTATTCCTTTTGTCCTCAACAAATAAGCTTTAAGTATTAAGAATGACTCCTTAAAGAGAGGACAAGTCCCACATGTGTTGCTTTGTCATTCCAGGCTGTCTGTGGGTGTTTGTGTGTCTTCATCACCTTGTCTACTATAACAATTAATTACTTTTGTCAGCTGACAGCAGAAATATCTATGTCAGTATTCATAGGATTGATATCCTTTAACGCCTCTCTTAATTTTCACTATAGCTGTTAATTGTCACCAGACTACTCAGCTTTTTGTAAGAAGACCATTTACTATGATGAACACTTTATTATCTCCTGGCACTGTGCTAAACATTGTGTGGCAGTTTTCTCTAAAATGTAACCCATGATCCAGGAATGCCCATAAAATACTGAGGACACTGGAGGGTGAAAATGCCCTGAGATGATTGCTAAGATGAGCACCAGGGGTAAGAGTTGGACTGTCTTTGTGAAATGGGAAGATGCACCTTTTCATTTCAGTATTCCTGTCTTGAGTTTTAACTTCTGGAGAAAGATTGATGTTTTCCTGGCTTTCTGTCCCACAGGTTTTTTGTTCTGGTTTTTTTTGTTTATTTAATTTAAATATTTTAAAGTTGGGGTAAGGATGTAGCAATTGGCTCCTTGCTTGCGTGCCAAAACAAAAGGGTGTGAGTAGGCCAGAAAAGATCCTAGCTGAGTTTTACAGTCTTGAAGTACTCCAGACATGCTGGCTGCAGATGACTGAGCTGTCTGGTTAGTGAAAATCAGCAAAAATCTGTAATGATGTCCCAGTGTGACCTCAGTGCAAAAAGTGGAAGAGAACTGGTGTTAATACTTATTTTTGTGGTCATCAGAGCTGGAGGGGGGGATATTTTAAAGCTATTTTATTGTGGGTGTCACAGTTTTTAAGGAATTCCTAACTACCATTCATCTTTTGAAATCCTGGCATTGTTCCTCTAAATAGGATATACAGGTTTGTCCCTGGTCAGGTGTAAGCACGTGAACGTTACCTTCAAACTGGTGGACTACAAACCTATTTCAAATGACAAGTTTATATGTTAGCTCATAATCCTATCCAAAGCCCGACGTGAGCTATGTCAGCTAAGAGAGCGAGTGGACCTAGTTCATGATTGTCACTATTTGAATGTGTATTTACAGGTGTTGCTGGTTGCAGATTAAGAACACTAGAGAGCAATCAAGAGGAGATTCCCCAGTTTTCACAGGGGAGTTGAGAAAAACTGAAGAAATATCACCAAAGTGACTTAATAGCTGCCTCATCAGATGTGATGCCATATATTACACTTAGGTGAGGCACATTACTGCAGGTGACACTTGAAATTATTTCTGTGAGCAAAAAATTTAGGCATTTTGGTGATGGCCTGCCTCACTCTGTTGAGCCTTTATCAGCCCTGCCACTGCCCATGTTATCTTCAAGTGGAAAGTTAATAGGACTAATGCATAATCCATGAAACCTTTGCACATCATTTCAGAAAGTAAGGCCATCAAAAAGTTCATGCTAAGTAGACTGCTCCATTCAATGACAAAGTCACATAAAGCACCAACTATTCATTCAGTATAAACACCTAAGACAGGGGGCAAAAGTGTTACAGAAATGCATGTTTTGCTACAAGCAACTATAGCCACATTTCTCATTTCATCTTTCACCTAAACCTTTATCATCAGTGCGAGTACTATTCAACTGTTATAGGAGATTGGCGCTTTCCTGATAATGTTTTTTCAGCCTCTTTGCTGATGTCAAGAACACTAAGCTGCTATATCTCTCTATTGCACCTTGAAGGAGGTGAAAGACAATAAAGGCTTGAAGTCAGCCTCTTCTGAAAAAAACCCAAAACATACACATTTAAAGAAGCTTTTATTTTAAAATGGACTGTGTTAGTCACTGTAGATGCCTCAACTTAGGTCTCCATTTATTTACAGTGGGATTTTTATTTGACTTTCCTGTGCTAAATCAAGTAAAGGAAAGAACTTACAAAAATCTAGATGGCTCAGGGTTTCTGGGAGTTTTTGTTTCTAGACTGGTAGTGGTTATAATCAGTAGGGAATAAAAACTGCATCAAAGTAGAATGACAAGAAATTATCTGAAATGCCATTATGTGCATCTGATCACCCAATAACTTAGGTACTGTGTTTGGTTCTGGGAAAGCCAGTATTCCTGCACAGAAGCTAAGCTGTATTCCACCCTCTGCCCCTAAACATCCCACAAAATAGGCAGAAGTCAGTTTGGTCATTTGAAGCATTTTATTCACCAACAGTCCCTTCCCATTGCTCCATTTTTCAAATGGGGACTGATACCCTTTCCCCATAGTATCATGGCAGAGAAAAATGGAAGTTGTGCAAGCACTCTCATACTTCAGATTTACAGCAGACTTAGACAGCATGAATTGATTTGCTGAATTGCTATCACCTTTCTTTGGTTTTGCCCTGAGTCATTCATGTTTTCTTAAAATAGTTTGATAGACATGAAAGAAGGCCCCATCTCAAAGCAGAAGTCAAGAAGAACGAGAGTCAACTGCCTAGAAAAGGAGTCATCAAAGCAGTTGGATGAACATCATCTTTAAAAAATTATTTTTCCCATTACTCTCCTAAAAAAGAGTTGGGTGAAATTTCGTGCGATCCTTAAGCTGCCTTTCCTGTACGTATTACCTCAGCTCTGGCCCTCGGTCAGCAGTGCTTGAAAAATCCTCGCTTGTTAGAGGCTGTGCTGTGCCCTGTATGAAAAAAGCTGGTGTTCCCAGTTCAGTTCTTAATGGACAGGTGTTCACAGCACAAAACCCTCAGTCACAATTGGCCCTAATTAGCACCTTTATCAGCAGCCTCCCCAGAGAGGCCAGAGAATGAACAGGCTTGGAAACTGAGCCGCCAGCCCGGCTCATCGCTGGAGGTGAGCCCTCCAGGTCAAGGTTGAGGGGCAGTGTGAGGAAGCTTTGCTGCTACTGCCTGGGCTCTAGCTGCTCCATGAATAGAGGACTTCAGTCTCAGGACTGTCAATCTGGCACCTTTCAAAAGCACTAAATTCACTTAATTAACAGACAGGAAAAAATAGCCTTCCCTAGCAACTCTTGCATCAAATGGCACTTATGTTACCTTATATTCTGAGCACCTAACCCTATTAGCATTGCATTGTGTGTTTCTGTTGGAGTGCCTTTATGTACACACCAATCTTAACATACACACTAATGTATACTGGGAGATTTAGCAGCATTTTAAATTAAACTGACATTAGCAAGTAGAATTTATGGCCTTTTTTTGATTATTATTATTTTCCATTATCTGTTATACCCTCTTAATTCCACAGAAGAGCATTTTTCCCATATTAATATTCTTTTTTTCCATGCAATTAAATCACTTTCTCCTTTGAGTTTCATGCTTTCCCTGATCATTTTGTCCTTTTTATTCTTTTTTTTTCTTGGCACAAGGCAACATTTTGCATTTCTGTGTTCTCATGATAGGTCAGTCTATTCTCTATTAACTCTACAACACAGCAAAAAACCATATGCCTAGTTTTTTTCCAGAGAGATGCAGGATATGCTAATTTGTACAATAATACAATATAGAGATAGTATTTTTTTATTTTTGCCCTGTCCTGAGTGCAACTATTCATAGTTGTACAATTCTTAGGGCTACAGGCTTAGCTTTATGGCACAAATGAGGCTGCTCTTCACAAATGTGTCTTAACGGTATTCTGTAGGTAAGTGGAGTTTTCCTGGTACAAAACTCTCATTTCTCAGAAATCTTTTAATGTAGTCTCTTAATATTGTTCTAAGTTCCTGTACTTATTCCAGTAGATAATGTGTCCCAGTGATGGTGTGTTTACTCTTCAGGAAGGATTAGATGATTATGCTCTAAATTAGCTACCAGTTAATAATCAAGCTGTACTTAGCAACTTTGATTTTTCATCTTAGAACATCCTTTTGTATCTCCATTTTTGTTTCACTTCTTATAGCTCTCCCTGGATGATCAAGACCATGCTGGTAAAGAAGCACACAGAAAGCAACCAGTGAGGTCTTTCTCAGCTGTCTGTGACCTCTGTTGAGTCACTTTTTAAATTCTGTGTCTCTTTCTTTAGAAGAAAATCTGGAACAGACATTCTCCGCTCTGAAAGTTTAAGGTGAAAACTATTCTGAATACACAAAGCAATTTTGTGAGGCTGTGTGGTCTAGATAGTAGGCATTCTATTAGGTAAGATTTACTGTACACATGTGTATCTGTGTTTTTTCCTTCTCTAGTATCTCTTTCTCTAGGTTATTTTCTATTGGAAGTTCTAACTCTTTTGCTATCTGTTTGTGCAGAGTCTGCCATAAAAGACTCCAGGTTCAGCCAGACTGTGGCACAGTCCAAATTAGTCTAACAGAACAAACCAGTATTCCAGATGAGTTGGAAATCATTAGCTACCCACCTTTATTTGTGTAAGAAATCCAAGCTGGCTGCTCACAGACGTGTTGTACCAAAACCTCAGATGTTCCTTTCTGAGCAATGGCAGCTGTAGGAGGTTTTCCTTCCAGAAAGCGAGGTTACCTTCAGAAATTTGTGGTATATTATCTTAAAGATGACAGAGTAATACTTTTCTCAGTGAAACTGCTTGCTGTTGTGGCCAAAAAGCAATCCATTTTTTGCGCTACTCCCTTCAATTGTTCTTTCAAAAATTACATGTAGCTATTTGGGATATGTGGCCGGAATATTTAAAACAAAAGCCAGATTTGAATTGCTCTTTCAAATCAGAGCATTGTCTTCAGTTAGAAACAACAGAGAAATAAGGAAGAGCAACACAAATAGGAGGGAGAAGGTGAAACATGTGAGATGGCAAACAGAGCTGAGTGAAAGCTTTCTACTGTTAAGATTGGTTTTCAGCTAATATTTCCTGTACTTCATACTTTCTGATATGATGTATCAAGTTCTAATCCATCACAAATAAAGCAACTAGTACCTGGCTAATATCAACGGAGTAACACTGCTAACCTACGGCCATCTGTTGTATTAGTACATATTTTTTCATATGTCTGCAAACAAATGTGTTGTTTACCTTTGTTAATAAGGCTGCAACTGCTGTTCAGAGTGGACATGACAAGTGACAGTAGTCTTCTGAGCTCCTTTTTGTAGCTGCATTGCAGTTGCTAGTCCAACATGCATTTCTGACCGAACTCTATTCTGGCTCAGGAGCAGCTTGCTTTGCCTGGTGATAAATGAATGAAAAGTGGCTCTGCTGAAGGTTCGGTGTTGATGCTCCCCAGGGCCATTTCCCAGCACTTATTTTTTCTACCTTGTAGTACCTAACACACATCAGATATCTTGAGATAAAACAACAACCAATATAAAGTACATTGATTTTACACCATAATAAACCCAGGTATGCTAGCATTGACCCTCAGTGAGTCAACTCCGGGACTGACTGGACCTAATTAGCCCCTGATCTTATTCTCTTTAATGAACTATCTTCCTTTTTCTTTTCCTTTCCCCCAGAAAATCTGGTTTATGTTAATTAATCTGGTGAAAATGTTCAATTTATTTTTAAGGAATGAAGAATGGCATCAAACTATAGGAATATAATGTTGCTGTTACAACCCACTTCCTTCTCTGGATTTTTAACACTAGTGAGCCTGCAACACTAAGAACAAAATTATTTGAATTAAGTTGTAAAATACTTGTTAGTGAATTTTAGTTAGTAAATCATTCCTGAGTTGATTCCAAGGCCTCACAGTTTTAGTTGGTATTTTGTCAGTATTATTCAGTAAACGGCCATCAAGAGTTCCTTCTGAAATTTGGCTTGGCTACCCACTTATGTTCCAGGTTTGTAGCTGATTCTCTCAGCAATATGTCTTTTGTCGCAAGGCTGGGCGACAGCAACATTTACATTTACAAGAGAATGATCAACGAACTCTGAGTAGCATGCAACAGGTTTCCAGAACTCCCCATCACTGGCACATTTTCAGGGGAGGCAGCCAGTCTACCTGTCTTCCCCAGCAGTAGGAAGAAGTATGCATGCCCTTATGTTAAGGTTATAGGCAGGACTTCAGTGGAAAATAAAGCGCTCTCTTCTAAGATTAGTCTTTTTGCAACAAGCCCTTTACCTTATCTTCAGTTGCTCAGAGACTTTTCCTCTCATCCCTCATTGTTTCTATTATTTATTGTCTACGTTGTATTCAAATGTGTCGTGGTCCAAATCTCCGCTGTGCTATTCCCCTTGCGCCCCTTCTTTCTTCTGGTTACTTACCTTTGACAGTCTTCTGCTTTCTCCTCTCCTAGTTCATCCTAGCGGATGATAGCACTGTGAGTTAAGGAAACAAAACACAGCACTCAATTGAAAGCATCGCTATGATAACTTTAAAACATAGTGAGTCTAAAATAGAGCAAAATTTTCTGGAATGTCATCAAAGTCTCAAAATATATAATTAAACAAAGAATGCAAAAAGGACTTTCATGAGATGTATGTAGGAAAGTCAATGAACAAAACAAAGCAAACACAGTAGTGATGAAATTTTATGCCCAATATCTGAACCAAAAGTATGTTGATAGGAAAACTGGGGAATTATCTGATAGACATTTCAAAACACATCACCTGTTGCCTAAGTATCTGTAAAAAAAAAAAGTCATATGTGTACTGCAACTACATTAGAGATATGTATCTTTTGGTTTAGGCTATTTTCTAAATTGTGTATCTATAAGACTAATTGAGAGCAATCTAGACTCAATACCATTAATCATTTTAAGCACTTTAATTTTGGCTAATATTTTTTTTTGTTCATTCTTAATTTAGTTTGTGCTTGTTATAATTCTGGGATTCTAAAAGGTAAATAATATGATAATTAAGCAATAATGCACAGATAACTCTTTTATTCCTACACATAAAATTCATCTGACTGACATGATTTTAGCAACTTGATCTCTTGTATAAAACTGTGTATTGTGAGGAAAACATTATTCTAGCAATAAGCACAGGTCTGGGTATTGCAGACCTTGAGAGCTAATCCTAGCTGCACCATGTACTTGGTAAAATCTAAGCTCATTATAAACAGTTAACCCCACTGAACAAGGCAGGACATAGTTCTGTACCTAAATTAGTTGTACCAGGTTATCAATGCCAAAAGCTAACTGAGTCCTCTGCATATTAGCTTCTCTTACTGTCAAAGACAGGCTTCCTTATGAGTCTCTGTTTGTCCATTCATTTCACCACTGCAACTTTCAGCAAATTGGGAATTAATTTGATAGCACAGGATATGTGCATGTTAAACCACATCAGTGTGCTGCAACTTACAGAAAAAGGAGGTTCTGATTTATCTCCAGTAGAAGGATTAGCAGAATTCAACAGACTTGTGCATGTTACTTTCAAATGTGATTATCTTTTTCTTCATAGCAGAGCAGTAAGTGAATGCAGTAACTGAATTTTACAACTCTGGAAATTATTAGAACTTTTCTTTAAAGAAGGAAAGTTTAAAGGTGACCAATAAAAGATTTTGGAAAGGGTCTGATCAGCTGAAATTGCATACAACTTTGGTACTGTAGAAACCCAAGAAATTAGATTTTAATGCCTGCTGTGGGCTTCTCTTGGGCTAAAATTGGATGCATTCTTTGATGAAATGGGCCCCAAAAGAAGAAATATGTACACGGTTCTGATAATACAGCTTATTTTTAAGTCATATTTATGAATCTGAATCCACAACTGAAAACAAGACCATGCTGTGGGAATGAAGGCGAATATTTAACACAGTCAGAAATAGGTTTCTGAAAATAAGAGATTGTTAAAGTTACGGTGAACATGTGCAAATTGCAAAATATCAGCAAGTCTTCTCTGCTGCAAACTGATCTAAAGCAGCTTTCCTGTTTCCCCAGCAACCTTGTGCAATGCTAGCTTGTTTCTTTGGAAGTAAATTAAATGTGACTTTCAAGTAGTTCATTATTTCAGTAGCCACAATGCCTTTCAGAAGCAAGGACATTCAATAAATCATATTAGGATTTGGTGCACTTCTGAAGGGAGGCAGATAAAGGATTTTTGCAGAAATAGTTTTCAAATCTAGTAAATTTTTTAGAAATTACAAAAATTATATTTCTATTGATACAGGGAAAGAAGAATAAAATGTATTTCCCGTGTGTAAGGAAAGCTAAATATTGTTTGGTGCTGCACTGAAAGCCAGCAGGTCCTGCTTCACGTGGATATAGCCAATGCAGACACCTTCAGCCCCTAGACACAGCAGCACTTGAACTGCGTAGTTGAAAACTCTGCAAAAATGCTTTTACAGAATGCCCATGCTCAGCCCAGGTTGTGCAGTGTTCGGTGGTTGGTATACTGAGAAACCCACAGCCTCTTCCATGACCCAACCTGTATACGTATCTCTGAACTACAATATCATACCCTTCAGATTATCTATGTGATGCACACAAATGGATATAAGATTTCTGTACTAAATTGTGGTTTGCTTCTAACGTCAGTGCTAGAAGAAAGATGCATACAAAATATGAGTTATACGGACAGAGCTACCGCTACACAGTGCCTCTACAACAGGCAGACGCTCTCCCAGTGACTTTCAGAGGCAAAGGCAGAAGCCTTTCAATGTAATGGCTACATATTTTTCAATCTGAGCTTCAGGCTTACACTGTGCAAGTAGGTTGCTTTGCCTGTCCACTTGAATTTCCTCGTTCATTTCCACCAATCTCTAATTGCTGGGAAGTCAAACCAGTGCATTTTTCAGTTCATTTCAGATCTGACTGTGACTAAAATTGTTTTGTTTCAGGTCTTGCATGAGTTCAACAGAACTTCAGGTCATCAGTTTGGATTTAGCTTTAAACCCTGAAGATCCAAACGGTTTTGTTTGGTTTCACTGGCTCACATTTGCATTGATTTTCAGGAAGTTAACAGAATCATCATGGTAGAATAAGCTGTCAAGCAACCCAAGCACTCAGCTTTGATGCTTTATTTAGAAACTAAACCATTTTGAGGGGGTTGTATTTTTTTCCCAAAAAAAATATGGGTTTGGTGTAAAGAGTTTATGGCAAATGATATTTTTAATGGGAAACAAAAATGTCTCATAGAAACAAGGTATTTTTTACCAACAGAAGTATGTGTAATAAACCTATTTTCCACTGAAAAGCAGTCTCAAGGAAGTGAGCTTATTGCCAAACCAGTGCGGATCATGACGGGTCCTAGCTGGGCTGATCATGCTAATACATTTTATTTCAGTTAGTTCAGTACATACAGTATTGCTATTCAAAAAGCCCTTAAATGAAAAGAACCACAGCAGAGAATGGAGCATCCATTAAACACAGCACAGAATACTCGATCTCCCATCACCATAATCCATTACTTTTCAAAAAAGTTTACTGGGCTGTAGTCTGGCTCTGTGTGATTAGAAGAGCTGTTTTATTTATGTTTATTTATTATGTAAGACTCATCATCATCAGTTTATTTTCCAGAATGTGATTTATCTAGGAAGATAGCAGTTTGTTAAAACAGGAACTGAGAGAGGCTTACATGTATGAATTTTCTGTTTCAACGTACTTAGGTAATTAATTTCACAGTTCCCAACATACCACTTCTTTTCATAAATAACTTGCTTTTCCTTCTTAAGAAATACAATTTTTAAAAAGGTTGAGAAATATTAACATAAGTAATGAAATAACACATCTTGAAATCACCTAAAGATTTGGTTGAACCAAACTGTATATTTTTTCAGATTATTGATATGGAAAGATTTACAAGGGTTAAAATTTCCATCTCATTTGGGGAAAAAATGTTGAAATATCAAACTGCAATAGGAGAGTAAAACTATTTGCCCTGCGGATTGATCAGGTAGCTGGTAATAGGTGTTGCCTGTGATTTCAGTACAACAAATGAACCTGCACAAAACTGATTTCTTCAGATTCACCTTTATGGTACCTCCTGCCTACGGCCCAGTGTATCTCCACTTAACATTTCATAATAATGAGTGTTGCCATTCCCCTCTTGAAAAACACTGAACTATGCTCAGTGTCTATTAACACCACTTAGGTGTTAGTAGGTGGGCTGAGAAAACACTGCCATGCCATCAGCTGATGCCTTCAAATGCATCCAGCTCAGCGGTGTGCACATGTTTGATGCCCCTCGTAACTGTGATCACATTTCAAGTCCAGCCATTGAAACTGAGTCCCAAAAAGAAAAGGAAGTCCCAGAAAAAGCAAATGCAACTGCCTCACCTTCAGCTCCCATAGATACAGCCTTTCAGGTGTTCAGACAGTGCCGGCTTCTCCCAAAGCAAGCTACTCCAGCCCCTGCTATACAGCTGGTCGTTAACAAATGTCTGCACTTTGTCTTGGTTTCACATATTTGGAGCTAAGATGCTGGGTGAAGGTAAATCGCATTCTGACATGTGGTAGCTAAAACAGTCATGTTGCCAAATGCACTTAACTAGTAAAACTCAGTCATGGGAAGCCCAAGGGACGCAGACCATCTCTCCAAATTACACCTTCAGTTAGATGCCTGTGGATCTACCCTCCTCCCTCCCTCAACCTCACCCAGAAACCTCAAGTCTAGTGGTGTCCCTGAGTATGAATATTTTTTCATAATGTTCTTATAAGTGATTGCTTGTGGCATCTTGTAGTCTTATCTCAGCTTGTGCAGCCCCCTCATGAATATTCTGTACATATGGAAGAGTTTTCTATATCATTGCCCATTAACAAGGAGGATAATCACTCATTCAGTTATCAAGAAGTCAGTGAAGGCCTTTCCTTGAGCCCTTAGTGCAAAGAATCATGGGAGATCAAAGAGGGTTAAATGTGGCTGACATTATGATCATTACTTTTTTCTGTGTAATTACTGTATTATAATAAAGTTGATCTAAGATAAGGCAAAGGAGTATTAAAGCCTTTTAGGACTAAACACCATATTAGTGACTCTCTACCTTTTTTAAACATGGGACAAAATGCATATTTCAGCTGACACATATAAATGAGCATTCTTTCACTAAAACCACAGTAGGGTCATAAGTGTACAAATAAATTATATATTATTACATAATTGCTTTTAAGAGAAGTTAATCCAATGTGAATGCAAAAGGGGAGGAGAAGATATAATGATGTATCATTAGTAAAAACAGCAACACTGGATTTTAGATTCAAGCTGAAAAGTAGCTTTCTTAATTTCAGGATAATTTGAACATTTAGTAATACATTAATGATTTTTACCTGTCTTTTCTTAACTGTTCCATCATAATTTAGTCATACTTTCAAAAGCCAATGCACTAAATGCTTTCATGCACATTAGCAGAACTCTGTGTCTACAAAAGCAACTAGCCCTGCGTAAATGGTTTAAATGTAATACAAAACTGGCTCATTTACTATTCTTCTGGCTGTTCTGGATGTTACCAACACTGCAGCAGAGCTGCACTGGTATGGGTCTCAGATTTATTACACAATATTTATTTTTCAGGTAGGCAGTGATGAAGTTGCAACAAGAAGTCCAAGTGCAATCAAGAGCGACTTTGGGGCCTTAGGACAACTGGTTAAGGGATCAGGAACACAAGCAGCATTCTCCTCTATCCTTCCAGTTGCAGGGAAGGATGAGGGAAGAAACAGGAAGGGCCAGCAGATCAATACCTGTCTCCAAGCCTGGTGTCACTGGCAGAATTTTGGGGGTTTTGATCATGGGTTGCTTTACATGACACCAGGCCTGCTGGCAACAGACGGGGTACACCTGTCTCAAAGTGGGAAAAGAATCTTTGCACAGGAGTTAGCAGGGTTCATTGAAAGAGCTTAAAACTAGGTTTGAAGGGGGAAGGGGATAAAACCAGGCTCTCTAGAGATCAGCTTGGGGGTAGCATGACAATGTTTGAACGTGCTAGCAAGGTCCTTTGGTCTGCCATCTCAGTGGAGGTAGGGGATGGAGATCCACACAGCAGCAAAGATGCAAGGGCTGTTGATGTGTTAGAAACCACAGAAGCACCTGAGAACAGTCATATAGGAATTAAGGCTTCTGCCCCCTGAAAGGCGGCAGGATCAATAGCCCAGCTGAAGTGTATCTACAGCAATGCAACAACAGCTGGAAGCCATTGTGCAGCAGGAAAACTATGATATAATTGCCATAATGGAAACATGGTGGGATGACTTGCACAACCTGGGTACTGCAATGGATGGCAAAAGGGATAGGTAAGGAAGGAAAGGCAGCCCTCTATGTTAGGGAGTATTTTGACTGTCTAGAGCTTAATGCTGGTGACAACAGTGCTGAGTGTTTATGAGTAAGAATCAGGGGGAAATTCAACAAGGCAGATATCGTGATGGGACTTTGTTATAGACCCTATATAGCTTTAGCTGGAACTTAGGAAAGAAAGGAGATTTTAAGACCTTTGGAAGAAGGGGCAGGTAACTCAGGAGGACTACAAGGATGTTGTGAGGTTATGCAGGGAGAAAGTTAGAAGGGCCAAAGCCCAACTAGAACTTAAGCTGGCTGGTGCCATAAAAGACAATAAAAAATATTTTTATAAATATATTAACAACAAAAGGAGTGTTAAGGAGAATCTCCATCCTATATTGGATGTGGGGGGAAACATAGTAACAAAGTATGAGGAAAAGGCTGAGGTACTTAATGACTTCTTTGTCTCAGTCTTTAACAGTAAGACCAGTTGTTCCCAGGCTATCCAGACCCCTGAGCTGGAAGACAGGGATGGGGAGTGGAATGAAGCTCCCATAATCCAAGGGGAAATGGTTAGCGACCTGCTATGCCACTTAGACACACACAGGTCTATGGAGCTGTGTGGGATCCAACCAAGGGTACTGAGGGAACTGGCACAAGTACTAACCAAGCTACTTTCCATCATTTATCAGCAGTCCTGGCTAAGTGGGAAGGTTCTGGTTGATTGGAGGTTAGCCAATGTGACACCCATCTACAAAAAGGGCCGGAAGGAGGATCCAGTGAACTACAGCCTGACCTCAGTGCCGGAGAAGGTCATAGAGCAGATCATCTTGAGTGCCATCATGTGGCACTTTCAGGACAGCGAGGTGATCAGGCCCAGTCAGCATGGCTTTATGAAAGGTAGGTGTCCTGCTTGACCAACCTTATCTCCTTCTATGACAAGGCGACCTGCTTAGTGGATGAGGGAAAGGCTGTGGATGTTGTCTACCTGGACTTCAGTAAAGCCTTTGACACCATTCCCCACAGCATTCTCCTGGAGAAACTGGCTGCTCGTGTCTTGGATGGGCATACTCTTCACCAGGTAAAAAACAGTCTGGATGGCTGGGCCCAAAGTGTTCTGGTGAATGGAGTTAATTTCAGTTGGCAGCAGTCACATGTGGTGTTCCCCAGGGTTGACTACTGGGGCCAGTTCTGCTTAATATCTTTATCAATGGTCTGGATGAGGGGATTGAGTGCATCCTCAGTAAGTTTGCAGACAACACCAAGTTGGGCAGGAGTATCGATCTGCTTGAAGGTAGGAAGGCTCTACAGAGACCAGGACAGGTTGAATTGATGGCCTGCAGCCGGTTGTATGAGGATGAACAAGGCCAAATGCTGGGTCCTACACTTGGGTCAAAACAACTCTATGCAATGCTACAGGCTTTGGGAGGAGTGGCTGGAAAGCTGTCTGGCAGAGAGGGATCTGGGGGTGTTGGTTGACACCCGGCTGAATCTGAGCCAGCAGTGTGCCCAGGTGGCCAAGAAGGCCAAGAGCATCCTGGCTTGTATGAGAAATAGTGTGGCCAGCAGGAGCAGGGAAGTCATTGTCCCCCTGTACTCAGCATTGGTGAGGCCACACCTCAAATACTGTGTTCAGTTTTGGGCCCCTCAATGCAAGAAGGACATTGAGGTGCTGGATGGTGTCCAGAGAAGAGCAACAAAGCTGGTGAGGGGTCTGGAGCACAAGTCTGATGAACAGCTGAGGGAACTGGGGTTGTTTAGCCTGGAGGAAAGGAGGCTCACCTTATCAGTCTCTACAGCTGCCTGAAAGAAGGTTGTAGTGAGGTGAGTGTTGGCCTCTTTTCACAAGTAACAAGTGATAGGACAAGAGGAAATGGCCTCAAATTGCACCAGGGGAGGTTTAGATTGGATATTAGGAAAAAATTTTTCACTGAAAGGGTTGTCAAGCATTGGAATGGGCTGCCCAGGCAAGTGGTTGAGTCCCCATGCCTGGAGGTATTTAAAAGACAGGTAGGTGTGGTGCTTAGGGAGATGGTTTAGTGGTGGACTTGGCAGTCTTGGGTTAATGGTTGGACTTGATGGTCTTAAAGTTCTTTTCCAACTTAAACGATTCTATGACTCTGTGATATTTTTTTTAGAACGTGGAGTTTTTAACTGTTAGCTCTAGAGTCTTTCCAAGTTATCCTGCTTTTTATCTGCAGGAAAAGTTCCAATCTTGTTGTTCCTGGTTTTGAATTTTTTTTCTTATGAATGACTATTTGGGTAGAAACTCGTGGTTTGAAATACAAAGCTTGAATTTGCTTCACAGTATTTTCCTATTTCACAGGCTTCAAGAAATTGCCACAGGATTTTATTTCTTATGTCTCTTATACCCTACATATTTTTTCGGTTTATTTCAGAAAATAATAGACTGCTGATTTCATGAGTCACCTGATGGAATTGTCCACTGCCCTCTGTTACTATCTTTAAGAGAATTCTCTAGGGCACATATGTTATAATTAATTACTGGATACACAGTGCCTGCCAGCACTGTGTAAAATCTATTCATAATTGTGGGAGAGAACTATGCAAGGTATTAAAGTCATACTTAACTAGGAAAGCTTTCAGGAGGAAGAGTAAAAAAAATCATAAATATTTCCTAGTAAATATGTTCTTTCTCAAACAGGGATCAATGGGATGTGGCAACTCAGGTGCCATGATGCCAGAAACAACATAACATTTCAAGTCTGAGGAAATGAACATGTGAGGGGGGGGAAATAAAAAAGACAAAGACAGCCCGAAGTTGCCCAAGTTGACTGCTTAACTTGTAGTAACTTGGAACAATAGACATACTATTTCTCTGCACCACTAGATGTAGAGACCTCTTGTCTGAGTTCCTTACACTGTCCCCTTTCCCTAGCATGTGTAACCTCAGGAAGGCACCCGTTTTAGGGCATGGGAGTGCTTTACTGTGGCTGCTATTACCTTAGGGGAGTGATTTATAGAGTTTGAAGTTCAGTAGACTAACGGCTCATGATGTCTATACACTTGCTGAGTGTAGTTTTACCTTCTTGGTTAGCTGTCCCCAAAATGTTTTATTCAATTTCTCAGGTTTTCTAATTTTTTTCTGAGCTTTTATTTCTCATCCTTAATCTTGTTTTCCAGCTTCTAGTCTACTATTCATGCTATTAACTCACCAGGTGAAGTAAAGAAATCACTGTTCATTATCTTGCACACCAAAAAACCCCAATCAAAACAACCCTTCAGTAAGGCAGCAAGACCATAGTTAAGTAAAGCAATATTTAGTAAACAGAGCAGAAAAAAAACCCATAAGAATTTTGAAAATGAATGAGTTAAAAGTCTCAGGTATGTCACCTCACCTCTTCCAGGAGCTACTAGGTCAAAAAATAAATATCTGTGGGGATGTTTCCAAGGGTAATTTCTTCATGCTTAAACCAGGTGACCAATAACTTTACCAAGTACTTTATACTACTGTTGGGCATAGCCTGATCAAGGTGTAGTTTTCTGGGCTAATATTGCTTTTCTTTTCTATATACTATGATTTTGGTAGAACTATGCCTCCCCTGAACCTGTGCAGTCTTCTCTCTGATTAAATATTCAAGGGCACCACGCAAAAGGCAAACTTTTGTTAGGTCAGTTGGCAGGCAGATTGAGCACCCCTATACAAATCATTTCTGTTATTAAAATATGCTATAATCAATTTTCAGAACTATCTGCAACTTTGAGGCTCCATGAACAGCTAAGAGAAAATAAGACTTCTTTAACAATGTTATCAGGTAACTTTCATCTGCAGAAGTATTAGTGAAGGTCTTTTTTTAAAAAAGGAAAATATTAACTATGTGGCTATGAGCTGATTAAGATTGCAGACTAGAAATCAAATACACTTGAACACCCAATTCCAGGTTTTAATATGTTTATAAACAATCACTTTCCTAATCAATATTACTGTAATAACAAAAATTTCAGATGTTCACCTGGCCCTAGAGGTCTTACAAGATCTCTCCCACAGCACTCTACCATCATGTAAGTGAAGCACAGGAGCTTGATTCTTTTCCTTTCAGATTGCATCTTTCCTGCATTTCTTTCTTGGTTTAATCCAATGTCCAGGATTAAACTACATCTCCCATCAAGCAATGCAGTCTCCTCCCAGGCTAAGAGAAGGGTGCAGGACAGCAGTCACAGCAAATTTTTTTTTTCAGTTCATCTTTTATGAGAGATTTTAATTCATCTCACAAACCCTTTTCAGTTTGGAAATGTATTTTCTGAATTCCTCTCTCCTGTATAGATTTTCTGTAGCATATCTGGGCAGCTACCCAAGAACATCAATTAAATTAGGTCAGGGAGACAAAATTATGTGTGTGACTAATTAACTCTGCCTTAAGTGTTAATAATGACGACAGGTTGGTATGTTTCATAGAAAGATATGTGCTAGAAAGCATCATGTGATAATGGATCAGAGGCCTTTTATGGCCTATGAGTTGTTCAGCGTCTCTTCTTTGTGAATTATAGTTAGGCAAATATGTGTTTGCCACACATTGAAAATTCATGCAAAACTCCTGTTGCTAGACAGTCACAGACATCTGGCCTGTTTGAAAAGTTAACTATCCTTATTCCTGAAGTTTTATACCTCATAATAACCTCTGGAAAGCAAAAAAATAAAATAAGTATTTGTCAGTGATGTTCAGCCTAACAATTTATTGAGAATCCATTTAATTATTCCCATTAGCCATTTCTGTAGTACCAATCACTGTATTGTTGGAGTACTTTTTATTTTGGCTTGAAGCATTTATGTAAATAGTCCCAAATCTGGGGCTTTTTTGTTTTGCTTTATTTTAATCCTTTTATGCTTCTCATGGGGACCTTTTTGCCGCTGACTTTTCAACCTGCAAGCCAAGGAATACATACCACATTGTACTGCTCTTCATGTCTCACCACTCCACACATACTCATTGCAGGCACTAACTTTCTGGACAGTTCTACTTTTTAAAGTCATGTCAGTGGGTCTGTACTCACATATGTATTCCATGAAAGCAAGACAATCTGATGGAGTGGTCTTCAAATTCTACTTTTGAAATGCTAAAAGTTAAGAAACATAATTAAACTGCAACAGCATTAACATTTATATAAAATATAAACTAAATGCTTATCCAGATTCACCAAACAAATTACAGGTTGAACATTATAAAAAAAAAAAAACCCCAAAAAAAACCACCCAGCTACTTATCAACGGCACCATTTGAAATTATTGCTAGTACTACAACTCTAAATGCATAGATGCCTTAAATACAAACCCTGAACATTTACATACTGATTTCATGAGCAAAGCAAAAGGTATTTGCCAGTAACAGTACAGGACTCAGCATTTTTATTGTCTGAGTAATCCTGGTTCGCTCTGATATGAAAATTCAATTATTTTAGAACTGGTCGTCTCATTAAATTTTGACAAGGAGCACAAGCTCAGTACCAGCTCTAGCTCTAAGAGGCTGTGGGTGCCTGACAGCTCCACGGTGAATTTTAAAATGTAGTATTTTTACAGGACAAGATTATCTGACAATTTTATATTAAAAAAGAAAAAATTAATCAAATACATTGTAATATCCAACGCTGGTAACTTGGCCTCTTGTAGATATTTTTTATGAAAATTTATTGTGAAAAAGAGTCCACTGTTTATTGCATCTTTTCCCCCAAACCCACCTCCATGTCTTATGCTCCACAACTGTGCTAGAAAAAAAAGTGTGCCTTTATGTGAGCAGCGAGTATTTAGCCACTCATTGTTAGCGTTTTCTACCTTTACTCAGTTAAAATGAAATTGTAATCATTTTTATAAATATTTTATTTAACCTATATATATATATACACACCATTAGCACTATCAAGGATGTTTAGACAAAATGGTTTTTCATCAGAAAATGTCAGTTCATTGAAACTAACACTTCTGTAAGACTTTCACTGGAAAACACTTCCCAAGTTTAGGATGACATACCATGGAACAGCAGGATAGTCCACAGGCTGTTGGAGTATTCAGACTTAGGACCTGAACCTCTTTTACAAGCGACCTTTCACCACCTGGACAATTACAGCCTGACCATGAAGTTGTTGCTTATTGTATCATAGATTTCCCCTAGTCTATCCTATTGAAAATGTTGCACGCTATAATCCAGATAAAGCAGCCGACTGTGAACAACATGGAAAGAAACAAGCTGAGGACTAGATTTGTGAGAGTATAAAGAGTTACACAGTATTTTTGCAGAGTCTTTTGGCAGAGCCGTGACATGCTTGGATCGTTCTCTTGAGCTGCTGCGGATCTACATTCTAGTTCCTATGGAAAGAATATTTAATTAGTTTTCAAAATCAAACAGCTCCAATAAGAAAGATGAAAGCATGCCATCTCTTAAACTGCTTAGAGGCATGGTGCTTATGGTCTTAGCTCTGGTGGAACAGACTAGGAAAACAAAGGCTTGAACTGGGTCTTCTATATCATAGCCTTAATAGCACAGTGTTGCTTTTGCAGTAGGCTTCAAAGTTCTGGGACTGGGAGGTGGAATGCAAGTTTAATGTTTGTTCCACCCCAATCTAGAATGTGAAATATGGAGAAACACTGAAAGTTAAAAAATCTGACAGTTTTCTTGTTTCATACAGGTCTGTGCCTTTTCAAGTAACTTATTTTAGCTGTTGGACAGTTAGTAAGCAATGAATGTGGAATTAATTTCCTTCAAGTTTGAAAAGACATTGCAAGCAAAGATTGATTTATTAGCTTATTCATGACCATTTCTTTAACATTACTTTAGGACTCTCACTGGATTTTCAGTCTGCAATTCCTTACAGTTACTATTTTTCCATCAAGGAAACAAAACATTTTGATTTGTGTGTTACATTATTTCTAACACTTTGTTCTTACTGCTGTAAAAGAATTTGTAAACCAAAGAGTCTGCATATTTATTACTGCAAATTTAAGACAGAGGCATTAAGGAAACAGATCATTAGATAGTATTGCAAGGTCAACACAAATATCCCATGTAAGATCTACCCAGGATTTCCTGCAAACAGAGAAATGTTCAAAGTCTAAACCAATGTCACATCAGGACCAGCAAAAGAGAATTACCTTTAAACATGTAGAAATCTGAGCAACAGAGGACATCCTCACTATGACAATCTCTAGAGGGAAATTATTCAAGGGGACCTTGTATGGGGAATAACAGACATATTGGACTATCCCATCTATTAGTTAGGGTCAGGGACATTTGAAATACAAGCTTCCTAGAAAAAAGCAATTTTTTTTTCTCCATATTTTAATTAACTTCTGTGAAGGTCACACATATCTCTATCTCTGAAATACAGTGTGTCACTCATTTTAAAAATCTGGATATTTAGCATTATCTTGCCATTATAGTCCAACTTTTTTAATCCAAAATTTCACTTCAGTGATCAAATTAAGGAGATGACAAGCTCCCTATCCTTACAAGCTAAGCATTTTATGTTTTCTACTCAGATATACTCTGTGTGATATAAGATGAGACTTCATAATGGGATTCAATGCAGTTGAGTGCTAAATTATAGCAGGCTTATATCACAGAAAATTATAACAATGAGAGAAGAATTCATATCATGGCTTTAGTAAGAGAGGAAAATTAAGACTTTGCAATTAAAGTAGTAACCTAAAACTTTAAAATAATTTAAACAGTTACTGAATACATGTAATGTTCTACACTTATCTGGAAGAAGGATTGGCAGTCGTTTGAAAGGATCCAAATGAAATGTGGACAAGGTGTATGTTATGTCCTCAGAACACAGATCTGTCATTTTCTTCATTGTTCATGAATACATTGGTATTGAATATCTCTTTCCCACAAATTCACAGGCTCCATGCAAGACTAGAGAAAAAACCAGTGTAATGTTATCGTTAAATTGATGTTGCATACAACTTTATGATAGTCCTGACAACTGCAGTTTGTGAATTTGCCAAGAGCAGCCTAGTAAGTGATTTTCAGAGATGAACACTGAACTATGTAGTAAAATAATCCTTTCCTTCAGAAGGATAAAACTGCAATTTTCTTGTAGATATAATTTACAGAATTATTACTGACAATTTTAGAATTCCACTGGGTGAAACACTGGGGGTTCAAGAACAGAATTTCTTATCCTTTTAAGAACAGACAAATTTTAAACAGGCAGTGTATCTATAGCATTTGTGTAATAACACAGGAGGAACCTGACCTGGAAAACTAGTGGTGGATTCCTTTCCTTATTCAAATCCTCACCTGTTTGAAAGCTAAGGTGCTCTGTGATTCATAGTTTTGGATAAGATGTAAAAAGAGCCCAGGCTCATATTCTGATTTCTTCTCGCATGCCTTTGGACTGCAGCCTATAGTGCATTTAGAACTAGGTTTTCATATGAGCACTACTGCGTAAAAAGATCTTGCCACAGCTATTTAAAAGATTTCCTGCCCTGGCGAAACTTTGTAGTTTATGTGAGTGTTTAGATTGCAAATCAGAGTGAAAAGGAATAATTTTAAGTGTCAAGAAGGAAGAAAGGTATCTTAAAAGATACTGCAAAGTATATTGATATTTGATGCTTAGGTTTCTTGCTGACAATTGTTTTAGTAATCTCATAGGAACAAGGGAAAAGGCAATAGTATTCAATACAGATGTCATATCTCTAATTGGTTTAGACCCAATCCTGTAGACTTAGTGCAAGCACGTGAACATTTCCCCTGACATCAGTGAGCTAACTGAAGTCAATGGAACTAATTTCAATGAAATAGCTATATGTATCTTTGTATAACTTAGACTGGAACGACAGTTGTCAAGCAAAATGCTTGGTGCTTGTTTGATTTCTTTCTGAAGGCCTCAAGCTTGTTTCTTTTTAACTTAGAAAATATCTTTCATGGTGGGCTGGACAGCTTGCAGGATTTCATTGTCTAGAATGAATTAGCTTTACAAAGACCAATGCAATTACATCTGTTCTGTGTTCTTAGTTTTTAAATTCTGAAATCCAAGGATCTAGCAGATGAGCTGCTGAGACACTTCTAGCTGCAATGATGTAAGGCCCAGTAATTTTCATTTCCACTCTCTTGGCTTTGTGTGGTTGAGTAAGTGATTTGACCACTTCCGTTTACAGCTTCTGTTTGCAAGGTCAGAGAAAAACTGGTTTATAGTGATGCCGTATAATGGACTTTGAACCAAAGCAGCTTAAATTCAATATATTTCCACTCTGCTGTCTGATGGTGACTTCTAGAGAAAGTCAGGATGGATGACTTGTCAAATACAACTAAAATGGGGAATGTCTTCTAGGACTTCCCTAGAAGGACCTGTGAACATGACTCATAAATTGAAAGGGCTGTACCCACTGTGCTTTGCAGGAGTGCAAAGTATTAATCAGCTGGTTGCAGTCCTTGTCTTTAGGGAAAAGATTTTAAGGGGCACTCAGGTAAAAGTCCTTTAAGATTATATACTCAGGCCTACTTTCCTGCTTAGAGTCCCTTCCCTGGCACTCCGCTCAGAGTCATCTGTTGATCAGTTCTTGCATTAGTCATCCTCACTGGCAAATATGATTTTGTTGCAGGGGCAGGCAGTATTTGTAGGCGGCCTGATTTCAAGTTGAATTCAAACTCATGAAGAGGACAATATATGTGCTTAGTGACAAGTGTTGGACACACCTGGGCTTTCAGACTTTTCCTGGAATGAGCAGCTCAGATATAGCATAGGCAAACCAAGTAATATCCTTTCTTCAAGGAAGCCTGAATAATGTAGGTGATGTCTAAATTTTAGTAGAACATTTAATAGGACTAGCTGAAAACAAGAGGGAAAGATGCACTATAAAATGCAGTTAACTTTCACATTCTAAATTCAAGATCAGAATTAGTGGAAAATACAACAGGGTTAACAAAAAAAAAACCAGCTAAATTACTCTACCAACATTCATGATAAACTACTTTGTCTGGCTTCAAATAATCTGAAAATGTTCTCCATTAAAAAAAAATATGGAGAAAGGAGTACTGAATATAGCCTGGGTGAAGCAGAGTACAATGAAATCCAAAGCAGAGCTGGAGACAGCCATACTTCTGAGCCACAGGGTGAAGTAGAATGTTTTGCTGGAGTATCTAGATTATCAAGAAATAAAATTGTTTAAACTCACCCTTTGCCAACTGCTAACCATACTGTTTTTAATATGATCTACACAAGGTGCTTCAGATGTGTTGGTAGAAAAGAATAACATCTGCTCACCCTGATTCAGTTTTTCAGAGTTATACAAGGTGGAATTTTACCCTATTGGCATGGAAATCTTAGACAATACAAAGAGTTGTTAAAATAAGCCAAAATGTGTAAGATCTCTAAATTTTTGTGAAGTTCTTCAAGGGCTGTAGTGGACATAGTGGTCTTATCTCTTTTAATTGAGGAAATAGAGCGGTAGGAGATAATAACAGGAAATATAAATACTTGCTTTTCATAATTTTAAGAAGTATTTCACATTATTCCTTTTTCTGATATAGTGACTGAAATGTATGATCTCCTCAGCCTAAACGGATGTGTCTAACAATTAATGGGAGGATCTTCCAGTGATTTTGCAAATTCCTTAATTTACATTAACAGATGATGTGTGTGAACCATGGAAACATATGTCTCTTTCAGTGCCAAAATTTAAAACTGCACCTAGACCTTAGTAAATGAAAAAATTATGGTTCACACTTTATTCTTGCTTTAAAATGGGTGGAATTTCAGCATGGTAAAGATCAGTTAATTGACACATACAGGGCAATTAAAAATGAGAATCACATATTTATTGTCCATTTTTAATGCTTTTTCCTTTCTGAACCCGGAATCCGGGCCAGCCTCCTATCCAAGTTTTCCTTCATGCCTTATTGTCTATTCTGTTCAGCTATTTAAAAAATGTTGAATATCAACAATGGCTTTCAGTAGTGTATTGTCAACTTTTGTATGAAGCAATCTTGGTTGAATGAGAAGATCCCAGAGCTTATAGTTCTATCTACTGTGCTGCACTGGGTTTCTGCTTGAATGTGTGTGACTGATAACAGGACAAATTTCTACCTTCGTTATTACATTTCAGCTACATAATTCATTTGCCAAAATCTTTTAGGAAATATCTTTATAGCATATTGCACGAGACATCAGGTAAGTGCTTGTAACATAAAAATAAGTAAAGATCCAGAAACTGCCTTGTCAAATTTGTTTGTTAATTGTAGATCTGCTTCTGCTAGGTTGTTTTGCAGACTTTTACAATTTTGTGGGTAGCTGTGTGCCCTGAGACATCTCTACCAGAACATCTTTGCTCACATAAAGAAATTCATACTAGATCTGCATGACTTTTAAACTCTAAAAGCAGTATTTAGAAATATCTGGGGAAAAATGTTGCAATTGTGTGCACAGCTTATGGATATTCAAGTAACAGATGTTGCCAATGTTGTTGTCAATATGAAAGCTTGTTTCTGTATAGAATTTGTAGTACTAAAACTGTTTAAAGCATCTTTTTTTTAACTGGTTGTTAGCCTTCACAGTCTGATATAATTTTATTCTGCATGTGATATAATTTTAATTTAACTTATATATACTCGATCACCAATGTATCTTTGAATGGAAGTTAATTTTCTAGACACTGTTTTCAGGGAATCCAAGGATTCCCCAGCAGTATTCAGTTTATTCATTCATTTCAGTTAACAGGTGGCAAAACAGGTAAAACACAAGCAGCAGTTTTCCTTTCATTCTCCATCTCATTTGTTGACAGTTAATGTCACTTTGAAAAAGATTAATTCGAGAGATCACTTTTCTAAATTATTTGATTGCTATAATGACAGGGAGCGATAGTTCTGTACAGTACTTGATCCTGTTGGAGAAACTGAACCAGAATTTCCACTGCAGTCTGTATTTTGCCTAGATTAGGGGAGCAGGATCTAGCCCAGTATAAAAAATTAATTAATGCCTTAGCCATGTATCACATTTGATATCCTTTACTTAAAGCTTTTAGTTTTTTCACAGTACGAAAAGGTAAAGTCAAATTCACAAAGGCAACAAATATCAACAAGGACTCAAACAGTACTGATTCAGACTGGTGATCCGAGAAGCAGAGGTCATGGAGCAAATTGGTACTGCTGAGTATGAGAAAAGATCGTACATATCAGACTCCAAAGAATGTGTGCTGTAGTAAAACTGGCATTATATACCAAACAACATAAAACTTAGATGTGGAGTATCCTTCTGGGTAGAATATCTCGGTATCGAACAGCATCCCGTTTGACACTGTGTTATCAGTTTCCCATTAATCCATCTGCTTGGCTCTTTGTCCCAGATCCTGGACTCTTTTTAGTGCCCGTGTCTGCTTTGTCTGTATACTGTCTGCAGACAAACAATGACCGTTACATACCTTACAGTATATGTGTGTGTGTACGTGCATAAGCAAAAAAACAGCATACAATATATTGTTTAACAGATTGTAACCTCTTTTGCAGATATGCAATGTACTCCTTATTCAGAGAGATTATTCACACAATTATATTCTTGTCAAATACATGAAAGATTTCTGTGTTTTAAAAAGTGTTTCAAAAACATCTTAGAAGGCAAATTATTTCAGTGGAAATTACAACTTTAGGAATAAAACCTGTCATTTTTATACCTGTGCTCTGATACCAAACAGTGACAACAGAATTTTTGAAACAGTATATTAATAATGAAGGTCTGCTTTCTACATTACTCATTGATACCTAGTATGTTTATAGTTTTAGTAGTTTTGAAACATTATACAGATGCTAATTCATACTCTTATCTATTACTGATTACTATAACAGTGCCTGTCAAAGAAAGAGGATTTAATGAAAAACATCATAATAAAATTTTACTTTTGCCTGAAAAAAGGGTTAAGGATTTTTACATAGACTGCATTACATAGATGGCACAAGCAATCAGGTGGGGTAAAGCGTAGGTCTATTTTACATCATAAATTAGGAATCAAAGTCATAGAGAGTTTGCTGAGGAAAAGAATGAAACTTTAACTTCTGGTTTTGTCTTTCGAATGACTTGAACAAAGCTTGCTTTAAAAACAAAGAACAGAGCAATTCCATTTAGTTTTAAAAATAGACTTTATTTATATTTCAGTCTTCATCTCTAATGAAAGGAGATTCAAGACTGAGAAAGCCTAAGAGAAATGTTTCATTAATATCTTGAGGAAGATGTGAAAGCAGCAGCGAACAAAAAGGTACGGTGCCCAGTACAGCTGTCATGTTTTTCATACACGCTATATAAAACTCTGTCTTTCCAGAAGTGTCCGACCAACAAGTCAATTGTTAAATTTATTGTAAAACTGTCTTTCTGGATTTAATTAAAGAGATTGACCAGTTACTGAGTCAATATCTTAGCATTTCCTTAGCACTTTGAAATCATTCACATCTCTTGTAAAATATGGGTTTTCATTAGATGTCGTAACTGTGACTGTGGTCATAAAAAACCCCAGCCTGCCAGTGACAGTTTTGATGACATTTTGGGGTTTTAAGAATTTGTGACTTTTCCATGGTGAAATAATAGGCTCTTCAATGATCTTTTGATTTCAGTGGGTGCTAGAACTCATAGAACTTTGTAAAGAGGCTAAGGTAAGTGTTCCTTTGTTGAACCTGCTTTGCTCTGTACAGTATAAACTATGAGAGGTTTCTAGTCTGTTTTTTCATTTTTAAAAATCTTTTTTGTTGTACAGTGACAGGTTAATTCCCCTTCAAAAATAAAAAGCTCTCTGTGGAAAGTGATGTTTAGGAGGCATGCAAGTTTTAATACAAAGAGATTCTCCTGTTCTGTTTATCCAGAACCCTACACGTGACCGATGTTAGTTGTCCAGATTATATACTGGAACATTTTTCTTAATTAGGCACTGTCCATAACTAGAAAGGATGTTTTTTAAGCTGTCTATGTAACCCTTGGTGATTGTTGATCTTAAAGAAGTTTGGCTCTTCGCTGTGGGCATGAGACTGCCTCTGTTGCTTAGAACTCTCAAGTCAATATGGTGCATTTCTATAGTAATTTTCTATAGCAGTATCACTTACAGGTACTAGAAAGTACTGCTTATAATTATGAGGTAAATATAGCTGTCCCTTTTCATTTTACAAGAGGAAAAACTGAAGTGTGGGGTTTACTTGCCTGAGATCAGCCAGTCAGCTTGGCAAAACAGAGTTTGGATCTCTCTTGCCAGTGGATGTGGGTATTCAGAACCAAGTCATAGAGTCCATCTCTGTAACGCCATGTAGCCTGAGTTCCCAGTCATGGTATAGACAGGAAAAGGCTCTTTTTCCTCAAAATGCCTTCACTGCCTCGCTCCACATACAAACTCACCATACATACTTCTTGCCTTTCCAGTACTCTATTTTTCCCCCCGGTAATCCCACATATATCCTGTGGTGGTTTTGTTTAAGTAGGGGATGATGCTTCACTCATGTGATATTTCCCTCATCCTAAAAGATCAGGTAAGCTCTTCGCCAGCTGACCTGCAGCCAGTCATGCTTTCTTTAACCATATATAACCAAGGAATTGGCAGGGCCTCCTGTATGCAAAGGAGTCACTAGCTTGTTTACACAATCTTTTTTAACTTGTAGAAGGGAAGAGGAGAAAGCTTTGCAACTTTGGGGGACATGTGGTAGACATGTAAAACCAGGAATTTAGATGTGTATCTGCCTTACGTTGTAGAACTCCTACCAATTGATACAGCAAAGAATCCTGACCAAAATTTGCAAGGAATCTCAGCAGGACTAAGAGGTCAGGAACTACCATCTGATATGCTATGAGAGTTTACACAAGTTGAGAATATGAGCCAAAACCTTTTTCTTTATTTCTTCTGGATTCTGCACCCTTTGAAATAAACCAAGCACACTGAAACACATTTCACCCCCATGAGGTGTGGCAGGCAGGACAGCCTGCTCACCACGGTGTCCTTCCGACATAGCTGGTCAAGGTTACTATTTTGCTCTTCTGACACATTATCAATTATCCTGCCAACAGACTGATACTGGACCTGTAGTTTTCTTATAAAATAAAAAACTGAGTTTAATTAAATCATCAGTAACTTGGACCTAATTATTTCAGACAGTATTTAATTAATGCTTCATGGATACCTAATGTAATTAAGGTTCCTTTAATAAGACCTTCTATGACATTAAAATATATGACCTTTATCTTTCTTATCATCCATAGTCTGACAACTCAGATTTGTCATTTTCACTATAGGTATAGTTTGATTAAATAGAACAGAACATAAAATTAATCTAGCAAATTATACTTGTTTGTTTCTTTTTTTTTTTTTTTTTGCTACTTAAAGACTAATAAGTTAAGTCTTTTAATTAGCAGTGTCGGTACAAATGTTCATGCTAGCATTTTATCTTTGTGTTTTTTCAGACTGTTTCTTTTGTGTATCGTTTTTTATGACAAAAGTAGATAACAACGAGACTTTATTAATCATGGTGAAGGGTTCAATCTTTTAGATATGAAAAATAAGGAGCTATTCTTTACAGTAAAAATGACTACTAGTTTTTTTAAATTTAACACAATTCTTCAAAGGTCTTAACTTTTCTGGTCACAAACTTCCCAAACATAAAACTGTAGTTTTAATGTGAATGAATATAAATGAGATTCCTAGGCTGGCCCATGCTTGCTTTTTAGGAGCTACAGGTTCTCTCTTCTTTATTGTCATTGTGGGGTAGTTACTCAGGATCCAGTGAAAGAGCATTTGTCATACGCAAAACACAGAAAAAGAACGTGATTGCAGGGATATTATAAGCTTTCTTGGAACAGCACTCATCTGATCTTGTTTCCTCACTCCCCAAAGAGATTTTCTGTCTCACTTTCAAAAGTAGAGCTGCTCCAGTGACATCAGTCATGTTTGATTACATTCTACACACTGAGTTAGGGCTTACTAATGTATGTGTTGAGGCTTAGCCCCAGTCAGCAACCAAGCACCCCACGGCTGCTCGCTCACCCTCCTCCCTCGTGGTGGGGTGGGGGAGAGAATCGGAAGACCAGAAGTAAGAAAACTCGTGGGTTGAGGATAATAATAACAATAACAGGAAAACAACAGGAGAGAAACAAAACCCAGGAAATACAAGTGATGCTCACCACCCGCCAAACAACACCCTGCCAGTCCCAGAGCAGTGTTCACTGTCCCCCAGCCAACTCCCCCCAGTTTCTATACTGAGCATGAAGCCGTATGGTCTGGAACAGCCCTTTGGACAGTTGGGGTCAGCTGTCCTGGCTGTGCCCCCTCCCAGCTTCTTGTGCACCTGGCAGAGCATGGGAAGCTGAAAAAGTCCTCAACTAGTATAAGCACTACTTAGCAACAACTAAAATATCCATGTGTTATCCACATTTTTCTCATACTAAATCCAAAACACAGCACTATGCCAGCTACTAGGGAGAAAATTAACTCTATCCCAGCCAAAACCAGGACAGTATGCAAAATTTAGCACATAGGTAAGAGTTTTGCTAAGTCAGAGCACTGACATTTATAATCCTGTTAACTGAAGAAGGGGACAGCTGTCTCGAGGTATGAAAAAAAAGGTATTAGAAGTTAAACAAGCAGAATGCAACCTGGCTGTTTAATAAGCCAATATGAATGCTTCATGCACAAGAAAAATATAAGTAGAAGGTACAGAAGTCTATAAATGGAATAGTTTCAATTTACTTCTATTCATGTTTTGGTTATTTTGAATGTCAGATCTTTGGAATATGGATAATTTCCACCAACTCTGTCTAGCAAAAATAAATCCAAAAATTGAAACAGATTTTTTTCAGATGTTCAACAAAAGTTTTAGGTAAATTTGTGATTAGAAAAACAACACAAAGCTTAAAAAGTATCAGTGAAGTATAGTGCGCTTTTTTTCATTACACTAAGAAAAAAACAAGGAGTGATCCTCTAGAGAAGGGAAACAATTTGTGTTGTTTTCTGTTCTCCCACTCAATAAAAACTAGAAGGGCAAAGAAAACTCTTGGTGCAGAACCACTGCAGGTGCTGAGGTGGAATAACTTTGCTTTGTTTCCAGCAGAGAATGTGGAGAAGGGAGCAGTTTACTGACTCATGCTTTTATTCTCTTCATAAGAGTTTTAATACCAGAGATGTTGTCTGGAGAGAGAACATTTTAAACAAGTTGATGAGCACTACAGAGTAGATTTCAGACACAGTCTTTGAGGAAGAGGGGAGTTTTCCTCTGCTTCACTCCAGAAAAGGGCAGAAACTCATGCTGAATTTTAAGCCTGTAAAGAATCTCATTTAAATCTGTGAAAATATTCCCACACTTAAAATTAAACACAAGCTGAAGGGGTTTGCTCCATAGGCAAGGAGCAGGCTTAGTGAGCTATCTGGACTACACAAGGTCTGTTGAGGTGATAAGGAAGAATGAGCAAAGAGCTGTAGTTGTGGTAATTAAGGGTGGGAAAAGAGTCTGAGCAGACTAAAAAAAAAAAAGAAAAAAGCCAAGTAAACACTGGGCACCTCATTCCCTTTGATTTATTCCAATGTTCTGCCACAGCTACCTGGAGTAGTTAGCAGTTTAATATGTGCATAACCCAAAATTTAACATGAGGGTTATCACCTGCATAACATCACCAATAATGCATCTTAATTTCCTTCTGCAACTTCAAGCCTTTTCATGTTAACATAACCAGGCACTGTTCTATATCTATTCACGTCCCTAAAAATGACCTGTCTCCTTCTAGTAAGTCCGGTTCACTATAGAATTGTGGATTTGTAACAATGCCTTCAAGCTATGGAAATATATGATATCCAAGAAAAGAAAAAGTCACCAGAGAGAAACAGTATCTGGAAAAGTGATAACAGCAGCTTCTTATAAAAAATTACATAAATCCTTGTATAGAGTCCATGATCTTCTTCCCATTGAAATTAAAAGTTACATTCAGCACACAGCAACCCCTGACTTTATACATCAAATAAAACTGTCATGTTAATTTAATAAGTCTTAATTAGTACCTATATGTTGTTTGCTGATTGCAGACTGTGATTAGTGTTGAGAATACAGTCACTAACCAGTGCTAGCAGTACTCAATTAAGATTTAAAAATGTAATAAAGTCAGTGACCAAGATTCATCCCACTTACACAAATTCCCAGTAGGGGAAAAGGATGTGAAGGGGTTAAGCCCAGGAAATTTATCATTACACAAACAGGCAGCTGCAGAATTCCGCTCCTATGGCTGCAGTGAGTCTGTGCTGAGCAAAGCCTCCCACTGAACAGGCTTTTCGGGACAGGAGAACAGAAAAAAAAATCTTTCCCCTAGCCCTTTCTGATTCACCTGTCTTACAATCTTTTGCATTTCATATTGTCCTCTGATCAGCTGATGACCTCATGATTCTCTCCTTGCAGTTAGTTTTTTATATTTTACATCAGGCATCTTTATAGTCACCACAGTTAGATTTCACCATTTTCTTCATTAACACGATGAAAATTGAATTACAATGAGAGTCTGTCTGAATAGAAAACACCTAATCTATCCATGGATATTCAAGAGAAATATGATTAATATAGAAAAATCTACTGGGTAAAAAATTTTGATCCAAGCATGGAAAATTAATTGATCAGATTGCACAGATTACTGAAAACTGATCACTGTGGCTACATTAGGGCCTTTAAAAGCAAACACAAATCAGTGAGTCATTTTAATCAAATTTAATTTAGATTATACACTTTCACATAAAATCTAATTTAGTTGGAATTACTCGGTCATGACTTGTCTGCTCCCCACAGGACAAGGTTAAAGAGATTACATTTGGGTTCATGTCAGCAGCATCTGCTAGTTAGCCCTCTGAATGCTGATTTAATGAGAGAGGTTATGCTTGGTCTCTTGGAAAGAATTCTGGTTTAGGCAGGTGCTTGAGAGATGTTATTAATTTAGTATGATACAAGGAGTGATGTTATCATACTTGGAAAACTCTTGTATCATTATTTTCAGATGTATAAAATATCCTGGTGTTTACATTTACATCTGTTTAGCAGCTTTTGAGGGTTTCCCTCTAATCTGTCTTTAAGATATTGCTTTAGAGAGGTAGAAGATTCCTGTTTGAGAAAGAACAGCTTTTTAAATATTAACAATTATCTTGGGGCTTGTCTACAAGAGGCAGCAAATGAGCATTAAGCTACACTATGAATTTACAGAGACCTAGAAGGTGCCAACTCTACATGTGGGGAATGCCTTACTGTCTCTCACCAGCGGAAAATCCACACCTTCAGTCAGATCATTCACTGAGAGCACCTTGTGTGCTAGCCCGCTTGCTCTGCGAACAGACCTTTTGTTTCTGTGTATTCAGCTACCCAGAGCCAGAGTCTATCCCCCTTTGATACATAGCACTGAGGTTTTATGTTGAAATGAATAGGATGCATTGCAGTTAGTTACTGGTTGATGACAAAAAAGTCTAAGTGAGTTTAGCCTTTGGTGTTGAACGTAGTGAGGGCAAGCTCTGTTATGATGGAGCAGGCACTTTGCGGTAAAAACAGAAGCAGTGGTCACTATTTCTACTTCTTCAGCCCTGTTGCAGAAGATAAGAAGGTAAAAATAATTCTGAAAACCTGTTGCTCAGTACCTCACTCTGAACCAGAAAATTTCCATTGCCATTATGAATCACCAGAGTTGCCAAAGATACATCCATGATTTTCCAGAGACATCAGTGCACAGGCACAAAATGCAGCGTGCAGAAGGCACACTTCCTTGGGTATCTGCTGCTCTTCTGACCTAACTGCTGGATGTGCAGAAGTCAGAGAAAAAGAGGCTAACTCCACAAATTCTTCCTGGACAAAATTTCCACAAGGAACGAAAGGACAGACTGAGAGACTCTGGACATCTGTAACCTTAACTGATTCCCTAACCCAGCAGGTAAACCATGGACTGAAATGGCCTTAACTGTCATAAAGTATGTCCCTGCCTATCCAGGAGCCTTTCATCCTAAAGTAGTTTTCTCCCACATATAGAAATGATGAGCCATGAATTCATTCGGGGTAAATCAGCACCATTTCACTGAAATCAATAAGAGTTGCATCAATTTTAGATATACTGCATGTTTTCTGCTGTTTTTCTAAGCAGTGTTTATGGTCCTCCAGAAGGAAAAAAGTACTGGAACTATTAATGCCCAAAGTTCTGATAAAGATTTTGAATAACAATTGGAATTCATTACAAAATTTTACTATTTTGATGCATAATTTCCCTGGTGGAGGGGTTTAAAACTCTCTCTGTAATTACCATAACAGCATAAGGGTCGAGCCATTAAAATAATCTCTGGCAATTCTGTGTGATTCGTGTTATTTATGAAGAATGATGCAGACACAATGTTCTTTGCTACACCATCTGTTTTCTATGTGTCTCTCTACCCTTTCTCTTCCCCTATGTGTAAATGGTCAATTCTTACATATGTACTAGAAGAATGTACATCTCCAAAATTAATAAATCCACCCTGAAGAAATAGCATTTATATATGACATCCATAATCATATCAAAGAGAAGCAGGCAAAATTGAGAAAAATGGGGACATACCTTATTACAACTACCTTCCATTCTAGCATATTTTTCTTATTAGCAGTGCAGACAAAAGGCAGCCCTCCTATTTTATTTTAAATGAGCCTAATAGAAGTATCTCATCCACTTCATTTTCATATAAAATTGCACGGTGGAGCCTGATCCTCCTGCCTTTACTCAGGCAAAATACCTACTGCTGTCCCTGGAAACAATGTCTATGTAAAGATTACAGAGTTAGGACCTGGTATTTACATTTTTGCCCTGGCTAACCACTGTTCATTCTGTGTTGCACGCAGCATTCCCAAATCATCTTTTAAACATGAAAATGATGTGCTGAACTCGGTCAGCCTTTGGTAAGAACAAATATAAGCGTGCAGTGATTCATTTAGAAATGGCATGGTTCTGTAGCAGTTGTGACAAGGTAAAAACATGCTAAGCTTGTGTGAATATATTTCCTAAGATGGTACTAGTGTTGAAATACCAGATACTTTTTGCATCCAAATTATCTATTTGAGTTTACAGAAGTTTTACATTCACAAAATACAGAAGAGGAGATACTAAAATTTTCTGCTGGTGTCCTGCAGATACGCAGGCAAACCCTTTGCTGGTTTAAATTTGTGAAGCACGAGCAAGGGCAACAGAACCATCTTGTTTCAGACAGCTCATAGGTATGGCCAGAAACAAATGATAATAAGAATTCCTGATTCTGGTGAAATAAGGTGAGTCTGAACTTGAAGAAGCATTCACAAATCTGCTACACAAACACTGTGTAGTAACACAGCTATCTGGCTGATTACCTGTATGGAAACAAATTCCAACATTAGTTATGTTTGTGTAATCCTGGTACAAATGTACATCATCAACAGCATGTCCCTGCTGCCCCGAAATGTGCTTCTATCCACAGAATTCACCCAAGTGAAATTCAAAGAGCCAAAAAGGAAATAAAGTGAAACATGGTCAAATTGTGCATTTTTGCATTCTAAATTAAATATTTTACACACTGAAAAATATATTTTGACACATTCTATATTTGAGGCACAAATTTCAATGTTGGAGCGGTATGAAGAAAGGAATGTGATAAAAAATAAAACCAAAATGCTGCCAAAAATCGACAGAGTTCATGCTGAGATCTGACCTGCCTGATTTGAACCTCCTTCTATTAAATTACCACAGTAAACACAAAAAAGTAATCCAAAATACAGTACGGACACCAAAACATTCCTG
>NW_009259199.1:923788-925530 GCF_000687185.1 Egretta garzetta
ATTCCTGCTTAGTTCAAGCTCATGAAGGAAAAATAAATAACATTGCCACTCATCAAAACTGCGATTTTTAGAAAACTGGAAAAAGAAGTGATGAGTTTAATTACCCCTTTTGATTAGCTCACTCAATAGCTATTTAATTCCCATGATTATAGAACAAGCAGAGCCTTTCGTGTACTGTTTCTGTCAGAATTCGTCAAGATGCAGAAAAACAATTTTTCCTGCTTTGCAATAGTTTTTATTTACAGACCATTTCTAATGCATATATTGGTCTAAAATCAAGTGCTAAGGAAGCTGACTGACTTGGCAATGGAGATGGAGTAGGAATGTAAAGGATTAGAGTGCTTAATGTACTGGAAAGAAGTTTATCAATACTGACAATTCTCACAGTGCTTAATCAAACATTTAAGACAAGTGGGAAGCAGACAGTAAAGACTTTGGGGCTTTTGAACAATAAAAGCAAACAAACTGTCTTGTTAGAACATGTCAATTGATGGTGGAATAAAGAAACACCTATAATCTAGCTACTCTTTTCATATAGATAACCAGTGGCTTTAGGTAGCTAGTTAAAGTGTACTGACTTTAAAATGACTGTAACTCCCTCCTGAGGAAAATGAAGTATAACTTTTGCCTTTTTTTTAATCGAATTTTACTGTTAAGCTTCATTTACAGCTTGATGACTATTAAAGAGGGTTATGATTTTTTTCCCCTTAAAGGCGATTCATTAATGGATTTTTTTAAAATCAACACATAATTACAGACATAAGGGTCTGATCCTTCAGTAATAGATCTTGTGTTTACCTGACCAGAGCTTGAGTCTGTGCTAGAGACAGGACCAAGACCAGAGCTGGGAGACAAGTGCTGCTCTGTTTGTCTCTGCAGGGTGAATTTGGGAGAGAGGCTCAGGGACCTGAATTGCCTGGGCTCAACTTGCTCAAATAACAACAGTCTGCAGATTCCCTACTTGAAGTTTTGCCGTTGATTCAGGATATCTAGAATTCTATCTAAAAGGCCTGACTCAAATCCTCCTGTAGTTTTGAGTAATATCCTTAGTGAAAATCTGGATACAATTCAAAGAGAAAATAGATTACAGTTTCTGCTGGATTTCAGTGGTACTGAGATAAATGTAAGCTAACTCAGCAGTAGTCATACTGTATCATTGGATTTACCCTCATATCAGAATACTATTAATCTGGCACCTGGTATCCTGATATCAGAACTAAAGATCAGCAAATATTTTTAAGAAAACAGGTGCTGTAAGACCAAGAATGTTAAATTCCCATGTGACAGAGCAATAGGAATATAGTACAGGCTATGTGAGCAGAGAGAAATTACTTCCCTGAGATAATCTCGGCAGCCAACTAAATAATAAGAATAGAGATGACTGCTTATCAAACTACTGGTAATATGATGTCCTGGTTTCGGCTGGGATAGCGTTAATTTTCTTCATAGTAGCTAACATAGTACTGTGGTTTGGATTTAGTACCAGAAGAATGTTGATAACACACTGATGTTTTCAGTTGTTGCCAAGTAGTGCTCAGACTACTCAAGGACTTTTTGAGTTTCTCCTGCTCGGCCAGGGGCATAACAAGCTGGGAGTACAGCACAGCTAGCACAGCTAACCCAAACTGACCAAAGAGCTATTCCATACCATATAACGTCATGCTCGGGGGGGGTAGTCAGTCAGTCGGTTCGGTCGTGGGCAGAGTGGTCGCAGCTCGGGCTGCGTGATCGCGGCTCGGGGG
>NW_009259199.1:932253-937253 GCF_000687185.1 Egretta garzetta
GTCGGTCACGGGCAGAGTGATCACAGCTCAGGCTGTGTGATCGCGGCTCGAGGGGAGTGATCGCTGCTCGGGACGGGCTGGGCATCGGTCAGCGGGTGGTGAGCAATTGCATTGTGCATCACTTGTTTTTTATATATTCTGTATATTCTCTTACCATTATTTTTATTACTATTGTTATTCTTCTCTCTTATTAAACTGTCTCTATCTCAGCCCACGGGTCTTACTTTTTTTTTCTTTTCTCCAATTCTCCCCCCCATCCCACAGAGGTGTGGGGGGGGAGTGAGCGAGCGGCTGCGTGGTGCTTAGTTGCCAGCCGCATTAAACCATGACATATGACAATACAATAACATATTTGTTTCCCAGTAACTTAGTTAAATTTAACTCTCAGAAGAGTAGAGCAGGACTCTGATCTGTGTTAGCTAAAAACCGGAAAAAGCAATAAAGGATGTTCAAGAGTGAAGTTAATTAGGAAGCAGTAAGCAATTGAAAAGCAGTAAGAATTCAAGAGGCATTTTTATTCACTTTTTCAGAACTAAGAGCGTATAATTCCAATTATCTTGAGTTCCTTTGTGTAGCCCGCTGCTACAAGCAAATATCCCGTGCTTACTACCTCCCCACATTGCCTGAAGTTCATGGAAGCTGTATGTCAAATTCCCCCAAAACACTTCTGATATTTTAACTTCATTCGTATCTATTAGTCTTTAGCTACATAACACACACAAGCGTTACTAGATTTCAGATTAGTTACTGTTTGCTACTTGATCTCAATTAGCACTCAGAAATCTTATTCATGAAGAGGCTATGATCCAGTTCATGTTTTTCCACAAAACTGGATGATGCTACTCCAGACATAATTGTTCTGGTGCAATTGATTTTGACTACATGAGGAATGTCCTAAAATAGAACACCTCTCAAAGAGTAACAACAACAAAAAAGATAATTCACGTAACAAACAAGATTAAATTCTTCATCCAGGCAGAATGCATATTTGAACTTTCTTGATATTGCTAGCAAACCTTGCAGATACACATCATACCCCATTTGTTCATCAGTAGTATGTAAGGTGGTAGTAACCTGTAGCCTGACTTTAATTATAAAAAAAATGTAGTATGAATTTGGCAGCCTAGTAATAGCTGTGGTTACACCAATTCTTCCAGTTTAGAATTTAATATGACTTTATATGTTACAGTTGGACCTTGTAGGTCTAATACTCAAAACTTAAAACTGCCCTGGTCACATAAGGAATATGCAGATGTGAGCTTAATTTGTGTGTCTGTTTACACCTATCACACATGCAAATAGATGACTACCTTGTTGGCCATTCACACCTTCTAGTACCCCTTATGCACACACAATCACGGTAATTTCACATGCAGGTTATAAACACTGTTGCATGTCTCTAAAACCAAAAAATCCCATGTAGTGGTGAGATCACTTTAGTATCTGTACTAAAATGGTTTTACCTTATTATGTGTAATCCTGTTCTTGTTCAGCCATTTACATTTTTTATAGTAATTTATCTGGACTCCAATTACAAGGACACATCTAGTTTTTTAGAAAGAAGCTATTGCACAAAATATTGCACCTATCACACTAGTCTGTTAGCTGGAGTAACATCACTAAACACATTCCTGTTATACGGAATTCATACAAAGCAACTGAAAATATGCTATGTGCAACTTTTTTTTTTTTTTTTAAATTTTCATGTTACAGAGTCCTATTCTTGATAGGGAATATGCAGCTGGAGACATCTATTAATTAAACCAGTTTTAATCAGTCAGTTGAAGCCACTTGTAAAATCATACCGCCAATGTTAACCTCAGTGAATTACATTTTCATTCTTCTATCCATTTTATAAACATGGAGTAAAGGGACTACTTATCTGTTTTCTTAAAAAAGCAGTAGGTTGTATTTTCTTATGCTGTCAGTTGCAGCTGTGATAAAGTCCGTGGTATAATGACTTTGTAAAATTTCCATCAATAGATAATTTATCCTGAAGACTATCTACCTTGTCTTCTGTGATTTTGATCATGTTTGTCTTTAACTACCCTTCCCCAGAAATACAGCAGAGAATAATTCAAACCAGAGAGTCTTCTCAAACTTGTCCTACTCCTATGCCTCAAACTTTAGAAACGATAATGCAAACTGTTAGCAGAACAATTTACTGGGGAAGACTGATAATTGTATATAATATTGCCTTAACTCTAGGTGAAAAGAAAGACAGAACAAAATACATTCTGCCATTAATAAGTTAGGGCCTATGCTGTATAGTGCCTAGCCTGCAACTTCACTATTATTTAAGTGAGAATACTGATTCAGTCTCAGGCAACTTCCACAAAAACCAAATAGAAAGATATTTTTCAGTTTTGTCTTGTTCTTGCTCTAAGTTGCTCAGTGATTGTGTCTACCAATGTGCACACTTGTGTGTGTACATGTATACTTGTCCTACCTGTAACGTTTTTATCAATCTGTAAACACCAGAATTTTGGGAGCATGACAGGCATAACATGAAAAGCTGAACACTATTGATCATACTAACAGTCGGTGTAATCAGAGTCTATATTTGATCAATGTGTTACAAGTATCTGTTATCATCATCCTTGAGATACACCTTGAGATATATAAGCTGTAATCATCATGGTTCTGAAACATCTTACTGAGCAAATATGCCTGACCTAGCCTGGTGCCACGAGCATAAGAAGTAAAAAATCGCAATTTAAAAAATCCTTCTTGTTTTGCAAGTGTGTAGCTGACAAAAATGGCAGGTGTGTGATTAGTATATTAGATTTCAGCTCTCTTCTAGGCAATAAGCCCAGGGTCAGGTATTTCTTCAAGTCTATAAATAAACAGTTCATGTTGCTAGCTGTCTAAATAACTCAATGGAAAATAGATCAAATGTGTAGTGGTAGCAGGGCCAGAAACTGATAAGGAAACTTCGAATGCTACTTTACATTGTAGCAACAATTAATTCTGAATACGGAAATGTTGCTTTTTTGTGTGTGTGATGTTAATAGGGGAATAGGGAGAAATACCTGATGAGCATTTTTTTCAACTCAAAATTCCTCTATTTCATTGCAAATGTAACAGAAACAAGACCTGTTTAACCACATTTCCCTGGCAATTTAACTTGGAGGGTTCTTTATGTGCAGGAGAGCTAGGTACAGTCCCTTTACCACATTCAGTTCGCATTGACTGAGTTATAACTGCAAGTTATTGAAGAGTTAATGATGGAAAAATGAGTACAGAGACCTAAGGAGTTCCAGCTCACTGTACATAAGCCAGCAACACCTACCAGGTAGTCGGTTTTTTCTTCTGTAACCCTCTGGGATCATCACAAATAGCTAGGAATAAAGGGTTTTCTTTTGACCAGTTCATATCCTCTGTGCCATCCTGTCCTTTTCTGAGCAGGACGTTATCGCATGTCAGCAAACAGTGGAGCTTGGCTTTGCTTTTAATCTTCAAACAAAGTTTTTTAAGTAAGCTGTAACAGCATAAGCATCAGTCCTGTGTAAATCCAGCAGGTCTCCCATCAGCCTTCTATCTGGAAGAGTGCAGGTTTCCCTAGCACAAGGTAGTAAACCTTAAAAATGTGTAGTTGGTCCAAGCTCATGTCTTTACTTGATTAATCTACAGTCATGGTGTAACAGTTCTCAATGGAAAATGATTAGTCTGGAAAGTTTGATTGTTGCTTAATTCTGATTGTGCATTTTCATCCTATGCAACAGCACAGACATCTTTTCTCTGTAGCTCTCATTTCCTCAGACACTTAAAATTAAGGAAATCCAAAGGAATAATAACACTGTAAATTCAAATATGTTCTATGGCTCGTGATTAGTTTTGAATAGGAAAAATAGTAACACTTTTCCCTTACATAACAATGTTCTACCTGGTAACTGTGCACTTGAGAAGCACCTGAAGGCTGTGGGGAGCGTGGTGCCCTCAACCTGGATTAGGAAATCATCCCATTAACCAAGCAGCACAGGAGCCACGGGACCTTCTCTAAGGAGGGACATTACTATTCCCATTTACGCTGGTACAGGAAGGTGTAGGTTTTCTGTGTATCAATAGCTGTGAGCCAGTAACTGTGCCTTGCACGAGCTTGAAAAAAATGTTTTTTGCAGACTAACTCTTACTCTTTAAAAACTTTCATCTTTTTTTTTTCCGTAATTACTGTCATAGAATGTTTTCCATGTCCCTCTAGTCAATCCCCAACTCATTCAAAACATATTCTTTACATATTATTTCACTGAGTTACAAATATACAGAGCTTTAGATGGGATCGATAACATTTTCTCCATTCTCTGGATTCTTTTGTCTGGTGTTTTGTTTGGACTGTTCCCAGTCAGTTACAAAATGGAGATCTGACCGTTCCCTTTCCATTGGTTCAGGTTTGCTTTGAGTCCTTTTCAGCTTGTAATATTTATGGATGTGCTGGTTTCGGCAGGGATAGAGTTAATTTTCTTTATAGTAGCCAAATCTAGCACAGTGGGCATGATCTATTACAGATATGCAATGTGATCAAGCCCTGGGCTAATCTGATCTAGCCCAAGAGATGTGATTGCACATATTTCCTGCGTCTTCAGAAAGTTTTCACTGTTACGCCCACTGTCTGAATCTCTTGTCTGTAAACAGAGCCAGTACTTCCTTACCTCCCATGGAATGCTGTTAAATAAAAACTGCACTGATTATTGTAATATATTTGAACACCATGATAAGAAGAGCCATAATAGCATCAAAATAGAACCTGCAGTACATTTTATTTTATGGAATCTGGAGAATGGGAGAATAAGGTCCTCATTTTTCTTTAAAGACCATATATGAATGTTGCAAGGCTTTGTGTGAGTTAGCTGCCATTCTTCATGCAGTTTAGCTTGACTGAACCTGCAATGAGAAGTAACATCAGTGTTGATAAGAACAGTCTGTATTTTTCAGGCAACACTAGGGCACAACTACCTCCTGCTAATTTCCCATTAGCTTTACTGGGAGCCGTTGGTGTGCAA
>NW_009259199.1:942087-943739 GCF_000687185.1 Egretta garzetta
GTACGGCCGGCGCCGCCACAGCGGAGGGAAGCCGCTCGAAGTTCCCATAACTGCCTCGCCTCTCGGGAAAGCGATTCCCGCCAGGCTCGGCACGGACCCTTGCAGCAGCCGGTGCAGGGGGCAGCGGTCGCCTCTTCAGCATCACTTCTCGTGCTCGTTTTTTCCCTGGTGTTTTCGCGTGAAAACATGAGCTAAGCCTATCGTTTCCTCGGGGCTCCGCAGCGAGCCCTGGCGAATTGTCCTGTGCTGGTGGTCCCCTCTACAACTGTTAATTGGTAACTTGGAGATGGAAAGTCCTTATTAGCAATGCTCCCCCTCTCCCCCCCGCATCCCTCCGCTGAAGCCAACCCCGTGAGGCGATTGCCAGGAGGAGCTGTTTGTCAAAGGCTAATAAACAAATTCCTCGCGAACACCTGAATGAAGGAGGGCCAAGAACAGCCCAATTAAGAAACGGAGCTACTGGTTGTTTTTTGTGACGGTGGAAACAATCCGGTCTCGCAAAGGGTCTATTCAGCGGGCGCTCCGAGAGGTCTGTTTGCAGCCCGCTATTGTTGTCAGAAGCCAAATAAAAGTTCAGCTGGGGGGGTAAGGTGATTAAAAACAACATTCGGCGCTGCCTCCTGAATGCACTGGGAAGGCTCGGCTCAAAGGAATCGATCTGTACCCAAACGACGCTGCCCGGGTTTTACCCACGCACTTAAGATTTTTGTTCTTAAATGTTGCTATTTTTAATGATGACATCAAAAGTATCCCCTGCTCTCCCGTATACGTGAGACAACTGTAGTCTCTGGTGCAGCATCGATATCCACGCGGCAAAGTGCAGGGGAAGCCACAGAAAGGAGTTGGAGCTCGTTTGTCGGAACGAATGATTTGTTCTCCCTCTCGCTGGGCTGGACGCTTGGTCCAGCCATGTCAGCCTGGCAGGTGATCTTGAGCTGTTTTTTTGACGTGACACTGTTAGGTGGGGACTAAAAAAATCTCCTAACGACCTTGGGCTGCAGAACCAGCCTGAAATGATTCATTTAGCAGCCACGTTACCATGCTGGAAACTTCTAGGGGACGACGTGGTTTCGAGCCTAAAACAGGGATCAAACAGAAAAGCTCATGAACTTTTATCTTAAGCATCGCTAAAAGCCTGGGCATTTTCGGAGGATCATCCTAGCGAGGGTCAGCAGGGTCCAAACAAAAGGGCCACTCAGCTCCCTTGTCTGGGCAAGTTTCGAGGACAAGCCCTCGCCGTTCTTGGTCGGGAGTTAGGCTGGGGACCAGGGGTGATGTTTTAATAATAGGATTAAACGGGGCCGGTTTGGGGCATAGCGTTATTCTTTAAAAGCCAGCGATCCTCCCTGACACCGTTCCAAGATTCCCCCAAGCTCTGCTGTAGCTGCAATTAACATATATTAATGGGTGTTGCTTATTAAGCGCTGATTGCCTAAGAAGCAGACGGTCCCTTTCAAACGTGCCTGTGCAGCCGTTCAAGTTGGATTGTGCTGTAAACTTCTGATTTTGCCTCACACTCCTTTGTCACCAAAACGAAGGAAAAAAGATGGGCTTCTTTGCCTTTGACAACTGTATTTACGCGACCCCGAGTGGTCCCGACCCCCACCAGGCACACGGGGTGACGGCATCTCCCCTACTCCCGACCGCCGCCG
>NW_009259199.1:944423-945566 GCF_000687185.1 Egretta garzetta
CCGGTGCCGGGAGGGGAGCCGGCTTCTGGCTCTCCCCTCAGATGCCGAAATCGCTCGAGAAATCCTGCGGAGAGTTTCCTGTGCGCACCCATCCCTACCGCCGAGGCAGAGGGGTTCGCCCGGCGTGTCCCTGCGCACACATTCCTCTGGAAAGAGAAGTCAGCCAAGTTTTTAAGCACTCAGAACATGTGCGGCGTGGACACCCTAGTGCAGTGGGAGCACTACAAGAACTTGCAAAGTGTGGAAATACACGAATCTCTACTTACTTACTTTTTTATTCAGTCAGGTTCAGTTCATCTACAAGATTAGCCGTGTTTCAAGTGAAATGTGCTGCTTTGAAATAATATGGATCTTAAAGTGTTAAATAGCGTGGCCTATGGGAAAAAAAAAATATATATATATATATTTGGAATCTCGGGCAGCGCGAAGACAAATTGAAAGACAAAGTAAGAGTCTGAAACTTAACGTTGTAATATTTATTTAACCATCGAAGTTAGCACCGTTCAGAGCTTTCAGCATGTCCTTTAGTTCCGTACACCGCCTCATTTTTCGTTGCATGCAAGCGTGTTCAGTCCTTCCAATAAACGTTTATATAAAGTCATTTCAAAGAATCGCCAGGATATATATCAGCCCAGCTTGGCACCTCTTGAACCTCGACTGGAGCGGTCAAAATATTTGGAGGGGTTTGAGGTTAATTACAGCTGTCTGAAGCTTTTCCAATATATTGCAGAAGTTGCAAACGAACTACGCCCGAAGTGTGGTTTTCTAGCGCGATACCGCCTGAGCCACCACCTTCCGCTGCCACCCTGGCCTCTCGGGCTGCAAAATTTTTACTTCACCCAAGAACAGAGCAGTAGCAAACCAAACAACATCAAAGATAAAATGCGGACTACACTATCGCTCGTCGCAAGTGGCATTCATTTCCCTTTCGACTCTGTTCAACAGATTATTTTGTCAAAAACCCAAATCCGTACAAAACGAGTGACACCTTAAACTGCTAAATCGCAGTACTGTCCACTCAAAAATCCCACCACGGCACCGTGCTGTTCCCAGAGCACCACCAGGGCCGTGGTAAGCCGGCTCGTTCGGTTCCCCCGACCGCGGGAAGCGCTGCGCGGGGCTGCGCGGTGCCGGCCGAAGCGG
>NW_009259199.1:945936-946286 GCF_000687185.1 Egretta garzetta
TCGGGCCCGCGTGGTTTCAAGGAGCTGCCAGCCCTGCCCGTGCAGGTGCGGGTGTCCGTGCCTCTGGGGAGGGAAAGAAGGAAGGAAGGAAGGAAGGAAGGGGAAGGGGAGGGAAAGGACGGAAAGGGAAGCCCGTGATTGACAGTTCCAGTGAGCCTCGCTCCACTCACACTCCCTCCGCCAAAGTTTTCTTTCACACGGAGGGAACTTTGCCGTTGCCATGAAACTTGGGGGTTTTGCAAACGCCGTCCCCTCCCTCCCACTCTCTTTGGGGCAGCCGAGTGGAAAGGCTCAAGTGGCAACGGGGTGGGCTTAGGTGGGGTCTGCCGGGAGCGCCCTGCCGGCAGCCA
>NW_009259199.1:947251-948754 GCF_000687185.1 Egretta garzetta
GCGGGAGCCGGGTCGGACCAGGACCGGGTGAAGCGCCCCATGAACGCCTTCATGGTGTGGTCGCGGGGCCAGCGGCGGAAGATGGCCCAGGAGAACCCCAAGATGCACAACTCGGAGATCAGCAAGCGCCTCGGGGCCGACTGGAAGCTGCTGAGCGACGCCGAGAAGCGGCCCTTCATCGACGAGGCCAAGCGGCTGCGGGCCGTGCACATGAAGGAGTATCCGGATTACAAATACCGGCCCCGAAGGAAGACCAAGACCTTGCTGAAGAAGGACAAATACTCACTGCCCGGCAATCTGCTGGCCCCGGGGGGGGGCAACGCGGTGAGCAGCCCCGTCGGGGTGGGGCAGAGGATTGACACTTATGCCCACATGAACGGCTGGACCAACGGGGCTTACTCGCTGATGCAAGACCAGCTGGGCTACAGCCAGCACCCGGGCATGAACAGCCCCCAGCTGCAGCAGATGCACCGCTACGACATGACAGGCCTGCAGTACAGTCCCATGATGTCCTCGGCCCAGACCTACATGAACGCCGCCTCCACCTACAGCATGTCCCCCGCCGCCTACGGCCAGCAGCCCTCCACGGCCATGAGCCTGGGCTCCATGGGCTCGGTGGTGAAATCGGAGCCCAGCTCGCCGCCTCCCGCCATCACTTCCCACTCGCAGAGGGCCTGCCTGGGAGACCTGCGGGATATGATCAGCATGTACCTGCCCCCGGGGGGGGATGCCACAGACCCTTCCGCCCTGCAGGGCAGCCGGTTGCACAGCGTCCACCAGCACTACCAGAGTGCCGGGACTGGCGTGAATGGTACCGTACCACTAACTCACATATAAACTTGGCTGCTCCGGACGGCTCCCCGTCTTAATCCCTAACCCCACCACCGCGCCCTGGCTCCACCGGGACGTACGGCAGTGTTGCTCGTCTTAGCAGACTTAATACTAACTTTGGAGAAATTTTAAAAAGGAAATCCGTTAGTCGTGTCCTTTTTTTTTTTTTTTTTGTACAACCCCCCCCATTCGAGCAAGCTGTTATTTTAATAGATCACAACTCCTGCCTCCTAGAAGCCGCTGTGAAGTTTTTTAAACCACGGCAACTTCTTTCCTCGTTTCTGCTAGATTGGGCACTGTTCTATTCACTTAAAAGTTTTTAAAATATCTTGCATCTTCCAGTTTGATTTCTAGCGTTGCAATGAGATAAAAAAGAAAAACCGGCGGGCTTTTGTTTTTTAAACTCCGTTGTTCACATTACGTTGTGGTTTCTTAAGTGTTTTGTTCTTCCCACCTTACCGAGCCTCGCTTGGTTTCTATCCACAATCTGTAGCTTTCACGTCTTTTTAACTTTAGGGTTTTGTTCTTTAAAAAAAGGGGGAGGTGGGAGAGAGCTGTGCGGGTCGCAAACGCATTTCTTTTATTTATAGTAAGTTGTGTGTCTTGTTTTTTCTTAAGCTTTAAAATTATGTAAATTGGTTTGTGAATTTTACTGTGAACCATGTTTTGACA
>NW_009259199.1:950048-964723 GCF_000687185.1 Egretta garzetta
CCTCCCCACAGGACCAGCCCCTGGGGCCGCCTGCCCTCTGCTCCGAGCAGTAAGCCCCTGGCACCACACAGGCTCCCCTCTGGGCGGGAGCAGCCGTGCCAGAATCATAATCGCGTTGCAGATGAGAATCCACCGTGTTCAATAGCCTCAGCTCAACGCCTTCCATAACACTTCTGGTGAAATCTGGCAAGCCTGTGGCGTTGCTTTCTCCTGTTTGCTACCCTTCAGGTAGCAGTGTGCCTGTTACTAGCTCTGTCAGGAGAAGCAGCCCCATAACCCAGGGGTTTGAGAGAAGGTGATAGGATCAGCGGTGTTAGTACAGTACATGGAGATATTCGGGGGGCTGCAGCAGATCCCATTTCATCTCAGCTGGGGTTCAAGCTGCTCCCCAAGTGCTCTCCAGAACAGTCAGTGCCAGGACAGGTCTGGGAGGGCAAGCATGACGATACTGTTCCCTGAAACAGGTCTCCCTCAGCCTTCCCAGACTGGCATGCATTGGGAGTCTGACAAGAATGAGGGCTCCTGAGCAGGTGAGCTGCTGCCAGCACTGGAATTTTATTTGGTATCCTCAGAGCTGAACCACAGCTGCATCATTGTAAGTAGTTGTTCTCTTCATCTGAGTTCTCTGGAAGTAGATTCTCTGCCATGGAAGGGGAGAAACCCTGTTCTTCAAAAGTCTGCAGTATTTAAGTTCAAGTTACCCTCCCTGTTTGCTGCAAGTCAGGGCCTAGGGAGAGTCTGTGAGCAAGCCCCTGAGGGGTCACAGAGAGATGCCTTTGTATAAACTACCTCGTTCTCTCTGAAAGCTCATCTCAGTGGTTTGGCTTGTGGATGCTTTTCCTGAGCTATTGATTTTGAGATGCCCAGACAAAATCCTCATGCAGTTTTCAGCTTCCTGGGGCTGAACTTTATCCTGAAGTTCATAAATTATGGGCAGAGTTTGTGGAAAGGGTTGTAAACAGGCACACACCACTGGATAGGGGAGAGACCTGTTGGAAGCTGAAAGCAACGAACCCAGCTTTGTACGTAAGCACAGGTACAGATGCAGCCTCTTCCCTGAACACGAGTGTATTTTCCATCACAGAGCCAAGCGTAGAGCGAGACACTGCCTGAAAGACAACTTTTTTCAAAGAGCATTGTTGCATCCTTTGCTTGGACTCAAGAAATTTGCCTCCAGAACAAATGCAGAAACATGTTCCCTTCAGTGATCCTGAAGGTATGTTTTATTTGTACTGTACTTAATTTTTAAATTTTCTGTTTATTCTGGACATAGACATACATCCTGCATGTAAATGCCTTTTGAGCAATGTCCGTGCGGGATTTCATACTCCTGCTTGCATGGGAGGGATCAGAATCAAGCGATTAACATTCTCAGGGACAGCAGGTGAAATTACAAACAGTTATGTATGAGACACGTTGGCTCTGTGAAAGATGCATCTGCACAGGATCTGTTGCTCCAGAAATCCACAGCACTTTGCAAGACAGAGTTGTAAGCGAAATGCTGAGTTGTTGCATGTGCAAAATCATTAGCAGCTGTTTGCACAGTTAAAAAAAACTACAGCCTTATTCTAGATCATCTAGAATAGATGCAAGTGCATTCATTATCCTTTGAAAGACTGAACATTGGCCACGAAGAGGTTAATAATATTAGCATTTAAGTGTAATGACAATATTTAGGCTTTGGCATTAACACTTTTTTGAATGGAAGACTGGAAGATCACACTTGGTGCTACTGTTAGTCTGTCAAAAACACAGCGTATTTGGTTACATTCTGATGGTTCCTTCCTATACCAAAGAGCTGCAGAGTTAATTTAGTTCAACAAAAATTGGTAAGTGAAAATATTTTAAATTACAGTTTTGAGACAGTCTGGTTGGGGAGTGAATTCTAATAATTAGCAGAGGAATCTTATTGTGGGTATTTTAAGAATATTTTTTAAAACACATTTTTGTATTTCTAATGTTTTTTGCTATAAGAAGAGATGAATATTAAATTCAGTAAAAGGCATATGATTAGCATAAACACTCTATGAAAGCATTGAGAAATCAGTGCTTTCCCATATCAAACACCAGACTAAGGAAGTATACGTTTCAGGCACATTAGAAGGATAGCAACTTGTCTATCTCCCAATGTTAATGTGATTATTTCATAGGAGTGAATACAGTGGAAGAGGTGAAGTTAGGTGATCAGGGCTGGAATGTTGCTGCTATTCCCAATGCCTGCAGAAGTGAGAAGTTTGATATGGCTTCTTTTCTGCTTATATATACCTTTATCCTAGATTTATTGTAGTCAAGTGCAGTTAATTTATATGGTGCAGATTCACATTATTTCTATGGTAAACCTGGAGTGTCAAAACACAGGAATCTTAATGAGAAAGAGATAAAAATTGAACCAATTTATTTTAAGATTTCTCAAGGAAGGAGTGGAGAGCTGTTACTGCAGATCTGTTTGCACAGGGTAATTTAGTGGTTAATGCAGATTAAGTTTTCCGGAATAGTTTCCCATGTGTTTCTCTATCGTGACTTTTTACTGATGCCACTTGGATGCAATAATAATTGCAACACAGTGACTTATTTCATAACAGAATGTCCTCAGGATGAGGAATTAATTATTCTTTGCTGTGAATACCATTCACAGCCAACTTCTTTGTGTTGCTAGTCAAGTAAACAGCATTTCAGATTTGTCTCCTGCAAAGGCATCCTCAGAAGCTCATTATCCATTTTATACCTCAGTTTTCCAGTTTCTAAAAGGAGATCTATACTTACGTAGTGCAGCAGGGGAGGTTGCAATGCGTGTGAGCGAGTGTGCGTGTGTGAGAGCAAAAGAATGGGGGTGTGTGTCACAGTAAATCCGTACAAAGATGTATTTATACTTCCTCTCTGATAAAAAAAAAAAGTATGTACCACTTAAATTTTATTTAAGTCAGTGTTATGCTCAGGATGCTTATCGTTGTTGCTAAGTTCAATGGTACCATATTTATGCCAGGTTACTTTTTTTTGGTAATACATCAAATTAAGCTAAATCAGTCTAAGCATGATTTGGCCTGGTTTAAAAATGCTTGTGCTAATGTAACTGAAGTCTCTGATTCACGTGCACATGACATGACAAAGCAGTTGTGGGGTTTTAACACATTACTGCCCCAGAGCTGTTTGCTCAGTTGATCTTCTGGAAATCACTGCGCCTTTTTCTGTGCTTTGGCCATCACAGTTCACATGCTGGTGGATTGGTGCAAACTCACCTCGGCTGATGGGGAGAAGTGTGAAACATGAACTACTGCGTAAGCTGTGCTGCTTCCAAAGAAATGCGAAGTGAACCGGGTTCTCAGAGCCCCAAATTGCTGTGTGTATATTCCACGTGCACAGCAGCTCAGAGCTTGAAAAGAGTGGGGAAGGGCCTAGGAATAAGAGGGAAATTAAGCAATGTTAAAAACTTGTGAGCTTCTGTCATTTATCTCTTCTGGGGCTTCTGATTGAGACTTCTGGCCTCAGTGAGCTTTTTTCTTTGTCTCTGTGAAGAATATTATGCATCTTTTCTATACAGGCCATAGGAAATAGTATAGCAGTGATTGCGCCAAGCCTTCAGGATTTCCCCTTTGTACTAGTCTCAGCTTATTCATTTCATGCATCATCATTCACAGCTTGCTGTGCTGATTTCAAAAATTCTATACATCTACTTCACACAAAGGGGAGAGACAGAACATACTGGTGGACGTGCCTTAGGTGCATGTAACGACTGTTCTTGAATGCCATTTGCAAGGGAAGAAATCTTGAAAGTCAATGGGAACTTTGCCCATTCAGAGTTCAGGATAAGGCACTTGGCATTGATTTCATTTTCATTGTACTGTGCTGCCTCGTTGGAAAAGCTTTTCTTCCACTAAGTTAAGAAAAGATATTTTAATCCAAATAATTCTTTTTTTTTTCTCCTTTCTTTTTTTTGTTCTTCAAGATTCACCAGGCAGTTTTCATTTTACAGCCTGTAAATAGTAAAGGTCATAGTAGGAATTCCTTTTAAAAAGTAAGTTACACTTTTATTATTGAGCAAAAGGTTCCTTTCCCTTAGTCTGTTAAACAGGTGAACATTTGTGAAACAGGTGTGAATTTTTTATGAGTGTACCAGAGCTGGGATAATGGTCATACCCCTGAAGTAAAAGGAAGTACAGGAGCTGAACATACAAACTGCCAAACATATGCATCCAGGTAATTCGGTGTAGTTTTGCAGGCATTCAGCAGGTTTGCAGAGTTGCTGCAGTAAGGATTAGCCCTGGCTGCGTTCTCTTGGGGAATGGCCTAAGAACAGCTGAAGTTTTTCTGACTTGCCCAATTTTGTGCACAGCATGCAATGTTGTAACAGAAGGGGTTTTTAACTGCAATGTAAGGAGGCGAACTTCTTGAAAGTCTTTTGCTGTCTTTTCCAATGACTCTTCTGCTCTTCTTCTCACAATAGATTTCAGCCTGTACTTTACTTGTGTCAAAGGGGAATGATTCTAGCCAAGAACAAGATGTTTTGGTTTTAAAGTCCTATGTAAGCAGGTACCAATAATTTTGGATTAATTGTTAAAGGAAATAAGGATTCTTTTGTTGTTTTTTTTGTTTAGACAGCAATATAACAAAAAGATTATTTAAGAATTTATACTGGTGGCATTGAAAGATCTGCTGAAGATTCTAGGGTAGGAAACATGATTATTTTGGCCTCTAGCATTCAACTGTCCATCTGTGTGCTGGAGCTACTTTGTTATTCAATGGATGACAGGGCAATTAATGATAGGAGGAGAGTTGGAAGCTACATGGAGAAGCATGGCACTGCCAAAATCTGGCAGATCATTTGGATTTCCTGTTACATGAAACTTCTACCATCATTTTCTCTTCAGTTATTCAAGAGAGGACTAGAATTCAGGCTAGCCTAAGCAGATTTCAGTAGCACTGAACAAGCATTAAGTGAGATTTTGCAGGCCTGTATCTGATTCCTGTGCTCTGGTTCTGCTTGGCTCCATCTCCCTCCTCGATCCTGCCAAGATTCAGAAACTGGATAGGAACACAGCCTCCACATCTAGGGGTGTACTGACCATGCAGTCCTACTCTTTTTCAGACAAATGCATTTCCACTGGGCTGTCAGAATGTCAGGTCAGGATACTGCTCTGATACACACAACCTTGAGCAAGCTCAGTTCTCCTTACACTGAGGTTTTGCATGGGAAAATCCCTCCTTTCCTGACAGAACGACTGATCTCTAGTTTTCATCAAATTATACTTCCAAACAGCTTCACACCAGAAGCTTGTTGGTAGTCCCTAGCCAGTTGCTGACAAGATATGAAGATACAGCTGGCATTGTGATATTGCAAGAGTTGGGTGCTGAGCACCTCTGTACCTGGCTCAGTACAGGACTTCAAGAGGAGGAAGGGGGGCTAATGGAAAATGCTGCCCAGGAGCGGTGTTGGGAAGGCACTGGCAGACATTCGGTGCTTGATCTGCTTCATCTCCAGTGCAAAGCAGGTAGATGAGTAGGAAATGTCCTTCTGTCTGTATCACCTGATGGGCAAGCCAGCCTGGGTTGACAGCATTGCTAAGTGAAGCCAAAGTTTCTTTGTCTGGATGGAAGCCAGAAGGACAACTTGATGCTGAAGTAAGGGCATACTAACTTTCTCTGAAAGTGCTTGTGGTTATGTTACTAGGTTGTCTGCTTTGATTTGTGACAAGGAAGTAGGTGAATGTGGTCCTTGAAAAAGAAACGGTCTATAGGGTAACCTCCTCGGTGAGTTTCAGAACTGTGATGGCTGAGATTGTTACCAACCCATGAGAGAATTTCCTGGACAATTCTTAATAAGAACCACTGCCAGTTGTAGGTTTTAAGATTTCTCCCTTGGCTTGCCCATAGAAGCACCAGGGAGAGAAGAAGCGAGTAGAACAGACCCTCATCATCAGGGAGATCGGAAAGTTGTAAGAAAGTCAGGGTTATAAGATAGGGCTAAGCAGCTCAGGTGGGAGGGAGAGGATTTGGGTTTACCTTGCCTGCTTCATGAGAAACAAGAACACTTCCAAGGGGGGAGCAGGTGACTTTAATAAATTGCATCACAAATTTTGTTGCAAAAATAACCCTTAAGCACTTTTTATTTCAACATGTTTTATTCCGCGAGCTTTTCAGGGGAATAGGACTTGTTTTCCCCAACTTCTAAAGCATTAGGTGTGATTTTGATGATCACACTCATTCATATATCTAAGCAGGTTTAATGACCATTTGTGCCTGTCTTAATTCCAGCTCCAAAGACTGGCAGCCCAAAGGGAAGTGTGGGAAAGCAAATAGTAACCCACAGCATGGGAGGTAAGTGAAAGCTGTGGCTCTGTGAAACGCATTGTTCCAGCTAAACCGAGACCCTTCCCTTTTCTTTGAAGCCGTGTAAGGCAGCGTTTGCGATCTGCAGTGGCGCATGTGGAAGGCAGGACTGGAGACAGAATGCCAATTTAAAAGTAGGCTTTTATGATTTAATCACAAATATCATTCTCTTGCTGCAGACATGAGAAGTATGCATATAGAAAATGGCATTGTGGCAAATAGTACCAAGAGGGTTTTTTCTGAGTCCATTTAGTGAAGGCTGGGCAGTGAGGTTAGATGTAAAAAAGGAGAATGATACAACTAATGGAGATGGAAGGGGAAGGCCCAAAGATAATGGGATGAAAGGAGTTTATCACCTTGAAACATGTATGTTTCACTTCTGAGGATTATTTAAAACTGTGAAGAAAAAAATGCGATATTATTTTGTATTTAAAATACATCTGTATTTTCTGTATCTCATAGTTACTTTTTCAATATGCACAACGTGACCAGAATCTAGCTTATCCTTACCTTGAAGTGTGAACACAACAGAAAAATCAGTTGTAGCTAATGAATGAGCAGGGACAATAGAGATCTACTGGCATTTGTCCCTAAAATCTCTGTGTGAAGGGGAAGACGGGGGAGCTTTGGGAGGGAGCTAGCCCAGATCTGCTGAATTTTGATAAGAATTTCTCTAGTTTGTCTCCCATTCTGGTTGGCTGCATTATTATTTATTTCATCACTCAAATTGTGGTAGGTGCTGCTTGCCTTACAGTGTGAATAACAAGCTGTTGGGCTCGGTAGAGTTCACTTATGCAGTAGGCAAGAATAATTCTCTCCTCTGCAGGAACTGCTGGGTAAAATTTAATAGTCTTGGCTGTACCTTGGCCCCAGGGGGTTAGGGTAAAGGATCATAGTGGTCCCTTCTGACCTTAAAATATATAAGTATATAACGGTACCTAAGTATGTACCAGGATTGTATCTTGGCCACAGTACAGTCAACGGATTCCCCCTACAGCATCTTCTCTGACACGTTACAGTCTAAAAGCTTAAGAAGGACACAGGGTGCAGCAGTATGACCACAACGGATGTTGTGGGAGAACAGGCAAACTACTAAAAGAAGGTCCTGTACTTACTTGGATGTGTCATATGGCATACATATGGCACAGGAAGTATCAGTAGATGATGCATAAATGGACATGTTCATGTACATTCCCTTGTATCCCTGCAATAACTTTTGCTGAAGTATAGGACATCAACATTCCTTAAATAACTGTTGGATCAAGTAATACAGAAAACAAATGTATACTATCAGGTCCTTGTGTTATCCCAAAATGGTGCTGCCACCTTCCCACTTCTTTATTTGATAGCATTGTTCATATTCGTTGTTAAACTTAACCTGAAGAGGGACATTAGTAATAGCTCTCTGGTAAAATTTGACTAATCATAAACTGAAAATAGCAACCTTTTCACCTGAAACATCTGTCTGAGCACATTCTCATTCCCTTGGTCTAGTGAAGTGCATCATCTTCAGATTGGAATATTTGTCAGTAGGATCAGCTGTTAAATGTTTGACAACATTTCTATTTCAGTGGCCTTAAGTACCTTCAACATTTACAGGCTCTTGAGGTAAGAGGGAAAGGGAAGATAACACCTAGCTAGTGCTAATGATTCTGATGGCTGAATACCAAAGAACCAGTTAGGATTGCACTGTTGAGGTGTCTTTAGATCCAATAGGCCAGGAAACTATTTTTATCATGAAAATTTAAATAATGTAGAAATTGCCATGTGTATCGGAGATCCTTGGTATCTGCGGATTTATGTCCTCACTGGCAGGTAGAGAAGACGGCAGATTCCACAGTCCAGTAATGATTTGTCATTTGCTTTTAAGGAATCTCTCAAATGTCATGGCTGTGATAGAGGCATGGTACAGATGTGCAGAAAGAGGGTGTGCTTTCCATTAAAGAAAACTAAATTGGATAAAAGGAGGGTGACCAGGATGCTGATGCAGTCTTCCCACCTGTCGGTACCTGGGATGCAGCATGCATGTCTGCGCCACGTTGTCAGTCACGCAGAGCAGTTGGAGAAGTGCGAGACCACAGCTAAACAAATTACTTTGGCCAAGAGATCTAGAAGACATTCTCAGGAGAGTTATAAAGAGGTGGATATATGTGGGACTGTGTGATGACTAGTGAAGGGAATAAGCAGTCTGCATAACACCTGAAGGATGCAAAAAGAAAAACTGCTGGGTGGTGCCCTGCAACACAATCAGGAAAAGTGGGTTAGATTTAAGGAGGATTTTATCAGAGGAATGCCAGGAAAATAAAAGTCAGATGTACAAGGTTATCTCCAGGAGAACGTTTCAGATGTTAAAGCAGGACTGGCTAAAATGAACTGCACTGCAGAGAAGAATCTTGTGCTGGAAGAAGGGGAGATCAGTGTTTCATGGCTGCTCTCTGCACATGATTTCTGTGAGTCACCACTGGCAGTTCGCATTGGCTGGTCAGTTTGACTTGCGTTTCCAGTAAGTTTCTCTGTATTGTTCTCCTGCATGAACTCAGGCTTTGCCTGAGCTTGAGCATTCGGTCATTTGTAAAATAATTGATTTGCTGTGATTGAAACATATGCAATCAGGTGCATTCCTGAATGTCACGGAAGCTTGGGAGTGCTATACTGGGACAGAACTTGTGGTTTGATAATAATTCCTCATTTGGGGGTTGTTTTCCCTGTTAGATCTCAAAGCACTTTGCAAAGGAAATCAGTGCAACTCATTTACCTTAGGAAAATGGTCTAGGGACACTCAGTAAGGTAGTGGCAAAGCCAGTAGTCATCCCTTGTCTCTGATGCTCTGCCCACTGTTTGGAAGAGAAACTTCAGAACTGGGCTTATTATTGTCCTGTCTGCTGCATTTCCTTATGTTGATGATGGCTCCAGAAGAGCTTCAGCAGCCCTAAGAGGGAATTGCTCCCAATTTGCTCCTTATACCTCTGCTAAAAGTTACTGGCCTTGGCGAGGGAAGTGTATATATGCCGGCTCTTCAGCCACTGCATACTAGCTTAAACTAATTGTGTCTTCAGATGCACTGGACTACTTATGATAGAGGGATGGTAGTCTTGGTGTGTCATATGGGCTTGTCACCCTGGTCGAGGGAAAGTGAAGAGTCATGTGGTTGCTTATTATTTATTTAGGGACGGCCAAACTAGCAGTGTGTGAGGATGCTGCATCCACTCAGCGCTGTCTGAGCCTTCCTGGAGGCTTTGTCTGATAGCTTTGGAGATCTGAAGGATCTGCATGCCCTTCCTGGTGCTGACAAGGCCCTGTGTGCATTTGTAATTTGCAGGGGAGTGCTTTGTGCCACAAGCCAGGTGGAACTTCAGAAACCAGTCAACACAAATTCACTCAAGTATTTTTGATTTAAAGATACCCTTCCTCCTCCCAATAAAGGACAACACTTAAATGTTGGTCTTAATTTCACTAAAAATATAATTTCTTGAAGCATGTATCATGCTTTTCATTAAACACAAAAGGAATTTTATGTGTTTTGCAGTAAAGTGTACAGATGAATCTGAAAGACAAGGAAAGATAATGGGAATTAAAGTCTACCAGTGTTCCCTTGCAAAATTTCTACATTGTGGGGATTTTATGTAAGTTTATTTTGCTTCAAATCAATTTTGTGGAAGGGTAACTTGTAGCTGAGTTTGCTGCTGGTGCATCCGTTGAATCTACTAGCAGCTGCAAAATTCCAGGAGCCAGGACTTTTCATGATTCAGTGACCATGTAATTGGGCATGGGATTTATTCAGCCTTTTCATTCTATGTGACCCTACCAAAACATCCCGGTTAAATTCTGTAGCTTTATGTTGTGCATCCTGAATGAACAGCTCACAATTTAGAATCCATTTTATTTGCATATACAACCAGATAAAATATCATAGTAATGGCTACCTGCTTTTTTGCATCATTGTTAAAGCTTAAAGTCTACAACCTGACTTTAAAACATAGTGAACTGGGCCTTTGTGAGCAAAGGGCATGGGATTTGTTCTCTGTGTCTGCTTTGGATACTGCCTGGAGTCAACTGACATCAGATATTTCTGCAAGCCAGCTACTAAATGGACCATCAGGAATGGACACAAGCGCATGCAGAGGGGATAAACTGTCAAGCACATCCTCAGCCCCCATCCTGCAAAAGCCTTAAAATACTGTGACTTAATCATTTAGCAACACTATTTGACTCTTGGGAGCCAGTTCCCTTGTCTTTATCCGCCTTCTGGCTGGGAGCTCTGGGTGTGGGAGGAATGCGGGATTGGGTGCTTATCTCTTCATCTTGGCTCCGCTGTGTTTTGAGTTGCTCACTTGAGTGGTGATGTGCCTGGAAAAGACTGGCTGGGGGAGATCAGCTACTGCACTGAAAGGCGCCGGTGGGAATGGAAGTGGAATATATATGGGGAATATAGTTTTGTATTGTGGTCTAGATTCTTTATGCTAAAACTACATAGTATAATTGAAATTACATACTTTCACGTGCAGGTTGTATGTCAGCGTACGTTGTGCATAAGACAGCTTTATGTAAGCAACGGGTCACCGCTGGGAGTCCACCCAGAGGTTATCATCTGTGTGAGAGTTGTTGCTTCTAGCACTAATGGTCAAGGTTTCAATCTCTGTTATAGGCTTTAGTGTGGAATAACTAGTTTTACAAAGGTGTGGCTGAAATAAACATTTACTGTAGGTTTCACTTCCAAGGCCTATGGTATGACAGGATTACAACTGCAATATCATCCAGGAGAAATCTGCAAAACCGCCAAAAGTGCCTTTTTACGTGTGAGAATTTGTTGTAGGTTGTTTCAGGAAAGAAAGGGGGAAAGAGCGCCTTAAAATGCTGCTGTTATTAAAAACAGAAATAGAAAAAAATGTTACAGAAGTGAGGTTTCCTTTCTTAAATGAAGTCTGATTTTTTCCAGAGCAGTAATGCTCATCCTATATCAGTTGTTGCTGACTTCATTTGGAGGAGGTGAAACCAGACAACTGCTGGTTACTCAGCTGGAGAAGCATTATCGGTGTCTGGGTGAGCAAGGGCTGCTGCGTGGTACAGGGTTGGAGAGTGGCGAGGAGGAGCTTTGCTCAGGTCTCTCGTAGAAGGAGCATTGAACAGGACTGTCAGTACTCTGGCAGCCCACAGGACTGTCAGAGAAAGTATTGTGATGGCGTTTGCCACATCCTACTCCTTCGGGTTTATTGTATTTGTAGCCAGTGTTAGTGGGTCCAAAATCTTTGTTGAGAAGAGCACTTTTAACCCTTCTGGATCAGCCTGAAGCCTCCATGATGGATTGCTAACAACTGCTTGGCAGGTCTGCTGCCTTCCATGCTTTCTTCCACTCTGATGAGTGAGACACCTATCCATGGTGAGCACTTCAGGTGTCCTAGCTCACTTGGGAAAAGTAAAATACTGCATGTGTGCAAATACGTGCAAAGTGTGCCATATATAAAGGCCTCATTTGAGTCCAAGGCTTTCTGAGTGCTGCTACACAGCACCACACCTCCTTCCTTATTTTCTGGTCCCGTGGGATAGAAGAAGTTCAATGATCCATCAACCAAATGGAGAATTGGAAGAACCTAAAAATGTGAGACAGCTGTAGCTGTAAGGGAGAAAGGAACGGTGCAGGGCTAACAGTGCTGAGAAAATCTTAAGTTAAAGGGGACTCTGAGCACATTGCTTTTAAGTGACTCTTTTCTAACACTTCTTCAATTCTATAATAGTTGCTGGTCACTCTGGTTCATCACACAGCATGGAATAGCACAGTTGCAGTATGAAGTAGGCTCATAAGAGAACTCGTGAGTTTGCTATTTTTCACCCTTAGATTAATTTTCAACATTCCGGAGTTAAAATGGTAGACCACACAAGGCAATAGCAAATGCACAATGCCCTAATTATCACAGGGTTAACCTCAGGGATGCCAGAGTGCCCCATCAGTCTCAGTAAATGAGTGAGCCATCAAGGGACTGGAAGCTGTCGGAGGGCATCCTGCATCTGCATTCATACCTTCAGAGGCTTTGGTTTCCCACATCGCATTCCACCCAGGAACGACCTCAAATCACTGTGCAGAATTCAGTGAGTTCAGCCACAAGCACCAGTACTCCCTGGTGCCCAGAATCCTAGCAGTCTTACAACATCCTTGGGTAATGATGAGAGATCCCTAGAGATTAGAAATATGTAGCTTTTGCATAGGCTTGCAAATGATAAAGCCAAAATGTTAGAGCCTGAATGCATAAAGAGAGGGTGCATTCATACACAGAAGGTAACTCAGTTTCAGATTATGCGTTTAGTTGAAGTAGTACAGCTTTTGATAAAACTGCATTTTATTAATCTTCTTTAATAGATTAGAAAATCTGGGGGTTTTGCACCCAGATAGTCACTTAACTTTTTTTCTCTTTCTGCAGGTGTTCTGTATCTTTTTTTCACCCTTGAGAGCTGGGCAACTGATTGAGGTGTCCCTGAACTGATTGATGTAATTTAAAAGTTCATCTTCAAAAATCTTTGCCTTGAACTGCAGGGTTGAATTGGAACAGCTATTTATTAGCTTCCAGACTCATCACCCAGACCATCTTTTCTCTTTATGTCCAAGCTGAATATTTTTCTTCTCTAGCTTTCTGGGTATCCAGTGGATGCCAAACATTTTCACACCCATCTTCTATTATCTTGCCCCGAAGATAAAACTCATATTCCCTTAGGCTCTAAACCTTCTCTGGTAAATTCCTGTCTTCCTTCTGGGAAGAGAGACTTGCTTTCCAAGCCCAATATGGCAGATGTAAGAGTAATGAAATTAAAATAATGTGAGTTTTTTGACATATGAGAAAAGACACAATTGCAAGATTGGGACCTACATTTATGTTAGAGAATACAACCAGTGGCTAACTTATAGACACCAGCCATATACACTACAGTCTTAAGTGTTAGAGAAGGTGTTAGGAAGGATGCTGTAAAATAAATAAAACCAATTTGCCTTAGAAAAAGCATTAAACTTAGGTTTTTATTTTTTTTCTTTACATCCTCTAAACAATGAAATTTCTGTGGAAAGTAAATTTTAAGTATTGTAATGAAAAATATGAAGGTGTTACTATGCTGTGATGGTTTAAGTGGTCAATAATTGCAAGTAATTTAACAAATATTGACTATATGCGATGACTCTGGGGTGCCAAGCAATAGATCAAACTTATAACCCTCACTGGTGCCTACCAAGCTCAGCCTGAGTGCAGCTGAGGGCATCCATGCATTGGGAACAGCCCTTTCGTCAGCCGGGCGATGTGCTGAACGATTCAACTGCCTTTCCTGCTCCTCTGCCAGAGATTACCTGTTGCTTAAAGCTGAACTGCAGCAGGGATGTGCTCCTGAACTGCTGCAATTCACAGGTTGGTTTATCAGTGTAAACCACCCTTAGTCCTGCTTTATTGTTCACAGCCCAGAATATTTACATAGCATTTGAATGGAGCATCGCTGTGGCTTCCACTGCTGAATCCAGTGGGAATTGTGCATCAGAGCCCTCAGGGATTTACAGGACCTTTTCCAGTCCCTAAATGAACAGCACAGAATGTAACTTTTCAGAGCTGGCAGAAGCCAAGAGTATGTGAATATTAGTGCCATGTGCTGAGATCATTGAGAAGAGTTGGGTGCGGATCCGATTTATTTGATACCTGACTTTGAACTGATCTGCACAGTGCAGCGCAGCCAATTCTCGCTGGTTGCTGGAAAGACATGAAGAATGAAACTGTCACCTTGTGTGCCACTGGACACAGCCTTGGTACTGTTAAACTCCGGGACTTCTGTAGTGCTTTTCAGGGAATACTGTGGAGGCAGTTTGTTTTGCAGTTCCAAGGGCCAGAGGAGCCCAAGGTACTTCTGAAAATTCTTGCAGACAGTGCAGACCAGCAGGATTGGTGCCTTGTCCCCCCATCCCTGTCACTAGTGCAGCCCCCCGGGCAGCCACAGCTCTGGCCTGTGGCTTCTGTGCTTGGTGGGCCAGCGAGGGCCAGGGGGGAAGGTGCTAAAGCCTCACCCTTGTATGTAGAAATGCAAGTCAGGCTTAGTCACGATCTGGACTTAACTGTTCCAGCTCAGAAGGATTTACAGGCAGGATCTGAATGAATGGAGGTGAGCTGCATGTTGATGGCTGTTTAAGTGAAGGGACTGACAAGGGGATCCATAGCTGCAGGCACCGGACCAGCTTACGGCTCCCAGCTGCCCAGGCAGCTCACAGCTCCCGAACCGGTTGCTGAGCTGCTGTACTCAGGAGGGTGTCACATCGGAGGGGAATGGGCTGATCTTAGCTTCCCTTGAAACCTGGATGCTTGGGCTCAGCAGCTGCCTGGCTTGTGGCTGGG
>NW_009259199.1:965158-986521 GCF_000687185.1 Egretta garzetta
CGTGCTGCGGCGCGGGGGGAGCCTCAGCTGCGCCGTCCCCATCTCCAGCCACTGCCCTCAGCACAGCGCGGTTTGCACTAGCGGGCAGGCAGCACCGTTCTGCTGTGCAAGCGGGGGCTGCTGTTCTAGCAACGTTGCCTGTCAAGCAGAAATTTGTTTTGGAAAGCTCAGATGTATTGAGAAAGATTTCACGTGAATTTCACATTTATACGCAACCCCGGTTGAACAATTCCAGCAGGAGTCAAGGCTCCCCCAAGCCCTTGGCCTGGAGACGGGACCCTCCGCTGTTCTGCCCCGCTGACGAGGCATATGGGACACTGCAGGGTGAGGTGTCCAACCTGTGACCTCCCAGTGTGATAAACCCATTATTGAGCCCTAAAGCGACCTTCTTACGTACTTGGCATTATTGTTATCGGTGATGATCAGAAGATGGGGGAGGGCGGGCACCCTGATCTGTGAAGTCCCCATGAAAAGTGCTGGTCGGGGAGGAGGAGGAGGAGGCGGCCCACCCAGTCTGGCTGCTGGGAGGCGACTGCATTCCTCCGCTCCCTTCCACCCAGGGTGGAGCAGGGTCCAAAGCAGCATGTTTGCTTTCATCTGCCCAGGTGATAAGCAGGCAATATCCAGGTAACCCCGAAACATCTTTCCCTTGGCCCTTCTCCTCTGGAAGAAGAGACATTTGTATTGGTCCTCTACTCAGGATTAATAAAAATATGACTGGGTGTATAGAAAAAAATCTGCTGAGGGTTGGATTAGGGCTGATCAGGGCTGATTAACTTTGCCCTGAGGTGCGTCGGAAGATTCTTACCATAGCCTGGACTTTTGCAAAGTGCTGCCCAGCAGCCGCTCTCCATACTGGCCTCACCCACACTCCCTTGCAGAGGGGACAATGTCTTAACGTAGTGATGCTGCCTGTTGTAATTTAAAAATGAAATTTCACAGAGGCATAAGAAGAACAATCCCAAATGTCTCAAAAATTATGTGATTGACCAAATTGGCTGAGATTGTTACAAACGGTAAAAAATATGAAGGCGCAGGATTTCTAAGAGTGACGTGGAGAGTGATTATAGGAATCTCTAGGAGCAAAGGCCCGTAACTCGGGTTATAGGGTGGCACTTTGCTAGATAGGTGAGCAAAGAACTCAGCGTGTTGCATAGAGTACTAAAGGTAGGAAAGAGCTTATTTTTCAGATTAACTGAAAATTTTAACCTGGAAAAATGTGGGATCGACTTTTTGATCAGTGTGGTTGTCCAGGCTGATCTACAGCAGTATGTGCAGGATTTTGCCTGGGAGGGTAGTTACAAGTTCTTTTACCCCCATTTCTAGAGGATCAGTCGTTACACCTGCTATGCAAGTGACATTTGGCTTTTTTGGGGTTTTTTTCCCCGTTTATGCCTTAGTTTCTTGATCTTTGGTATTCTGTAGCAATGCTAACATTTGGAAGGTGTTTATGGGTTGAAAGCACCGTGTGGGTGATAGGCACTGCTTTCGCGATGTAAGTCGTTGAGTGCAATCAAGAGCTGCAGATCCAGCCCATTGCTTTTTAGCAGGTATTTTGTCTCTGTGCACGTTTACTTCCAGTCAGACAGCTTAATAACATCGGCACTTTTAGCTCCCAATTAGATTTTTAAATTAACCCTTCATTAAGGTGACAGGAGGTGATAGAGACAGATTTCATTGTAATGAATATAAATTAGGGGTATATTCTGCACCTCCCATTGTTCTGCATGTTTGGCTGGAGACAGCTTTCTCCAGGGGCTTGAAAAATAACTTCTTTGAGAGGTTAGATTTTCAAAGGATTTGTAATCATACTTAAAATCTCTCTTCTCCCAGTCATACATATACAAACTTGTTTGTTTAGAGAGTAACGATTGGGACTGCTTGAACAGGGGCATGTGGGAAAGGCAGAAATACTTTGTAGGGGATTTAGTAGAGCTACCGTTGAAGTATTTGTAACACCTAATTTTGTGTGGTGGCTTTGGGCAAAGTTTTCACCTGCCTCTGCCAAGGATAAAGATTTTCCTCTGAGTTCGGATGCACACACTGAATTAGTGTATTTGCAAATGAAGGGCACTTTATTATTTCCTTTTTTTCTAGGTGATAATAAAATTTATAGGAAGAAGTTTGTGTCTTTTTATTTTTTTTTTTTTTAGGTCCTGTGCAGAGGTGTGTGTAAATTGACCCAAAATATACTACGGCTACTTAATTTGGAGTTCATTGCACATGTTGGGCGGTATGAGTCCAAGCATGAAGGAATGACATCTTCGTGCCAAACACCCTCAAGTGCTGGGCTGGCATTTTGTTAATTATATATGCTATTTTATTGACTTAATGTTCATGCCATGGCAGTGCTCGGCAGAAGGGCTCGCAGGCCTTGGGGTACAGTTTCATGCTAAGTCTGAGCTGCAGCCAAAGGTGCTGCCTTCTACTTTGTGCCAGGGCAGATGTTCTTATGGTCACCTGGATCAAGGATCTGGAAATGAATGTTTTTCTTCCAGAATGATTTTTCAGCTGGATTAACTCTTGCAAGTGGCCAGTGCAGGAGGAGAGTGGCTGTGAGAAAGGAATGCAGTGTGAACTGTTTTAGTATAGCGCAGATTTAAAGCAATGAAGTCATGTCTGCAGGTGTGGTTGGGGAAATTGTGATGCTCGCTGCTTCAAGGGCACATGTAATAGTCAGAATTGTGTGTGTTTAAGGGATTTGGTTAAAAACACAGCAATGTGTATGTTTGGCCAGTTTTTCAGGATAAGCAAAAGAGTATATTTTATTATTGCCTGTGCCTTTTTCTATTGCTTTGGAATATGAGTAGTCTTTAAAGGTAGGCATATGCATAAGGCTCTTCAGGATCAGGGTTAAGTATAGTCCTTGCTGCAAACAGGCCTGTCTTGGCTGTGTGAGCCATATTATTATTTTTCTTTATCAGGACGTTAAAGTGTTCTTTTTTAGCAGACTCATCTGTTTTCAAAGTCTCTTGGGTTTTAAGTAGCTATGAAAGAAATAACTTTTATTTATTTATTTTCCAAGTCTTTCTTTTTGCCACAGTAAAGTGCACTTTTTCCTCAAATAAAACATTTCCCCTCCCCCTGTTAAGCACATTGAAAAATATTGTATTCATTGCTGCTGTATTCAAAACAGCAAGGTTTTAAAATTTCACCAAAAGCAACATTAATGTATGCTGAGTCAGCTCTTGTAGTTGTTTCATTCAACTATATGTACTTTCATGCAAAAGTATGTGCTGATTCCTATACACAGCCATAAGAAAATATGGTGATGGGCAGCTCTTAATTATTGTGTGTGCTGAAAACTCTGTTCCTTCTTTCCTCTTCCAGAGATTGGAGGTAATGGCTGCGATCTCTAAGGAGGAGAAAGGCATGAGAAGGTATGTGTCAGAGACCAGGGGAGAGGAACAGCAAAAATCTACCTGTTGCATAGCACTTTCCCTCAATAGCTGAGAGTACTTTACAAGCAGTGAGGAGAGCTGTTGAGCACCTCGACCGGCCAGAGCCTGCGGCAGGAGTCGTACTGGCGTACCTTGGTCTCAGACTGGTGCTTTAGTGGCCCAATATTTACATGATGCAGGAGACCCATGTTCTTTTTCTTTCTTCTTTTTTTTTAAACTTTCTTGGGTGTTACCTGTGTCAAGAACGCGCTGTCTTTTGGCATAACAACTTCCTCTCATTTCCTGGAAATAAGGAATGGTTGGTTGAGTGAGTTCTTAACAGTCCCACCTCGTAGCTTTAAGATGTCTATCTCATCTGTCCTTCTGAGCATGCCAGCATCTACTGTGCTGGACATTTCGCTGTGCTATTTGATTCTTGCAAACTGCTTTTTAAAGAAAGTTCAAGGAGTTTATTTTAGAGTCCTTCAGTTGCTGCCAACCCACCGGAGTGGAGGGTACCTTCAGTACCTCTCCAGATAAGTAAATTGGGAAAGCACATTTCCCTCAGTGTGTGATGTACATGGCCAGTTTGGGCTCTTTATGTCTAGATTTGCTCTGAATGATCAGAAAATAGCAGGAGGAGGATGCCTGAATGTAATTTCTCTGCTGCGATTAACTCCACTTGCTCTCTGATCATTTCAAAATCATAAAACAGATTTTCTTCAGAATTTTTTGAAGACAAACTTTTTTTTTTTGTGCAAACCACATCATGAGAAATGTCAGCCTGCAAAGGTTAGATAAGTCACCAAAGCTAGTTGTAAGAATAAAGGTAAGTAATTTCAGACTTCACAGTATTATTAGGGAGGCATTTGACTGCAGTGACAGAAAATTTATTTCAAAGCCAGTTAAATCTTGAAATATTTTAAGAGTTCTTCCCAAAGTGACAGTGCTGTGGTAGTAATTTTCTAGATGAAGTGGGGAAGTTATGAAGTTCCTTTAGCAAAGACAAACTGATCTGTCACTCTGTTTCCTGGTTTTTACTCACTGTAGTGATAATATTCTAGTTGGGAACTTTTCCCGAAGCACACCGTATTGCGTCAAAGGGTGTCTTAAGGCAATGGCACTTTGTAGGCTAGTTATTAATGGCTGGTTTAGGGTTAAAAGCAGCCAGGTTCTGAAAATCGTGTGTTACTAATAATTTCAGAACTATAATCTATATAATTCCAGATAAATTTATTATTGGTTGGGGAAAAACTTAACTCGAAATGAGACATCATCTTGCACATGTTTAGCTCTAGTAATTTATTTTATGAAATGAGAGAATTGTGAGGTTGCATTATCAGCTTCATGGGTTCCATATTGTGTCATTTATTGATTAGGTGCCATTGCTAATTTGTCATTTTTTTCATAATTTTGTCCTAAAGCGTTACCGTTAGCCAAATTTGTCAACTGGACTCATGTGACCAGACATGCTGTCAGTTCAGACATTTAGAAACAGAGTTGATGCACAGAATAAAGGTGTAATAATTGTTAGAATACACATTGCATTTTTCCACAGGGGAGAAAAGAAGACTTACTGAAACATATCTGAGCCATTTTGAAAACCTGCTTTTTAAATGACAATTGCCAATACCATATAAACAATGCAACACAAAATCTGTTTCCAGACCACGGATCATTTCTAAGTACTTGAACCTCTTACTTCTTTATTCTGTTGTTATACGGGAAATACCTAGTGTATGTGCAGAGGTGAGAACTGTCAAAAAGTTGCTGTTTATGTTCCTGTCACCAGGATTCATTTGATGATACTACTGTGATTCCAGCAGCAGAAGCAATCCAGGAACAGTCATGCTTTCATTTAGCCTGTTTCTTGAAAAACTCATTCCCAGGGAATGAACTACCTCTGAACCTTGCTTGCTTTTCATCCTCAGCTTTGTAATGTGTGTTGCCACCACTACCATCTTTTTTTGTGCAGAGGTCCCTTTGAGGGGCTGCTGAGCTTGCTGAGGGCTCTACCAGTGCAACACAAGCAGGCAATTACTGAGATGGAAGGTTTCTTCCACAAACGCCAATAGAAGGGTAAGCAGAAGGCTTTTAGAAAATTTTCTCTGTACCCAGAGCGATGCTGGTCTTTAACGACCACCATGCAAATACCACAATCACAGGAGGCTTGAAGAGCTTTAGCAGAGCTCTGTCTCCTGGCACTTGTGGAAGATGTGAAGGTCTGCATGCTGCCTACTCATCTTGGCCAACAGTTGTCCTTGATTTCTGTCTACTCACTTGCCAGGGGATGTTTTATTCAGAGGTACCACGTCCAAGGAGCTGATGAATTCTGGCAGAGGACTGGCACAAGTTAGCAAATTCTGCCTCTGCTGTAAAAATTTCTTCCATGGAGGCAGCAATGTCAAATGGCTGCCACTGCTTCTTCACACTTGATGACACCTGTGGACACTTACGTACGCTGACAGCTGAACTAATGGCTGTCTTCTAGCTTCCTCCCTCCTACTTGTTATTACTGAGCGTACTGCAAATGGGAGGCATCAGCATCTTATTTGGCAGAGCTGGTTAGAAAGCTGCGTTTGGTGCTTGAGAAAATCCCTTGTTGACTTTCCTAACAAACAGCCATTTTGTACATGACAGGCGTTTATTTACAAGGCTGATCTTGGATGAATGTTGTATCTATTACAGTGAATAATGTTGGAGACATCATCATGTAATATTACCCTGTACAGAGTTTCTCACAATTTCTCTTGAGAATTGCTTGAACAACATGTACAGAGTAAGAAGGAGGACAAATTAGGACCTCTCTTGGGTACAAAGAACAAGTCTACATTGCGCAGCTGGAGCTGTGCTGATAACTTTACAGTTGGTTAACAGCTAATGGCTTCATGGATCTGAACTGTAGCAAATCTAGGAAGATGTCTTTCCCTGGAAATATTGCTGCAGCAAGCTTTCCTTTGTTGACTGAGAAATAGCAGTTTGGGATGGGAAATAAATAGAAGTTCTCAGTTGCTCAAGGTCTTAGTCCAGTGTAATGAACTCTGCTGCCTCTGAGGGGTAGTGTTGTGGTGTAGGGTTGCCAGGCATAGCCTTACTTCTTGCTGCTTTTTCTCTCCATCCCACCTGAGTGTGCTCTGGGGGTTTTTCACAGTATCTGCTACTGTTTGATTCTAATAATCAAAATCCAAAGTTTCAGAGAATTTATCAGCCTGCAGTGATTTCAAGGTCTCTGTGACAGCAAATATGGACTGTGACCCACAGGGAAATCCCACTGTACTCTTGCAGAAATAGTCAACATGCTAATAAAATATTCTAGGGAGCAAATAGTTCCTTCTGAGGGCTATAGGGAAAGCTGCTGATTCTTAGAGTATCCTTATAAAAACTTTACATAATGGAAGATACTGAATTTGAGTTGTGACAGCAGAAAAATCTGCAGAGAAGGCATCAGAAAAGCCATATGGAGGCTTGACTGCAGGAGGAAGCTGACAAAACAGATTCTTCTTTGAATCCAAAGTGGATTCAAACCAGAACAGAAAAGAAGTGTTCACACTGTTATCCAAGAAGTGGTGCTGGAATCATTATTGCACATTCAGTTCCTAGTCATTCCAGAGCAACATCCCCATGGCAGTTTATTAACAAGTGGCAAGAAAAATGTTTTTCTTGAGGTTGGATTCAGAATTAGGCTCTAAGCAGACCTCCCGCTCCAGGCTGAGCTGTGCCAGGGAATCCCGCATGGCTTCCCCAGGATGCTGCCAGAGGCCATGGTCCCCTCTGGTCTGCCCAGGGCAGCATGCTTGATCTTCCCAAACCTCTTTCAGTCTAATAACCTGCCTGGATTGAAGGCCTTGTGTTTCTAGGGCTTATACCCACCCAGCTCATTGGGGCTGGAGTAGAGGTGCCCATACAACCTCCTGCTGGCAGGCGTCAGCAACCAGTACAGAGCTACACAGCTATTACACAGCTCGCAATATATAACCAGTCGTGAGAGGGCTGGAGTCAAGAGCCTCTTCCAGTGGTTTCTGTGGATCTGAGACATGACACATACTCAGTCCTTATGTACTCTGCTTCTGCCATGCCTGTGTAATTGGCTTCTGCCTGGTAGCATCACCTACGGGTGTTGTCCCTCCCCTCCCTGATAGTTCATTGTTAACTTGCGTAACTCCAGCTTCTAAGGATGGTTAGGAAGCTGACATAGTGAATAGATCATTACCTGTAATAATCAGCAATTTAGAAATTTGCCTCTATGGAAAGTGTTTGGCAGTCTTATTTGTTAGGGAAAAAAGACAAAGTGATAATTTCTGTAATTGGTAACTTACCTGTTTTCTTTCAGGGTGAGGGCACTTTCATACCAAAATCACTGTAATGTAATTCTCATAGCATCTTTTTAATTTGTTATGGTTTTAATTGCTGTTTAGATGAAACATTGTAGAGCAGAAAAATCAAGTTAAGATTTTTTTTTTCCTTTCTTTTTATTTTTTAGACTAGTCACAGTAAAATGCAAATAGAAAATAGTGAATAGGAAACTTTGAAGTAAACATGCTCGGATGATGTGGAACTTAATGCAAGACAGCAGTCAACAGTAATAAACGATTATGTAAGGACTATTAAATCTTAATTTAGTATTCGTACAGCCTCATTGGCAAACATAATTTTTTTGGTATCTAATTGGACAGTGTTCTGTGACTGTGAGGCAAAAATGATGATCCAAACTCATACCTGTTCTGATAAATGGAGATATCATTAGCAATATGAAGTAGGTGATCACGACTTCTCTCTTTTTCATAAATTACACTAAATAACCATAATGCTGCAATTTAGCGGTCCAAAGTTCATCCTATTCAGCAGGCCATCCATAGTCAACAGTTTAAAGAAAGGGGACCTGCTGAGAAAATGGTGGTCTAATCAGATGCCATAAAATCTGGCTGATCAGATGAGTCCCATTTTCTTTTTTTGTAAGGAGATCCTAATGAAGCAGTGCATTGAGGGGATTCACAACTTTTGTTCCTCCGTTTGATTATTCAGGTTGGCTGCACCAAGTTCTAAACTAAGCAAGTGGAGTCTAATCCTCTGGGCTGTTTGCATACATGCTGTGTTTTACAGGAGACTTATTAAATCCCACTTTGCCAGCTACCAAATTGTGTGCGTCTTATCTTCAGTCCAAATGATCAAAACACTAAAAGATGCATCAAATCAAATCCAGTCATCAAATAGGAATCTACTATTATTGTCTACTCCCTGCTTGCTGGCTAATTTACCAAGCATAGCAAAAATGAAAAGTACTTCACGCTGCATGCTTCATGAATATCTAAGCTGGTGCAAAGCAGATGGGATGCTGTATGCATGTTTAGCTGAAGGTTAAACTTGCAAACTTGGGGGCTGTTCTTAGTTATAACCAAATATTGTAGCGTCATTTGAAGCAGTAAAAGTCTAGCAGTACCCCCATTTCTGTCCGGCTGCGGGCAAGGGAGTTTTGATTTGGCTATTTAAAATAGGCATGCTCTTTCTTTAGAAAAAGGTCTGGTATATTTGCTTTTACTTACATTTGCACTTAAATGGGACAGCGTTTGTTTCCCGTCAGTTGAGTTTTCAGTTTTCTCTTCCCTTTAACAACTGTTTTACAATTCTTGATATCTTCACATCTTCCTCTCTGTGCTGCCCACGGGGGCTGCAGCACACAGCTGGGCATTACTCCCTCACATGAAATGTCTGGGTGACAGCAGCCTGATCGAAAGCCCATTGAAGTCAATACTGTTTAAGCAGGAGCCTGTTAGGCCTGCCTTTGTAACGTGATGAGCTCCTGCACTCCTTTAGTAATGGGAACTGGAGAACCTAGCCGCCGCTTACTATCTCAGTGAATCAGCAAATGGGAAAATTGCTGGAAGAAATCTCCCAAGATCACAAACAATTTGGTTCCTCATCCTCTTTTCAGAGCATTGCAGCAAGGAGCAGTGAGACTTTCACAGAACTGTTCGTCAATAGTGATGAACACAAACAAGTCCTTATTTTGTTCTGTAAATGGTGAAAACGGTGCACCAGTGTAAACAACCAAATATGCTTATGGGAGGTATCACCTACACTGAGTGTTTTTCTCTGATTAGAGATGCAGTGAGTTCCCTTTGCAGCCATAGAAGTGAAGGGAAGTCTGCTCTCATGCTGCAGGAACCCAAACTCTAGCGCTGTGCTGAACAAAAGTCAGCATGCTGCCATGCTGTCTTGTGCTCTGAATAAATCCTCAGTCATGATAATTGTCTAACAAAAGTTGAAGCAGCTATTTTAGTTTTGATTTTTTTAAATGTCCCTATTATGGCCACAAGTGCCTTGATTTGGTTTCTCCCGTCAAGCAAATTTTTTCTGTGTGGGAATATTATGGAAGTCTTCCACTGCAGACTCCAGGACAAGATCTCTCCATGCTTATTGCTGCCTCCTGACACCTTAGGTACTTTTGCATATATGCACATTAATTCACACTGAGCTTATTTCAAAACTGAGCTCACAGGATTGGACATTGGCATGTCCTTCACAGGAGCACAGTAGTAATTTTTTTCATTTTTCAAATGCTGAAGGCATTTCTTTTCATTTCAAGCTCTCAGTGGGCAGTTTCTGTTAGTGCTTTCATCCTGTAACATGTCTTGCTTTGATTTCCTGCATTGATTATTACGAAGTAAAAATTCTTCTGGTAAGTTTGCCTTCTTTAACCACTGTCCTAATGACTTTCATCAGAGTCCTTTCCATATCCTCCGTGTAAGCAGTTGACCCCCTACCTTTTATCACCCTCCATAAGTTCAGCTTATCCCAATTATCTGCTTTTGTCTTTCAGACAAGTCCTTAGGTATGCAATGCCCTCCCCATGCCAAGCTGTAGAACCATCTTGGTGGCTACTTTCCTTATTGCCACTTGTCCTAGACTGATGGCTCTAAAATTGTGAACAGAAAATGGTCTGAGGGAGAAACAATAGGGATCGCTGATGTTTATCTTCCTCATTTATGTCTTGGTTTTCAGTCCATCCAGCCTCAACCCTCCTGGCTCTGTAGGTATGTGCTTGTGTTTTAGGGAAATGTATCTCTATGGTTTTAATTAGGATTCAAATGTGTGTGTCTCTCTCCAGGTTCAGCTGTGCTACCTAGGTAGCTACGCTACCAGGTGTTCATGACTTTCCAGAGGTTGCCACTGCTCAGATTCACCAACAAAGCTGTTTACAAGAGCGCTTCCAGGTTGCCTTTAGGTTAAGCAAACCTGAATCTGTTTAAACCGTTCAAGTTAACCTGGCTTGTTCTGACTGAAGTATCTCTGGAAGCAATCGTGTGAGCAGTGCTGCGGAGGGACGAGGAGGTGACGACCTTTGGCAGATGGTGTTGCAGAGATGCTTGGGGGCAGGCTGATGAGCAGTAACCCTTTTCTTATAGTTGTCTGTGGAGTGCTTGTTTGTCTCATTTTACTAACATGATTTCCTACATGGATGTGATTATACCAGAACAAGAATACCTTTTTTTTTTTCTTTTCCAGTTTAGCTTCCCACTGCTGCGTAAGTGAGTGTATCTGCACTACATAAATCAGTATAATTCGAATGGCAAAATTCTACTTTTAAAATTCCACTTTTAAAATTCCCTCTGCAAAAGAAACCGGAGATTATTGGGCTCTTGAGATAGAAGCCATTTTTTACTCCATTAGATCGGTAAACTTTCTGAAGGCTTAGATATTGATTTTAAAAAAATAGTTAATAATGTTGGCTAATCAATTCTCTACCTATGCAAGATAAGACTATCTTCAATACATAAATATCCTTAGAAAGCATTTAAGAGTTAGGCTGTGTGTATATGGCAGAAAGAGAAACTCTTATTTCTCTAATTTTCAGTAGTGTGATTTTTTGGGGGGGAGGGGATGGGAGGAAAGTGAAAGGGAAATGATCAACAACTGTATTCTGAGGGCAAAAGAGAGCTTTCATCTGTACTGTCCATTTTTTAGACCTCTAACATACCCGTGATTTGTTAACTCACATGGAATTTGGTTGAAATGTGCTCAGCAAAGTACTTTGTGTGTGTCTGATTTCCAAAGCCCTGAGAGTGGTGGCCTGCTAATCCCAGTAACCCCACCACTACACCAGTGCTGAGTGTTTTGGAAGAATCGTATCCTTTGCCACCCTTTATCATTTAAAAAATAATGAAATGGACTAATATGAAGCAACTGAGTTGCTGTTCATTCTCCTCTCTGTGGTTATACTCACAGAGAGGTAATGTTCAGAGGTAATTTTAACCCTATTTCTCTGCAATACTTGTGGTCACCTTAAATAATTTCAGATACCAGGATATCATAAATTGTTTTGTCAGTGATCAGGATCTCTAGGGTACAGAGATTTGTCAGCCATTTGATTTATTTTAGTCAAATGCAGCTGTTTAATGATATTAAAATATTCCTAAATTTTATCAAGTCAGATTGCACATGCTGTGATGGAGAAGCCTGTATCATCCTCTGTTTGTTCAACACTGCTCACCTTGAATAAATAAAATATCCTAACAGTTTCCAGTGTCAGATGAACTGCTGATTAATGACTTTCAGTCTCTAGTTACACTGGAGAGTGCTAGATTGGCTGATTTCACCCCCACTCCTGCTTTATGCGTGTTCATCCCTTTAACATATGTATGCTGGGTGTATAATTTGGAACAAACCAGACAGAGCTGTGAGAGGTAGATCAGGGGTTCCCCGGCCAAACTGCTGATCACCTGGAAGCTAAAGATAATGCCAATGTGAGTCTGTCACAGCGCTGGCTGTCACTGCCAAATATTCCCCAGGCTTCCACTTTCCCTTTTGTCAGACCTAAAGTGTTTTAAAGTAAGAAGCTGAACTGTCATGTAATTGCCTGCCTGTAGTACGTGGTAACCTCACAACTTATTGAGAAAGTAAAAGACATCCTGATTTTAATTTTTTTTTTCTTTTTTCTTTTTAGGTCAGGTGCTATTGTTCTGCTTGAGCACAAAAACGTAAATAGGAAAGTTTGTAAGACTGCTTTAAAGACCTGTGTTGTGGGTTCTGCTGTTGACAAGTTGGAAAGAAGCCGAATCATTTAAGAGTATACTTTCAAGGTAAAATGTTTACCCTCCACCTATGTTACATACTCAGGTTTTTTTCTTCTTTTTTCTCTTTAAAAAAAAAATCACAACAAAACAGACACACACTTGTTCAGACCTCTGTAGGTTTAGACTGATGTTTTACTTGAAATAACACTTTATTGATGTTTGGGATTCCCCAATTTCCAAGGAAGAAAAGCTGATTATCTTCGGAGGCAGTCTTATACAGAAGAGCAGACCCCCCCCAGCCTTCCGCTCCAGACTGGATCAATGCAGAGAAGTGCTCTTTGATGGACTTTCAGGCCCTGTGATCTCCCAGCCCTGGGGGTTTAAAGGATGAGCATATCAATCCAGGACTACTGAACTGCATTTCCATTGCATGAGGGCTCCTCCTCCCGGCTTTGTCCGGACAAACTCGGCTCCTCCTACTTTTGTCACTATTCTTTCATGCTTTGTTTAGCAAACACAAAAAAAGCTTTGTTTGTTGCTGGGTCTTTTTAAAGCTTTGCATAAAACAGTTTAAAGTGCCGTAATGCTGTGTACCTGTGATCACCTTCAGGGTCAAAATCAGTTTACAACAGATTAACCTATTTTTCCCCCTCTGTCTTATAATTTGTGCAAATACAGATTGTTGTTCTGATGAGCACAGTGGTCCTACTTTATTCTGAATTCTGACTTTGCAAGAATCACTAACTCTGTGGATTTCCCTGGGAACGGTCTTCTAGAAGACAGCACATGTGTGCCTGCCTTTCTTTACTGCTGTTGTCCTGCTGTGTTTCAGCATACTGAGCAAGAAGAAAACTAGCCACGTGCAATTTGTAGAAGTTTTGGTAACACTGGTGCAATTATTTTGCTTGCCCTAATAGTTGGCATTAAAAATGTGTGTGTTTAGGCTTAAATTTAGCTTTCATCTGTAAAGGTTATTACAACGGCAGTGTTATAGACTCTATTTATTTCTGGTATCATCTCCTTCTAAAACAAACAAAAAAATCCCACTCTCTGTGATATTTCTCCTTCTGCCCACTGCTTTGGGGTAGATCACACCTCAGTCTTGAAGTGAGAAATGCTCACCAAGAATTGTGTGTCTTTAATAGTGAAGATCAATTAAATAACTCACCCAGTAGTGTAATAGATTCCTCATTATCTGTGTTCTTTAAAACCATTGCCCATGAAAAAGGTCCGAGTCCATGGGAGAATAAGTTTGTAGTTATTTGTGTTAAACTGGAAATAGCAGTATAGGCAATGTTTGCACCCTCTCCCCTAAACCAATGTGTGCACACACCTTAAAAATCCATGAATCGAATGGCTTCCCAAAATGGCAAGGAAGGGAAATGCCCTAAGGGAAGGGCACTGTCTGGTGCTGCCTTGCCATATCACACCCAAAGTCACCAGAGACGCTCATGAAAGTCACGCTAGAGGGAATGGTGGAGTAATCCATCACCTCGGGAGACTTTGGCATTTGTGCAGATGATGACTTCCTATGGGGCTCCTTTCTGAAGTATTCATAGGTTTCCCATAGGTGAGTCTTCAAAATCTTAATGTGATTGAGCATATCACTGAACTCAAACCACACCTTCTCCAATTTCCAGAAAAAAAAAATTGCCTCCCCTACTCCAGAAACCTCCAATGTCCTTCCTTTACTACAAAGGGTGAAAGAACTGCAGCACTGTGCTGCTGTCTTAATATTCTTGGATTATGTTTTGCTGAAGGACACTGATCTCAAAGCATTGCAACATCCCTGTAGCAAGGCCTAAATACTGCTCTGAAGAGACGGCCTTGAAAACTTTTGCCAGGAGCCATCTTTTCTGAGCACGCCAGTCAAGAGCTGGGGTGGATGCCACAGATCCGTCTCAGCCAAGCCTCAGGCTACAGCAGGGCACGGAAAGAGCTCTTGTAGCTCTGATGGATGGGCTGATCCTAATGGACTCACTGTAGCACTTGACTATTATTGATCCCTGTGCGTGTTCGCCTGTCCTATTTCCCAGAGCTGTACAAGCGTAAAGGAAACATTCTGAAGTGGGTCAGTCCTTATTTCTTAGACTAAGCAAGGGAAGCCCCTCTGAGCTCCAATGGCTTCCCTGGTGATCAGAGCTCCTGCCCTGGGCGTCATCAGAGGGCTCAGGTACAGTTTAAACTCTCAGCCCTGTGGTAAGGGGAGGTCTGGATCCCTATACCCTTCTCCCCTGCTTACAGCTTGGGCTTTGTGACTGTCTTCTGCATAATCACACTTCTCTGAAGTGTGAAGAGAGTGGGAGAATTGGTGAAACAAATAAAGACAAAGAGCCAGCAAGTCATGAACTAGATCAATTTGCTGCCTCCTCTATGTCACCCATTCACAGCATGATTTCTTGGCTGATCTTATGTTAAATCTGATTTCTCAGGGCTGATGTTATATTAAGTCAAGACATCCCTCTGCTGCATACTTTAAGGAGAGGTAAGTGTTTAGAGGTTAAGGTGGGGAAGCGTGGGACTGGGATAGGACCGTATGCAGCCTTGTGCTCCTTTTGAACTCCTTGCTGCTACAGATGCCTACAACCATGGCAGCAAATTTCCCCTTTCCATCTGCCATAAGAGGTGTCCCATTCAATGGGGCCTGGGTCTGACCAGGATGACCTATGCATTCCTGACCTCCGACCATTCAGCGAGGCCACACATCCTGAAAACTTCAGTACAAAAGACAGCTATCAGCTCCCTTTGCTTAGCAACAATCATTACCCTGAGCACATCAGCCTGATGTTCTGCACTGAGGACTGACTCTTTAATGCAAAGTGCAGTTCAAGGTCTCTGCCTTAACTCTGAGAGGCCTTTGCAGCACTGGCTTGATCATTCCCCCAGGACAGCTCTGTGGCGAAGATGCAATGGTAAAATGTGAAGTGATAGGAAAATGTCTGTGGGGATTTCAGGGCTGTGGAAGCAAGACAAGTTGGGCTCCTGTCATATGTAAATGGATTTTCCTGAGCGTTTCTTCTTGGGCTCTCTCTTTTGCTCATATACATACGCACACAATGAAAAAACTTAAAGTCTGCCCCAGATATTCCTCCTGTGAAAGAAAAAAGGGTTACTGATGCCCTTGTTTCAGTTTATAGGTGTTTCTAAAGCATTTGAATGCAACTGTGATGGGGCAATAAAAGTACCTAAGGAGATCTCAAGAGAAGCCCAAGTTTACTGAATCTACAAGCCTCTGAGTCCATGAATGATGTTGCATCCATAAATCAAAATACTCCAACCAGCCCTTTTGGAAGGAAGCCATCCTGTAAAGCAACACTCAAACCTGCAGACTGTGACAAAGCAATAAATTCAGTCCTCAAGAACTTGCTTTCAGAAGCCCTATTGTACCTACTGTCTTACTAATGAGTAAGTCTCTAAGACTCTTAGAAATAACCAGGTAAGAAAAAGACTCTCGCTTTTAATATGGATTAATTTGACAAGACTTCTATATTCATACAGAAAGCAGGAGCTGGAACATATTCTGAACATGTGGAGGGTAACTGGAATCCCCTTTGCATGCCATGTATTAACAGATAATTGTGCCTTTCAAGAATCATCTATTTAATTTGAATACAACAGATTTTTGTAGCAGAATTAGGGGAAAAAAACCCTCAATCCCTGTACTTAGAGAATCAATGGAAAAGTGCTGAGGAGACCCATCTTCCATTTCCAGCTATTCCAGATGTAGGATGTTACCCCCCCTTCTTTTCTCCACCTGCATCTCTCCTTCCCTGCTTAGTGTTTGGTAGCCCTTTTTGGTCAATGCTTGTGTGAGTATTTCTTCTTTTAGTCTAAATATGCTGTGTTAGTTTACTAATGAAAATAACAGGGGTTTTTTGCTAACTGATGTTGTTTTCATTGAAGTGGCACAAGTGTGATTGGAAGAGGCCACATGGCCTGAAGCAGCTCACTGTCTGGCTTCCCGTAGTGCTGTTGGAGCAAAAAGTCAGCCAACATCATCATGTGGGGAGCAGAGCAGCCCAAAGCTGATCCCATGCTCTGTCTCTCCACTTGCAAATGTGTCTACTACTGCAACTCCTCAGTTCTTCAAAGGATTCCTTGCTAAATCAATTCATACTGAGGCCTGACCTGCACCATTGTGCATGCAAGGCAATGGCATCATTTAATACTCCTGCAAGATAAATAATTCTTCAATAATTATCTGCTAATTAACAGGCACATCATAAACTCATTCCACATAGGTTTGGTGTTTGAAGAGTGGAACTTGCCCCTTGTAAATCAAAAGACGCCCCCCTCCCCCTTTTTTTCTCTTTTTATTAAGTCCTCCATCTGCTAAAAATCCATTTGTACAAGTCCTGCAGTTAAGCAGGGACACCTGCCTCCTCCTCGGGAGCCTGGCTGTCAGGGGAGGAGCATGTTACCTTACGTACCAGACCCGTGTGTTGGGGCCACTGTGGGAGGTGTGGACTCACTGGTTTTACCCGCATCACCTCCAAATCTCTCACTGTTACAGCATGGGTGAAGCAGTGAGGTATTGCTCTGTGATAGAAGGATACCGTGATATCCATCCTGTCAGTGTGGGACCTGGTCCTGCCAAATGGTCCACTTGAGAGGGTTGTTGGAAAATACGGGTTGTGGTGAATATCATTCTGGAAAGACCTGATGAAAGGTGAGGATTCTGAGTCCAGCAAGTTAAACAAAAATAATCATAACTCACAGAAGGTAGTGCAAACTACCAACAAGAGTTATTCTGAAATGGTCTTGCTATCTAAAGCACAAGCCTTAAATGCATATTTTTTATTAATTGTATTGACTTAGTTTCAGGTTTTTTACTTTGTTAGATTTGATGTTCTTGAAAACAGATGTACCACTAATCTTTCTAAAGCTACCAAAATTCTACGTCTCTAAGCAAGGGATCTTCCGAAATCAAAGCTTGACTCTCACCTCGTCTGAATCCAGTTTTTAACTGGGAATTAATTCCTAGTTAAAAAATTATGGTAGACTAATTCTAGGGGGGAAAAAGATAAACCCAAAACACAGAGGGAAGTTCTAGGAGTTCTTACAGAAGGAAAAGTAACATAACCACAATAGTGAGTTTAGCTGCTTGGTGTCACCTTTTAGAAAGAACCTGTGCCTAGCATTGCTTGTTTCAATGTTGTTGGCTGGAACGGGAGAAGATACTTCCTAATGATGTAAAATTACTGAAGAATATCAGATAACTATTAGAGAATTGCACTGGGAATTTCTAGTTTATAGTAAAGGGCTATAATAATTAAGATCTCATCTTTCATTCCAGGTCCTATGCTTGAAGGCCTTCAGCCTCATCCTCGTGGCAGTTGTTAGCTGTAGCCCCTAGTTCAGTGGCTTTTTACTCTTTAGTAAAGAAAAACATTGGAAAAATTCACCATCTGTGATGAGCTGTAAGAATAGAGCCAAGCAAATTTTAACTATTGAAATCAAGGAAAAACATAGTACAGGATAAAACTATTTTTCTTTAAGAAATCTGAAGTAGTTCCTTTTATTTTTGCTAGAGTCACTTTGGATTTATGGCCAGTCGCTGAGACTCTGTCTGGCCATGCTTCAATAGATGGGAAATATGGTATATCTCTGCATCCTCAGAGGGAATCAATTTACTTTTCATAATTTCAGAATACTTCACAATATATAGACAGTGGCTGATGTGGAACAGTCACCAAAGTTTGGGAGAATTCTCTGACATTTATTCACAGCCATGTAATCATCTTCCTGGGGTGCTGTAACAATTTTGGTGCCTGTAAAGTGCTGCTCTATACTATTTATGATAACTTATTTTTGAATAACTGTCAACAGCTTCCTCAAACACCTGACACCGGTGATTGTTAGCACTCCAGATGCACAATTCACATGTGCGTCATGAGATGAGACCTTCAATATTCTTATCTGGTATTTTGAGTAATTAAGGAAATTTGCCTGAACAGGAAAGCCAGATTTCATTTTTTTAACATAAATGTAATTCCTCTTGTTATGTCTTAGGATGCAGTACTGTTCTCAGAGTTTCATTTCAATACAAGCAAACCCTTTCTTACTGAATAAGAGTGTGTCATGCCATGGATTACCCCTGGTATTTAGTCTACTGATGGCCAGGTATCTCCCAACAGAACATTTATGTCATGTGTATGCTGCAGACTGTGATTTGCTTACACAAATTAAGGATTTTAATTAATGAAGGTTGGTTCCTACCCATCTTGCAGTGAGGGTATCCTGTAGAGCTGAGCTCCCACTCTTAGTCCCAATGCCTGTGAATTCTCACCCTTGCACCTCTCCATTCCCACTTGTCTGCCTTCTGCTGGAAACCAGCAGTGGGGTAAGCTCATTCAGTGTTAACTTTTTACTCTGCATAAGGAGATTTGGGGTTTGTGCAATGCTACCGTTGACCTCAGAAAATGCCACCACGGCCTGCAGCTAGCTCGCCAAGGGCAGCTTCCAGGACAGTGGATACTGCTTGTGGGAATACAACAAAGAGTACAATTTTAGGGGTGGAGTAAATTTTCCCGAGAAGAGAGGAAGTAGCAGCCACCATTACCATTATCATTATTATTGTTATTGTTGTAAACATTAAAAATGGTGAGTCTGTAGTGGTAAGCTTAGGATGCATACACTATTTTTACAGCATTACTAGACTTTTGCCATTTTGTCTCTTGCCATTTAGGCGGTGTCCTCAAAACAAGAGTGCAGAGGGGCTTTCTGCATGGAAGGGGCAGCATCCTGGTTTTCCATCGAGGTGAAGACTGTATCTTGCCAGAGCCAGGCACTGTGCAGGTGGAATTCACTTCTGCAGTAGGACAAGGTCTGTGGATAGTTTGAGCAATACCTGCAAGGTTTACGTGCGTGCGCTCCTTTTTGTGAGCTGAGCCTGGGCACCTGATGGCCAGGGCTCCAGCGCAGCTCCTGTAATTCAGTCCCCAAAATCCAGCTTTTATTTCTGGGTACATTAGATATGTTCATGTATGGCTACTGCAGCTCTGACAAGTGACTTTCTATGATCAAAGTGGCCTACCAAAGACCTTTTACCATCTCAGAAAACCAGCTTTCAAATGGTTGTTGCAGCTAGGTTTGGCGTTTTCTCCTCCACTGTGTGTACAACGGGCTGCTGGTTCAGTCTAATCATTTAAAAACTGTCTCAGTTCTGGCAAAAGGGTTGCAGTGAATACCTGCTTGCTTCAGCTTTCTAAGAGGAATTTTTCATTCATTTTGTCTTGCAGACTTTTTACAAGAGGTTATATCTATGAAGATTATTTTCTCTTCTTAAGCTGTCATTGCTCTTTTCTGTCACAGGCTTATCTTGTGAAATACAAGTTTCCATGGAGATTTTATTTAAATAGCTCCTGAGTCCTATTTAATTCATAAATCAGAAATCTATAAACCATACGTCTCTCTTTTTTAAGTGTGCAAGGACATTTTTTGAAAGAGGATGTCGTTCCTTGGCTTGTCAGTCAAATGTGTATTTGCAAACATTGGGGCTTAGGTCTGACAGAGCAGGGACTCATGGTTTGAACAGATTTACTTTGTTTATAAAACAGTTGGAGGAAAAAGTGACTGACCAGACCATACTAGCCAAAATACAGTTCATGTGATTTCAAAGCAACAGAAGTGCTTTTTTCCCCAAGCTTTTTCCATAGTTAATTTGTGTGATATATCATGTCTTAAAAATATTTTTTTTTTTAATCTGAATGAATGGAAGTCTTGAGCAAAAGATTGTAATACCACAAGTGTGGCAAGCAAAATAATCTTCTGCGTGTTTCTAATGTTCCCAAGTGACTTTTTTTTTTAAGAACAAATACTTACTAAGGCTGAGAATCAACAGGCAAAATGTTTGCTAAATTAACATATCTATTAAACACCCCCACGGGCAGAAGCCAATGTTATTAAATATTGGCCATTTTATAACACTCTTGTCCATGGATATACACAATGGTGGGTGATTACCCCATCTGTACAGGGAGGAAACTGAAGCATATAGCAGATGTAGCAACATGCTATCGCCTGGGTCCTTCCAACCCTGGGATCACCCCTTGCCAGCTGTTCCTGCCCCAGGCGTGTATGAAGCTGCTACCTGTGTCCATTGGAGAGGGGCTATTTGTGTCAATGCACTAAATCAAGAGTAAGAAAATAAGTGATGGAAAGCAAAAATTGTAACGATATTGAATGGTAATGTCGGTGTACCAGAGTGATGTTGTCAGTACAAAATATCGATACAAATGCCTTGAACTACCTGGGAAAGGGTGCTACAGTGTGTGTGTGTGTGTGAGAAGGAATAGCTGCTTTGCATATTTTCGTCTCTTTTTGGCACATGTATTCCATTCTTACAGTTGAAATATTACTGACTTTTAAATCGCTGAGGATAAAAACACTGGTTTAGTGCCTGCTTTTTTTCAGTGAGTAGCCCAACAGGGACCTGTTTACTCCTCTGGGCTGATGAGTGCTGTGTTCATACAAATAAGAAATAATTGGGACAGCTATGCAGGTCAGAAGGATCATCCTGGTGCAGATCTGAGTTCACTCAACTAAGTTAAAGTGTGGAACTCAGCTCTCTGCATTTCAAGTCTTGTCATTTCTTCCTCTGGGAAAAAAAAAAATAGAAGGTATGCATTCCTGATATTTACTGATGTACTACTTAAATGAGTCAGGCAGATGAGTACAGGTTTTTTTTCAGATCCCACTTGCAATGCTTTCTGATACCTTTCTATTTAAGATTGTATTTTTGTTTTGTTACAACTATCATCTTCCCTGAGTTCAAGGTAGGGCTTAATGGTTCATATTTGAACAAAACAATTCACTGCAGCTTCTTTGCACATCTTCCTGGACTGGAGCAACTTGCCTTTACCAACAAAATAGGACCAGATAATTAATCTGAGGCACCCCAAACTTTCAGCCTGCTTTCCCAGTGTCTGTTATCTGGGGGCCGCATGCTAAGAAGATGGACAGGGAAGTGA